>NC_136484.1:107906042-107948542 GCF_053919585.1 Euprymna scolopes
AGCATGCATTCAAGCATATTTATCTCCATAAATGTTGTTGCATTTTCACTGCTTGCATTTTTGGCATAATCCCTGGCTTTAGTAGCATCAGTTTAGACGTCGATAGCATGTTAGAGTATGGCCAAAAAGCACACTGACATTTAATTACGATTAAAAGTTTTGTTTTTTGTTTTTTGTTTTTTCGTTTTTTATTTTACTTGGGTGTCACCACTTATCAAGGCCCGAAGGCAGCGATGCGGGACAAAATGAGTACATTCTTGGACCAGAAACTATTATGCATTAAGTAAAACACAATCAAATAAAAAATACAAATTAAAATAATTAATATAATTAATACTAGTGGGATCTGTAGAAATTCTTCAAGGGACTGATTTATATGTAATATATTGATGTTGGCATTCTGTAGATGTTCAGTGTAAATGGAGACGCTCTGATATTGTTGTAGTTTTTTTGTTAAAACTGAAAAAGTATTTATCTAAGCTAGCGCAAACGCCCGCAAAGCCTGGTTGTAAAGTATGCTTAAATGTGATATTTTAATTCTTGCAGATTTCGTATATATTATTATAGAGTTAATGTTCTATTGATTTTTATACATTATAAAGTTGCGTTTTCAAAATTAAAAAAATATATATCCATATGACTTGGGTGCATTAGCTTGAATCGAAATCGAAATAAAACCTTATGTAAAAATATATGTATATATACATATATATATATATATATATATATATATATATATATATATATATATATATATATATATATATATATATAACTTGAGTTCCTTCAGCCATGATCAAAATCGAAACCAAAACTTATGAAGAATTCATGATAAAATTATTTATAAAATAAATGACTTAAGTGCCATCAGCTATAATTGAAACCGAAACTAAAACTTATAAAGAATTCTTGGTAAAATTATTTATGACTGTAGAGGTGGAATCGAACCCAGGACGCCCAGTTACAAGACCAGAGTGGTCTAGGCATCACACCCCCCTAGAAGTAGACTCGCCCACTTGCATGAGAGGCGAGAGCTGGCTACTTAAACAGGCCATTCACGGCAACAGGGGTGCTTTCAAATATACGTCGTCTTGCCGACACTTTACATGGCATCGTGGATATAGGAAACCTGCTACAACCAACATTGGAATATGGACGAACGAACACAGCAGACATTACTTCAACGGATTCTCAAGCTACAGCAGGAGAACATCGCCCTGCGAAGAGATAGAGGACAGTCCAGCAAGCCACTTACAAGGAAATCCGATAGACCTCCCATAGAACTGAACTCAAGTGATGGTGACTGGGCGATATTCATTGACTCCTGAAAAAGATACAAGGAGATGTGTGGGTTGATGGAGCCAACAGCGTTGAGAAACGAGATGAGAACGGCCTGTTCCTCAGAAGTAAACAGGCTATTGTTCGACATGGTAGGAGCAGAAATATTGAACTCCGTCACGGAAGAACAGCTGTTACGACACATAAAGCTAGTAGCCATCAGAAGCCTACACAAAGTCTACAGGCAAGAATTCAACTCTGTAAGGCAGAAAGAGGGGGAATTGGTTATGGACTTCGTGGCACGACTTCGATTAGTCGCAAAATTCTGCAACTTTTCAGTGACTTGTCCGAACAGGATAGGATATGGTCAGAAAGTCTGCTACTCCAGCCATATGGTGGCAGGGCTGGCAAACCTGAAGCATTAAAGCAAGGTGCTGTCGTAGGCTGCGACGCTTACAAAACTGGAAGAAAAATTCAACAGGCTTGTCAGCCTAGAGACCACGGACAAGTCTATCCCCCATCTCCACAGTAGTGTACAGAGGTCGGGCCACAGGCAGCAGCCTCGAGAGAACCAGACTGTATCAACTCTGAAAGACACTGAATCCTGTAAATGGTGTGGAAGAGCTCACACCCTGACGGCTCAAAAAGATGAGCAAAGATGACTTGTCACAATTGCTGCTTGACCGGACATATAAAAAGGATTATATGGAAGATGTATATGAAGGATGTATATCGAGGATGTATATAAAGGATGTATATAAAGGATGTATATCGAGGATGTATATAAAGGATGTATATGGAAGATGTATATGGAGGATGTATATGAAGGGTGTATATGGAGGATGTATATGAAGGGTGTATATGGAGGATGTATATAAAGGATGCATATCGAGGATGTATATAAAGGATGTATATCGAGGATGTATATAAAGGATGTATATGGAGGATGTATATGGAGGATGTATATGAAGGGTGTATATGGAGGATGTATATGAAGGGTGTATATGGAGGATGTCTATGGAGGATATCTATGGAGGATGTCTGTGAAGGATGTCTGTGAAGGATGTTTATGAAGGATATATACGGAGGATGTATATGGAGGATTTATATGGAACATGCATCCATTTTAAAAATGGAAATAAATGTAACATTGAGAGAAGAGAATGATCACCAGATAACAAGTGCTAATTAAAAACATAAGCAAGATTTTGTAATGTAAATTTTGAGAAAAACGATATTTTGTAACAAAACATTTTTACGCAAGAGATAAGAATATAATAGTTATTTTTGATAATGAAAATGTTTCTGCAAATTTATGTATGGTAAAAAAAAAAGGGTTCAGTCAATAGTCATAAGGCTTAGAAATGTGGAGGTAAATATATTCATAGCGTTAATACGTATGCACAAGTAATATATGTATTTGACTGTCTGGCAGCCAGGATTGTGTATGTGTGTTGGCTTACATTGTTCTTGTTAGTGTGTATAGCTCTGAGTAGCAGTTAGTTTATGTTCGTCTGACTATCATTAGTGTGTAGAAATGTACGCATGAAATAAAGAAAGCAGGTCAGTGAGTCATTGAGTCCTTTCTGTTCTACCTTCCCCGGCCAAAGACACGAAGGGGGTATAAATGTATGTCCTGATGTCTTTTAGGTGTGTCTGGCTTAAGAATTCTGGAGAAACTGATTTTGTTGATCATGTCCTAAGGAATTTCTAAGTTTTCACTGGCTGATAACTTTCACAGAGACGTTTTACTTTGGGGGTTTGGAATGATTTTCATTGGTTTAAAATACTTTGAGTTAACACGTTCCTGTGAAAACTTGCCTGCTTTTGGAAGTGACAAAGAGAGCATATCCAAATGAAGCAGAACAATAAAGAGCAGCAGTTATGAGTCATTCTTTTTAGCGTTTGTTTGAATCATTTCACAATGAAGACACGCATTTATTTTCTTGCACATGTTATGAAAATATTAAAAAATATATTTTTCAGTTAATAATAATATATTTGGTTATTTTCTGCCTCATTCATATATATATATATGTATATATAATATAAAGCTGAACGTTTGTGTATGTGTGTGTGATACCAATAGGTTCCTATATGGTTGACTATTTTAAAAAACTGATTACATATAATGATAGAAGATGTATCGAGGATCAGGAATGGGTATGTTTGATCTGGCAGAACGGTGGTTCATAAAAATTGTGGGGTCTGCGTTCACGCCTGGCCCACAAAGTGTGGAAATAAAAAATGAAAAAAAAAAAAACGTTTACAAGTGTTTTTGATATAGATGTACATAAGAATACTTTGATAAGAATGTTTCAACTTAAATAGGGATGGTATAATAAAATTGTGGGGTCTGCGTTCATGCCTGCACTCCATGGAAATATGGCACAAACTTTAACAAAGACTTTTCATATCTATTTGCGTAAGTAAACTTTGATAATTATGTTTCAGTTTGAAGAAATATGGTATAATAAAATTATGGGGTGTTCGTTCGTGCCTGACCTCCATAGAATGTAAATATGTCACAAAGTTTAACAAGGTTTTTTAAAAGGGGTGAGGGTCCACAATAACACCTTAACTTTAATCTTAATTCACGTTAGCTTTTATTTATTTTTTTTAGTTGAATCATATTGTGTTGAATAAATTCACCTCATAAATCCACGTTCTTATTAAAGTGAAAGCCACAAAAAAAAAACGTTGGAACTTTAGACAATTCTCAACACAAATTTTGCATAACTCTGTTTTTTTTCCTTCTCCACTTGCACGTGGCACTCCATCGAAAATAGATAAATAATAAAAAATAAAAACATTACTTGTTATCGTGTCAAAAGAAGGAAAAAATCCTGCTCACGTGATTATGTGTCTTTTTAAAAACATTTACATAAACTTTTTATTTCTATTTATATACCTGTTTAAGCTTTTTTTGTCAGTGTACTAGAAGAAATTCAGTTGATTACAAATCTTTCTGCATGTTCTTTACATTACAATAGTACAACCCTGAATCCGACGGTGCAATATTACACCGTTCAATACTGTCAAACTGAAACAAAGCTGTTCTGCTTGAAAAGGGCGCCATTTTCTTCTTATTCATATTTATATCGATTCTTTGCTTTAAAAAACTAAAGTAATTACGCGTTTACTTTTTTAATATCCCATTTTGCTGTTTCGGATTATTTTACTAAAGTAAGTAAAGCTTCATTATTTTTCAAAACTGTTTTTGTTTCTTTATTTTTCGATATTTCGTCGATATTATTTAGTAAGAGTGTTTAGCAGAAAAGCCAACAAACGACTACCCGAAAAAATAAATATACAAGAAATAAATTTTACCATAGTCAATAAAAGTTCAGTTCATGTTTTTTTTTGTTTTGAAATAGTTTTTAATGCTCTTTACTTGAAATAATTTCAGCGAACCGAAATTAAAACGAAATTTGAGGCGATAACTACTTAAATGAATTTTTATATAAACTACACATGCCATAATCGAATATTCCTCAAGCACAAAATAATGGAAAACATTAAAATATGTTGATAAATATTCCTTACATTTACGGAACTCTCTTAAATTGTTAACACAGAATGCTCAGGTGCCCCTCCTTTAAATTGAAAACGGGGCTCTCCATTTTAAAGTCGCTGCCATTTTGATTTGTTTTTAAACCGGTTTGTGAATTAAAAAATTTTTTTTTACAAACTACTTAAAAATACAAACCAATGAACTTTTCTACCGTAAAAGTAACTTTTATTTACTATGGTAACATTTATTTCTTGTATATTTATATTATTATATATCTAACATTTCCTCTTTGTAAGGAAACACCATTTTGTTGGTCACTGTTGGCTATGAATGGAAACAAAGTTGATATAAAAAATATATTTTCGCAAAAATTATCTTTACTTTCATCATATTTTGCCTGAGGTAAAATTTTTGAGTATCAAAATCTATCTCTTTACAACCCCCTTCTTTTCATAACCTACCATACTTTCATCAACCACAGTCCATTTTTTGTAGGCTGTTTTTGAACCCAGTCAACGACGGGTACTTCTGCTAGTATATATATATATATATATATATATATATATATATATATATATATATATATATATATATATATCCGTTTTCGGCCAGAAATTTGGCTGTTAAGGGGCTAAAGTTCAATGATTTGACCTTTGAGAACTCTACCAAACTAATCTGACAATTATGAGTCTAAATACTTGAAATTTTAGATATCTTGAACATGGATCTAACTTAATAACTTGATTTGAGCCCAAAACAATAAATCTTAAGTGGTCATAATAGGGATCAAAGTTTTAAAAATTGATCACTTTCTTTCTTTTTTTTTTTTTTTTTGCTCAACATACACCTCCAAACACCTGGGCAACGCCGGGTTGAAATGCTAGTATATCTATAAAACTGATCGTATCTGTGTGTGTGTGTGTGTGTGTGTGTGTGTGTGTGTGTGCATTTCCCTACACAATAACTCTGTCAATTTTCAGTCTACAGACTCGAAATTTGATATACAGGGTACTGAGATTTTGGGAAATCTTTGTGATCGGTTTTCGGCCAGAAATTTGGCGATTAAGGGGTCAAAGTTCAACGATTTGACCTTTGAGAACTCTACCAAACTCCTCTGACAATTTTGGGACTAAACACTTGAAATTTTAGATATAGGTTTCTTGGACATAGATCCAACTTAATAACTTGATTTGAGCTCAAAATAATAAATCTTAGGGGATCATAACAGGGGTCAAATTTTAAAAAGTTGACCGCTTTTTTTTTGTTTTTTGCTCAACATACACCTCCAAACACCCGGGCAACGCCGGGCTGAAATGCTAGTAGTAAATAAATAGCAAATAATATTGGTTTGAGATTAATAGTGAATTATTAGTAAACAAGTTTTGATTTGAGAACAATAGTAAATTAATCACACGTCATTTTGGGTTAATAGTGAATTACTCTATCTATCGATTATATATATAAAAGTGAACGTGTGTGTGTGTGTGTGTGTGTGTGTGTGTGTGTGTGTGTGTGTGTGTGTGTGTGTGTGTGTGTGTACATTTTTCTATGCAATAGCTCTGTCAATTTTCAGTCTACAGACTCGAAATTTAATATACAGGGTACTGAGATTTGGGAAAATCTTGGTAATCAATTTTTTGCCAGAAATTTGGTTGTTAAGGGGTCAAAGTTTAACGATTTGACCTTTGAGAACTCTACCAAACTCCTCCGCTAATTTTGGGTCTACAGACTTGAAATTTTAGATATAGGTTCCTTGCACATGGATCTAACTTAATAACTTTATTTGAGCTCAAAATAATAAATCTTCAGAGGTGATAATAGGGATCAAAGTTTAAAAAAATTGACCGCTTTTTTTTTTTTGCTCAACATATATCTCCAAACACCCGGGCAACGCCGGGCTGAAATGCTAGTATATGTATAAAAGTGAAAGTGTCTATGTGTTTGTGTGTCTGCGTACATTTTCCTACCAAATAATTCTGTCAATTTTCTGTCTACAGACTCGAAATTTAACATAAGGGGTATTGAGATTAGGGAAATTTTTTTAATCGGTTTTCGGCCATAAATTTTGCTGTTAAGGGGTCAAAGTTCAACGATTTGACCTTTGAGAACTCTACCAAACTCCTTCGTCAATTTTGGCTCCAAACACTAGAAATTTTAGATATAGATTACTTGAACAGAGATCTAACTTTATAATTCTATTTGAGTCCAAAATAATAAATGCTAAGGGGTCAAAATTGGGGTCAAAGTTAAAAAAAACTGACGTCTGCGGTCTCTACCAACTTTCTCTATGGTAGTTAAGGAAGACTATTATATAGAACGGCATTACCGTACATATTCACACTTTTTAATATATACATAGGCACGTAAAGGTATGAACAGTACATAGGCCCGAGCAAAGCAGGCGGAACTGCTAGTATATAATAAACTTCCAGAAGCTTACAGATCATCTTGATAAAACGCCATAAAGAATTTATCACACATATTTCCCTCCTTTCCCGTCTCTCTGTTTCTCTCTTTCTCTCTCTGTCCCTCTCCACTTTCATGCGGCACACGTTAATTTTGTGACGTTATCCACTGTGCACGGTTATTCCCATCGCTGTTTTAATGAATGACAGCATTCTTTAGCAACGTCATCCACGGTGCATAATTATTAGGGCTGTGACAACAGCATAATCTTTTTGTTTTGACTCTCGAGTACATATCCGACACAGTTAGACACAGTTAATCAACCGAGAACCACACACATCACTCTATATAAAAGCAGATAAGATATTAACTGATATATACTCGAGAGTCAAAACAATAAAAAGAATATGCTGTTGTCCTAGCCCTAATTATTATCTCCATCTCGGTTTGATTTTAGGTGGTTCACACACACACACACACACACACACACACACACACACACACACACACACACACACTTTTTATATTTTTCCGCTTTATTCTTCACTGAGAACAAATACTCATTATACTTGTTCAAAATTTCATTTATTGACTAAAATAAGCAAACACTGATTACCGCCCGTACTGATGTATATATGGTTCGCTGTATATTTGTTTTTATTTTTACTACAATACGTGCCCGTGCCATCATCAGCGCTAAAAATATACACACAAAGAATAACAAAAAGTCACCTCCAGCTGGGGATAATTTTCGTATTTTCGTATATTTAAAATTAGAATTTTTTTTTTTTTCTAGCATAACGAATGTTTGTTCCCAGTGAAGAATAAAATGTTAAAATATTAAAAGTATTTATAGTTCTAGTATTGCACTATTGAGCTGTTTAAAACGAACTTTGTCTTGTTAATCTTTATATTCGAACGGGAAATTTTATTTGAAGCACACGCACGCATGCGTGCGCACACACACACACACACACACACACACACACACGCACATATATACACTGTGTGTAAAATTATTAACGAGATAACATTTTTTTACCAATTTCAGAAACTTACCAGTAGTTTCGTATCAAAAGCTTCGGAAACGTTGGCAATTCTGAGCTTCGCATACTGTGAAATTTTCGTATGGTTCCATGCAATGTAAACAACTTGCCATCGTAATTGCTGAATCCACGGTATTTGAGGTGTGTCAAATTATTAACAAGGCGGTTTGTTCCTCAATAAAATGGGTCGTAAAGGTGGTTTGAGTAGTTCTGAAAAGAGTGCTATTACAGGACAGCTAGCAAAATGTAAAACTACCCTCGAAATATCGAAAATAATAGGAAAGTACCAATCAAACTTTGAAGAACTTTGTCAAGAACTTTACAAAGGTACGTAAGAGAGCTGGTAAATGGTAAATCTAAAGTTGTTTCACGTCGTTTTCTACTCTAAATTAAACGTGAAGTTGTTAAGTACCCTGGGCAGACAAGTCGAGAAGTCTTTGACCAAGTCGGATTGAAGAATGTCTCAAAAAGTACTCGATGTCGCCTTCTGAAAGAAGTGACAAAGTCCCTTAAGTCTGTGGCAAAGCCTCCATTAAAGCAACATCACATACAAAACCAACTGAAATGGGCAGAGGACAACATGAAAACGGATTTTTCCAAAGTTGTTCACGGATGAAGTGTATATAACCCTTGATGACCCAGATGGCTGGAGCAAGGGATGTGTCCTAGATGGACGACATCGGCGTTTAAAGCGCCAACAAGGTGGTGGTGGGATAATAATTTGGTCTGGGATTATCGGAGGTACTTTAGTTGGCCCATGGAGAGTCCCAGAAGGCGTAAAAATGACATTAAATGCTTACATAGCGTTTCTGAAGGAGCAGTTTGAACCATTCTGAAGAAGCAAAGGTTGACATTCAGAAGAACCATTATTTTTATGCAGGATAATGCTTCCTCGCATGCAGCAAACAAAAGCAAAAAGTATTTGCAACAACTAGGGTTCTCTGGACTACAAAAGATGGAATAGCCTGCGAATTCACCAGATTTGAACCAAATTGAGAACCTTTGGAGTATCATGAAGCGACGCCTCTGTGCAAGTGGACGCCAATTTAAGAGCAAAGATGAGTTGTAGGATGCTCTTCAAGAGGTATCGCGAGGAATAAGTATTGACAAAATTAGAAATTTTACTAATTCTGGGGAGCAACGTCTTTTACAAGTCATTCATAAAAAACGATCGCATATCCCCTACTAATTATGTCAACGTAGAAATTGCTATGTAGTTATTGTGTTCTAAGTATTTTTCCTAGTTCATTTAATGTTTGAAAATTATTTCAATAAACAAATTATGTGTATATTGTGTTTTTTTCTCAACCTCGTGAATAACTTGACATACTGAAATCAACAGATATTCTTATCTTCTGTCATAGTTTCGCTAATACTGCTTTAAATACTTTTATTTTCTGACTAAAGTAGTTGAATAGTATTGTAAGCACTTTCTCAAAGTTTCATGGATTTTTATTCACTCGTTCTTTAAATATTTTTAAAAAATGTAAACTCGTTAATAATTTGATACGCAGTGTGTGTATATATATATATATATATATATATATATATATATATATATATATATATATATATATATATATATATATATATATATGGTAAAACTGGTAATTAGTAAAAACCTGAAGAGAGTGCTCAATACTATTGCAGAGCAAATATGTTTTATTTTTTTATTACCAGATATTAACAGATAAAACGGTAATAAAAAATAAAACACACACACACACACATATATTTCAGCCTGTGAATATGCACCATTGCTGCTACTACTAACTTTATTCCTCGCCAGTCTTTCACAACACATCTTTCGACTCCTACCTGGAGATGCCCTCAGAATGGGGTGAAAACGTTGATAATACATATAGGACATATGTTAACAATTTTGATTTTCACACATCATTTTGTTTATATTTCTGCATATTCGCAATGCCATCGTTAGACCTTCACCTGGCAAATTCCATTTCTTTAATTTTTATACTTTTGTACGGATTTTCCCCCGCTAAAACACAAATATAAAATTTTACATGGGTTTGAATACCCTGTATATGACGTTTTATGCCTGTAGTCCAAAAACTGACAGAGGAGCGTGGTAGGCAAATTTTTTAAAACAAATATATATATATATATATATATATATATATATATATATATATATATATATACGCATACATAAATATATATAGAAAGAAGTTTGTTTTTACTATAACTTTTCTACGCAAGTATATACAATTAAAAATCATGTAGAATATCTGCATGAATATAATTACGCATTATAGTTAACTAAAGATGATCATTCCACAAGAAAACCGAAAAAACTATAATTAAAGAAATTAATTAAAATGAAATTTTAAAAGAATATGCAAATTAGTTGGATCTTTTGTAGATGAATGCAATTCAACGACACATATATAACAAAGTTGTATTTTCTTTTCAAATAAATAGAAAAAAGGTTCGTCTTTTTTTAGCCAAGATCTTTTTTTCTGTTATCAAAGAGTTGGCCTAAGTTTTTTGTTCATGTTTATTTTTGCCTGAATAAAAGATTTAATATCATAAAGTGCTCCCTCCCCGATTAGGAAGCCTCCAAGATCCCACCCCTTCCTAACTGCATTTTTCTCTTTTCACCCCTCCCTCTAAATTTCACCCATCTTAGAGAGAAAGAAATCAATCACCACCACCCCATCCCTCGCCCCCCAAATTTTCTTTTCTCCATTTCGTCCCATCTAGAGAGCATCCCCACTTAGAGACTAGTCCACAGGAGTCAAGTGGAATGGGCGGTCTATCAACTAGATGGGGTTGGGAGGGCCCTACTAACCACTGCTTGTATTTTTTCTTCCCCCACCCTCGACACAAATGAATTAAAAAATGTTTTAAAAATTGAGTGCTGAGTAGGACGCCCACAAGTACGAAAGGGCGAATGCGGTATTATGGTGAAAGAAGATTCTAGCTAAGAGAAACTTTTGTTTAGTTCTAGAGTGACAAGGATGATCAACGACTCCCCCATCTCCCCTTTTGAGTTGGTTTTGTGCCTAAGATTTTTGTTGATGTTAATTTTTGCCTGAATAAAGGATTTAATATCTCAAAGTGTAGTATCTGTTCCGGCAGATACTGCAATCAAAGACAATATGTGGGGGCAACCCTACATATCAGATCATTGCTCTTGAGCAATCAGTTTTGGTCAATGTAGGGGAAACCCTTCATATCGATTGTCACTATCTAGTTCCCTCTCGGGGGAACTGGTCCCCTCCCCTCACTCTCCACATTAAAAAACGGCCTTGTGCCTAGTTTGCTCAGTGGGGAAGAAAATAAATAACTAAATAAATAGAAAAAAGTGTGTTTAATATGAATATTAATACACAAAACCTCAAATTTATATATACTAGCAGAAGTACTCGTCGTTGACTGGATTCAAAAACGGCCTACAGAAAATGGACTCTGATTTATGAAAGTATGATAGGTTATGAAAAGGAAGGGTTGTAAATTTGGGGGTATCAAAACCAAAGCAAAATATGATGAAAGTAAAAATAAAATAGATAAACCCCATAATTTATTATACCATACATGTTCACACTGAAACAGTTATCACAATATTCTGTGGATCTATATTAAAAAAACTTGTTAAACTTTGTGACATATTTCCATTTTATGGAGGTCAGGTGCGAACGAACAACCCATAATTTTATTATACCATATTTCTTCAAACTGAAACATAATTATCAAAGTATACTTACCCAGATAAATATGAAAGTCTTTATTAAAGTGTGTGCCTATTTCCATTCCAAGGAGGCCAGGCGCAAACGCAGACACCACAATTTTATTATACCATCCCTACTTAAGTTAAAACATACTAATCAAAGTATTATTATATACATCTATATCAAAAACACTTGTAAACGTTTTTTTTTTTTTTTTTTTAATTTTTAATTTTTTTATTTCCACACTTGTGGACCAGGCGCGAACGAAGACTCCACAATTTTAATGAATCACCGTTCTGCCAGATCAAACATACTCATTCCTGTGTCTCGATACATCTTCTATCATTATATGGTAATCTCCAAAAATACCGTTAGGGCTTACAACATGGCCGCCAGAAGAGTCACGTGATCCGGTAGGTGTATCAGAATTTTAGGCGGAATTTTTGACACCCCCAACAAAAAACTGCGAATAAAATATATAAAACTCGTAATTTCTGTTTTTAAAGTGGGTTGTCAATTTTCTTTATGAAATATACTTCCAAAATTAATTATTACAGTCGTTTAAAACATAATAGAAGTATTATTTTTTAAAAACAATGTTTACAAAATGTCTACGAACGTTCGTAGACATTTTGTAAACATTGTTTTTAAAAAATAAAAAATAATACTTCTATTATGTTTTAAACGACTGTAATAGTTTATTTTGGAAGTATATTTCATAAAGAAAATTGACAACCCACTTTAAAAACAGAAATTACGAGTTTTATATATTTTATTCGCAGTTTTTTGTTGGGGGTGTCAAAAATTCCGCCTAAAATTCTGATACACCTACCGGATCACGTGACTCTTCTGGCGGCCATGTTGTAAGCCCTAACGGTATTTTTGGAGATTACCCATTATATGTAATCAGTTTTTTAAAATAGTCAACCATATAAGAGCCTATTCGTGACCAGACACACACACACACACACACACACACACACACACACACACACACACACACACACACACACACACACACAGCTTCATATATTTATATATATATATATATATATATATATATATATATAGATATAGATATATATATATATATAGATATAGATATATTTGTAGTCATCGACATACAGTCCTGTTTCGTTGTATCACAACTCATCAGTGCCGCTAGACTAGCATCTCTCCCTAGCCAAGGATTGAACCTAGAACCGTAGTGTGTGTATATATATATATATATATATATATATATATATATATATATATATATATATATATATATATATATATATATATATATACTTATCAGTTTGTTCAAATTGGAGATGAGCATACTACCGGATGCCAAACATTCACACGCTAACTCAGATATTCCGACCGAAAGATCTTGTTAAGATTCTAACCGTCCCTTTAAGTGCAATTGTTTGAATCTCTCTTGCACTTTGTTCACCGGATATATTTGCCTGGAAATTGTTGAAATTTTTTTTCATGAGTCGAGTTGATCCTATAATAACTAGAATATATAATGTGATGAGAGATTTTTTTTTAGATTGCTACTGAGCTAGGACTAATGTCTGCTCAACGATAGGAGGGTTTGTTGAACGGCAAGATACAATGTTGAGAGGTATAAGATCGTTGATGATCGCAGCAAAAACCATCATCAACGATTACAGAGCAAACTATTTTAAAACCTCTCATACAAACTTGTAAAATATTATTAGGATTTTTGTTTTTATATTATGTGCCATTTTATTAGGTGTTGCAAATCTGTATAATTATGTTTTTTGTGTTTTTTTTTTTTTCATATCTTTCTTTAATCTGTGCAGTCAGTTTGCCAGTCGTTCTATTCTGAATGTGTACCCAGATTTTAATATCTGTTTCCTTCCTGAGCTCCCTACCCCTACTTCTCCATCTTTCTCCCACCCACTACTTCATGTTCTTCCTTTCTCACTTCACGGCTCTCTCTCCCAACCCATCTCTTCACTCACATTTGCACGCTGTTACCAGTGCGTCCAATTTTTTTTTTTTTACAGACATTTACTTAAGAAGACTAAATAGAGAGGATCATTGTCTTGTTATAGTTTCCGTCTTTTTATTATACATGGCCCCAAGGCTACGAGCATTAAGAGCATTTCACACACCTTACAAATACCATGTAGCAAGACATTATATATATATATATATATATATATATATATATATATATATATATATATATATATATATATATACATATACTTATTTATTGTTAAATGAACATGCTTACATCCCGCTGCTACAAACAGCCATTTGTTTCAATCAAGCAAAAGATATCATCAGGCAGCGACTTGACTATTCAAATGTTCAATGAATAACCTTAGATTATTCATTGAACATTTGAATAGTCAAGTCGCTGCCTGATGATATCTGTTGTTTGATTGAAACAAATGGCTGTTTGTAGCAGCGGGATGTAAGCATATTCATTTAACAATAAATAAGTATTATTAGCTCTTTTTTTATTGAGCACTATCTAACAACCTCGTTGAATTCATTAGTTTATTACTTTTGAATAACAAAAACCCGAGTATATATATATATACAGTGATGATCATATTTATTGGCACGGTAAAATAAAAGTTAAATTTTGTCTAATAAATTCTAAAAAAGGGATTAAATTAAAGAAAATAACAAAGTATATTATGTATTTTTAACTGGCCTTTCCGATGCAGCAATCGGATTTTAGAAAAAATAAATAACAAAGGAACAACAAACATAATTGTATATATATATATATATATATATATATATATATATATATATATATATATGTGTGTGTGTGTGTGTGTGTGTGTGTGTGTGTGTGTGTGTGTGTGTGTGTGTGTGTGTGTGTGTGTTTTTATTTGTTTTTGTTAGCGATACTTTTTTGCATTTTTACCTAAATGCGAGTTGGGAATAACCTTCCCTTTGACAAATTTGGGGAGCGGCATATATATTGTTTTTTAAATATAATTATCCACTGACACGTGTTTCGTCGTCTACGACTCATAATTTGGGGGTATCAAAACCAAAGCAAAATATGATGAAAGTAAAAATAAAATAGATAAACCCTATAATTTATTATACCATACCTTTTCACACTGAAACACTTATCACAATATTCTGTGGATCTATATTAAAAAACCCTTGTTAAACTTTGTGGCATATTTTCACTCTATGGAGGTCAGGCGCGAACGAACACCCCATAATTTTATTATACCATATTTCTTCAAACTAAAACATAATTATCAAAGTATACTTATGCAGATAGATATGAAAAGTCTTTATTAAAGTTTGTGCCTATATCCATTCTATGGAGGCCAGGCGCGAATGCAGACCCCACAATTTTATTATACCATCCCTATTTAAGTTAAAACATACTTATCAAAGTATTATTATACCAAAAACACTTGTAAACGTTTTTTTTTAATTTTTAATTTTTTTATTTCCATACTTTGTGGACCAGGTGCGTACGCAGACCCCACAATTTTAATGAATTATCATTATGTGAGATCAAACATACCCATTCCTGTGTCTCGATACATCTTCTATCATTATATGTGATCAGTTTTCTATAATATTCAACCATATAGAGCCTATTTGTGACCAGACACACACACACAGACGTTCAGCTTATATATATATATATATATATATATATATATATATATATATATATATATATATATATATATATATATATATATACGTTTTATTTTTTATTACCGTATCTTTCTGTTAAGTTACATTATTATAATTATAATTACATTATATAATAATGTAACTTAACAGAAAGATACGGTAATAAAAAATAAAACGCATATTTGCTCTACAACAGTATTGAGCACTTTCCTCAGTTTTTATTAATTATCATTTATACTATATATATATATATATATATATATATATATATATATATATAGAGAGAGAGAGAGAGAGAGAGAGAGAGAGAAATAAAAAGGAACAAACCGAGTTATGTGTTCATCAACGTTTATCTTTATTTCGAGACTTCTTCTGGGTGAAATAAAGAGGAAATGTTGATGAACACATAACTCGGTTTGTTTCTTTTTATTTTATTTCTCTATCTTGTCGGAATACTATTTCCATTATTCTCATCATATATATATATATATATATATATATATATATATATATATATATATATATATATATATATATATTAAGTAATGTGATTTATAATTTAAAAGTTTAAAAAAAAATTTTAAATTTAAAAATCAAATTTTAATTAAATTAAAAATCAGTTTCATAAGAAGGAACAACAACAAAGTCAATTATCTGTACGATCGTTTCGGAAATCCGTGCTTTTTATTTGTGGTATACATGAAGTCACGTAGAACAATTATACATAGTTTTTTTGGTAAGCACGGTATCCTCATCAGCAAATTTAGGAGGATTTATATTGAATTTAAAAGACACCAAAAATAAACCTAGCATTAAAAGTAAGGCAGATGAATCTTTTAGTTTTTCTTTTTTTGAAATCAGGAACTGTGTTTAAAGTAGTCATTTAGATGTTTGCTATAGCTTTTTATTTTATTACCAATATATATATATATATATATATATATATATATATATATATATATATATATATATATATATATATTTATATATATATATTTGTTTCTTTTTTTTGTTTCGTATGCTATGCGTTTTCATCTTGAATTCCATGCAATTATGCGGAATGTGGAAACTATGCATGAATAAAATTCAGCGTAATCATCTAATAAGAAACCCTTAAAATGAATAAGTAATTAATTAACGCTCGTTTTTCAAAGGAATATATGTAATACTCAACTTCACAGGTACACACACACACACACACACACACACACACACACATACATATATTATATACCTATAAAATTAAGTATTTTTCTCGCTCTGACATTGATATTAAAAGCCTACTCTCCCTATTAAAAAATTATTAAAACTAACTTTCTAAAATACTCAGACATGAATATACGAGAGACTACATGAAGGTTAACTAATTTGTATATTTAAAAAACTAGTGTTAATTAATTACTTATTCATTTTTTATGGTTTCTTATTAGATGATTTCTTTCATTAAACTATTACGCTAAATTCTATTTATGCATAGTTTCTACATTCTGCATAGTTGCGTAGAACTTTAAGATGAAAACGTTATAGCACACGAATATATATATATATACATATATATATAATTTAAAGGAGATTAGAACAATAGTCTAAAGAGCTGAGTGTATTTTAATGTAACAGTGAAATTACTAGTTTAATTAAAATACAGGAAATAGAAAGTGCTATCGAGCATATATATATATATATATATATATATATATATATATATATATATATATATATATATATACATATCTATCTATATATATATATATATATATGTCAAAATATATATATATATGTCAAAATTAAAAATAATACAGTTGTATTATATATATATATATATATATATATATATATATATATATATATATATATATATATATATATATATATATATATATATGTCAAAATTAAAAATAATACAGTTGACCTTGGCAGGGTAAGTGGAATAAAACATTACTCCTGCAAAATTAAACATTCATAGATGGGTTCGATTCTAACGGACGGTACCCAAGTCATATTATTTTTTATAACTTTGGAAATCATTATTGTATATTACTATATATTGGATATAATCAATAGATAATTGGCTTATAATAATAAATAAGAAACCTGCATGAATTAAACAACAATATTTATGCATATTTTATGACTGGGCAACACGAGGCGGCCTGCTAGTATACATATATATTAGCATTCCTTAATCATAAAATATGCTTAAGTATGATATTTTAATTCATGCAGATTTCATATTTATTATTACAGTGCTAATTGTCCATTGATTATTATATTGTGCCCGATATATATATATAGTAATTATTTCAAAAGTAAAAAAAAAATGACTTCAGTTAAGTTAGACCTAAATAGCTTCCATTCTAAAATAACAATATTTTATTCTGATTATCCATTTCCTTTTCTTTAGCTTTGGTCCATGTTGTTAAATTGTAATTCGGTTTATTTTCTTCACTCATTTACTTTATCCTGCTCGGGCTATTTTCCTGTAGTAAGCCATCTAGTAAGCCATCTCTTTTATCCACAGCAAATCTATTTTCCTGTAGTAAGCCATCTGTAGTAAGCCATCTCTTTTATTCACAGCAAATCAAAATAATCGATTTTTTAAAAACTGTTTAAAAAAGATCAATTAAGCTAACTTTAGGATATTTATTAAACTTTGGAGGGAAATACCGGGTAGATAACACTAATAGTGAATAAAAAATAACAATCCAATGTGTAATTACCAAAGTTACGTTGAGACGAGAAATACACACACACACACACACACACACACACACACACACACACACACACACACACACACACACACAAAGTGATCTCATAATTTTTCTGATTTTTATTTATTTAAAAAAATGCTTGTGAGGATGCATCTGAGACAAAAAAAAAATGTGTACTAAACTTTGCCCTCTGTTACTCACCAGACATTTTTTTTGTGCCACAGATTGTTGGAGATTAAATTGCAGATTTATTAATAATTTTATAAGTAGGTTGTAGTTTGCTTGAAGCATTGTTGAAGAAAATTATAAGGTAAAATTAAAAGCCAAGAACAATGCGAGATTTTTTTTTTATATATAGAGTAAAATTAAATGAAAAGAAAAGAAATAAATTTCTTTTTTTTTGTTGTTTGTTTTTTCTTTTTCACACAAATTTTAACTCTAAACAACAGTAATTTTTTTTTTCTGTTGTATTCAATGGTGTTATAAATCTCAATATATTTCAGACTTATTAGTCCTTTTTCAAGAGAAGACAGCGGAAGAGTGTTCAAAATTGGAAAAGCAGCCGCAGAGTTTGCCACGTTGAAAAAGAAAAAACAATCAACAAAAAAAAAAAGAAATTTATTTCTTTTGTTTTCATTTAATTTTACTCTATATATAAAAAAAAATATCGCATTGTTCTTGGCTTTTAATTTTACCTTATAATTAATAATTTTATGCACTCTAATCTTTGACCTGTCAAAGAATAATCAGACAAAAAATACTTAATATTCGAAAATGCCTACTAGATATCTGTACATGTGAATCCATGCGTATGTGTGACGGCATATCAATCCTTTTCATGTTATTTAATGTGAAATCCAATCAGCCACATGTTTCAGATTCTTAATGTTTTCTCAACAAATGGTGGGGGTGGGGGGAATATACTTCGCCACTGTTCACATTCGCTATTTTGTAGATATGATATTAAAATATTCATATAAAATCATAGAATTATGTCATTATTATCGTTTCCAAAAAATAAATAAATAAATAAATAAAAAACAGGAAAAAGAACGGCTGCTATTGACATTTAACTGTACAGTGGTAGGTTTCTTTCCGAATTCATTTCCAGTAGAAAGGTACGTCTAAGGTGATTGTCTAATTAGCTATTTACATTTTCACTTCTCCTCAGAGCTTGAAATGGTTTTGTTCAGGCGGGGTTTAGATAAAAAAAAGCATGTATTTTACTCACTAACATTTGCATGACAGGAAGGAAGTGTGTGTGTGTGTGTGTGTGTGTGTGTGTGTGTGTGTGTGTGTGTGTGTGTGTGTGTGCATGCATGTATATATATATATATATATATATAATTGAAAAAACATATTTCCACAGAAATATCTATCTATCTAGGTACTTTGGACAATGTCAAAACATTGTTAATTTACTGCCCACATTGCAGTAGCCATATAGCGCAATGGTTAGAAGTTCTGACTATCATTTGGGCAATTGGGTTTCAATCCTGGCTTGATGAGCTGTGAAACAGCAAAACAGTACTGTATGTGGATGACTATATATATATATATATATATATATATATATATATATATATATATATATATAATGATTGCTGCATCTTTCCAGATGATCGCCATCATATTGAGTTCTCCTCATCGTCTATGCCATCTTAGATGACTCTGCAGTCCCGCTGCAGATTTGCACCTCTTGAAGCAGATGTGACATACAAATTGAACAATTTCCACTTTGGCGGTTGAAGGGTATTCCTGTGAACAATCATATGTCTTCAAAACCAGCAGTATACTTGCACACTTTGCTGCATATTAAACAGATTATTTGGTTCGAACTAATACGTACAAAGTTGACCTGAACAGGAGTTTTGTGTAACTTAAGGTGGTTGACGTAGCCAGTTTTTGACAGAAGCACTCATTCACAGGTGTGGCAATATCTAGCTCTATGTGTCATGGTCAAGACCATCCATTAAACCTTTGTGAAACTCTCGCTTCAGGTTGCTTTCGTGTCTCTCGAGCATCGCAAGTTTCACGTACAAGCTTTCACCACTTCGGCCTTGTCAGAGTAAGTTTTTTCCACACGTTGATGTTGATTTGCAGAACTTTCAAATTATTCTTTGTACCGTCCCTGAACCTCTTCTTAGGCTTATGTTTAGGGTGCTAGCCATTTTCCAGTTCCCCATAAAAAATTTGTTTTGGTAGCCTACAATCTTTCATTCGAACCTACCCACCCAACGCATGTGAGATCTGATTACAAGGGTCTGAATACTAAAGCAACATGCTCTCACAAGGACCTCAGTGTCAGGTATTTGTACTTGTGCTTGCCACTTGATGTTTAAGATACGTCTCAAGCAGTTTTGGTGAAATCGTTCAAGCCGTTACATACGTATTACGTATTACGTATATATATATATATATATATATATATATATATATATATATATATATATATATATATATTAGTCCTCGCACGAAAGAGCAGGACACAAAATGTTTTAAATAATAATAATAATAGAATAACAATAACAAAGACTTTCGCTGGTGAGAACTACTATTGACTGTAACCAGTTATACAGTCCTTTTGAAATTTTCATCTTTATTTTTCTCGTTATGTACTGAATATTTGTTAATGAAACCTATATGAAATATGTTCCTTATTAAATTTTAAAGATTTTCTGTTCTGAAAGAAGTTTTAAAAAATTTAATCTAAAAAAGTTATTTTAAAGTTTTTATTAAAAAAAATCAGATTTTCTCATTATTCAGACCTGTATTACAAAGAGGGGATTGCAAAAAATGAGTTGTGGTATGAGGAGAAATACAAACTAAAACAGAGACAATATTCAGATCTGTAATGATACAAAGAGGAGGTTGCAAAAATGAATTGTGGTATGAGGAGAAATACAAACTGAAATAGAGAGAAGGAGAGTTTTAAAATATAATCTTAAAAAGATAAGATACAAGTTAGAAAAGCATTTCATCCAAGGCATGAAAATTGTTAAACAAAATGTTTTTACTATAGTCTTTAAAATAAAGGTACAAGATTCAATTTGAAATTTATTTATCTTCAAAGTCCACTTTTATAAATTTTACAAAGTAAGGTATAAAAATTTAATTTAAATTGAATCAAAAAATTACCTTGGATTTATTTTATGTAATGTACATTTTGTTGCAATTTAAAAACATTATTTTTCATCTAGCAATTAATGATATAGATATAAAATTTTCAATGATTTTTTTTTTAAAAAGTGCAACAGAATGTACATTACATAAAATAAATCCAAGGTAATTTTTTTATTCAATTTAAATTAAATTTTTATACCTTACTTTGTAAAATTTATAAAAGTTCACTTTGAAGATAAATAAATTTCAAATTGAATCTTGTACCTTTATTTTTAAAGCCTATAGTAAAAACATTTTGTTTAACAATTTTCATGCCTTAGATGAAATGCTTTTCTAACTTGTATATATATATATATATATATATATATATATATATATATATATATATATATATAGGTCGATTTTTATGAAATATCACACACACGTAGGTAACGTAGGTACTTGGTGTGCCTGGCAGTGTTCTTAGATAGGTTTTGTACCGGAATGACTTTAATAAATATTAATAATTGAAATAATCTGCTTTCTTCTGGTGTACTACGATGGGTTCCCAACATAAGTTGTGTCTTCCACGCATGCACAAATATACCTTTGTACGTTTAACTACGTTAAGTTTTAAAGTTTTGAGATGTATATGGACTTAAGTCAGATCGTATGAATTACACTGGAGGGTTATGTTTTGATTTCAATTCCAGCTGATAGTCACTTTTTTCTACTTTTAAAATCATTTTTTTCTACTTTTAAAATCATTACTATATATTGGGTTCAATATCATAATCAATACAGACTTTGCTCTATAATAATAAATACAAAATCTGCATAATTTAAAATATCATCTTTAAGCATATTTTATGATCTGGCAACGTCAGGCCGCTTGCTAGTTTGAATTTTTTTTTTTTTTTTTTTTTACAAGGTGGTAACCACTTATCAAGGCCCGGAAGCCACTCAAGGATAAGGGTTAGTGTTGAGATTTAATAAAGTGTCTACTTAAGGAGGCGGTTCATCAGGAATTTGTTTACGTTGGACTTGAAGACATCCAGGTTGCATTCAGGTGGGAAACAGGCAGATGGAATAGAGTTCCACTGGCGTGCAGTTCTAAGACAGAAGCTTTGTTCATGGAATCTACGTTTTAATTTAGGCACAGATAAAGAGTGGGGGAAAAGGCTCAGATAAAGAATGAATATAAAATCTGAAAATGTTATTTCAATAGTATACATATATGTGTGTGTGTGTGTGTGTGTGTGTGTGTGTGTGTGTGTGTGTGTGTGTGTTGTGTGTGCGTGTGTGTGTGTTGTGTGTTGTGTGTATATGTGCGCGTGCTGTCTCACAACAGATACAGAATTTAGAAAGTAATTTTAATCATGTTGGCAATGTTATTTTATAACAGAAAAAGAAAAAGAAAATTCCACAGTACAATTTTGTACATGTCTATATAATTACGTACATGTCTATATAATTATGTAATTAATAGGAAGTTTACAGTTATTTACACAGTGCTAGAAAATTTTACATTTATTTTTCTTTTATCATTTAATTCATCTCCAAACAAGGCACATTGCTATTGAGATGTAAGAGTCTACTGTGAATTGTTTTCGTACCTATAGGCGCATCCTAAGTAGAGAGTTGTGCAGCGAGATGTTGTTCACATTACATTCAAATTTTTGCATGTTGGTACAGCCTGGGAAATAGTGAGTAGGGAGAGGATTTCAAAGGCGAGCAGTATGAAGAAAAAATATTATAAGAGTAGACAGTTTTCTGGTATCTGGAAATCTCTACAGTGATTGGTCAGGAATATTTACATCGAAGGGGGACCAGTGCAGAAAATTCGTTGGAGCACATTCTATTAAGGTACTTGTAAAACAGGGATAGGGATGCAATATTGCGATGGGACAGAGGCTAGACTTGCTATGCTGTGTGAAACCTATTAGATTAGAAGCTCTCCTATGAATTCTGTATAAGAGAAAGAGAGAAGCTAGTCGTGGTGTACCAGACCAGATGTAACAATAATATTCCATGCATGAGTAAATGATAGTTTTGTAGAGATATAGGATACTGGCAAGTGTGAGAAATTTTCTAGCATGTTAAAGGGAGTCCATCTTCCTTGCTGTAGCTTTGGTAATATTCTCTTTGTACTTGTTCAAATTCACGTTAACTGTGAATATTAGGCAAATCACTTTAAATAATGGATTCTCAAATAGAGTGCTATTAGCTATGGCAATCAGTGGCTGAGAAAGTTTCTTATAGTTGTTAAAGGAAAGATGCTTTGTCTTAGTAGCATTAAATGTTTCTATCGATTTATGTCCTATCCTATCACAAAGGTGATAGTATCACAACTAGTGTTGGGACAATTAAGCGGAATCAGAATCGGGAATTAGAAAATATTGGGACATTTTGGAGTGTCAAAATTGGTATCGAAATCGGAAAAATTTGTGCCTATTTTCTGATGCTAAAAACGATTCTTCTAATTATCTTTTTTTATTTGATTTTGTTTTAAACAAAAATTTCCACTGCTGGGAGTAATAAATAAAATAATTAATATTTATTTACTTTAAACTAAAACTCTACAAATCACCATCGTAATTGTGTTTTTTACGTTTGAGAAAATATCTGTGCATTTAATAGGTGTTTTTACAGTAATCAGGAAAAAGTAACAATTTTATAGTTAAATATTTAGAAATTTATAAAGAATCAGAATCGGAATCGGTAATTGCATCAGAATTGAGAATTTAGTACAGAATCGGTAATTGTGTTGGAATCGGGAAAAATATTGGAATCGTCCTATCACTAATTCCCACTCTCTTTATTTCAGATTTAAATATTCACAATTGACAAATTTTGGAACAGGTGTTTTGATGTTTCTTTGACCAGCCTGTGATGCAAGCTTTTACCTATCTATAACACAGACATAGAAAAAGTCTAATAAATCTACCAGAGTTGGTGTATTACACGATTATAAATGTTGCATTGCAATCAAAATAATGATAGTAAACAGTACATTCTCATCTCTCATTTCCGGCGTCTTCCAGGATGCTTCACCACCGAATCCATATGACTTCTTCATTTCTCCCGATCTCACATGACAGTTTGCAGGTCCCGAACACGTTCCAATCGTGTGTCCTGTAGCAAGTTATTAATGTAGCTCATTCTTCTTCTACCACGGTTTGGGTATCCATTTGTTGGTATCCAGAGAACTACCTTGCTGGCTTCCTCCTTGCTGTGTTCCATGCAGTGACCGGCCACTCTCATCCGTCTCTGCTGTACTTTCAGTGATACTGGTGGTAGGTCACCATAAAGCTGTAAGTTTTGCTGCATGGCTCCTTTATGATGTATTGAGGGCGATCCTGAGCATCCGTGTGTAACAGCCATCCAGTCTCTTCTTCAGCGCATTTGTAAGAGTCCATGCCTCAGCACCATAGAGAAGGATTGTTTCTACTGTGGCAACAAAGAGTTTTATTTTCAACTTTTCTTGGAGAGTGGATGACCATAACTTCCTCAACTTGTGACATGCACTCCATGCGAGTGTTTTTCTCACTTCAAAATATTTTTCAGTACTCTCTGACCATGCTCCAAAGTACTTGAAGTTTTCGACAACCTTGAGCAGAGTCCCATCAAGTGCTTTCACTGCAATTAGATCAACGTGATTGAAGGCTTGTATCTCTGTTTTCTTGGAATTGCAGTACAAACCCACCAATCATGCTTCCTCTTCCAGTTGGCTTAGTGCTTCTTGGGTTTGACCAATTTCCTCAGTTAGTAATGCTAGATCATCAGCAAAATCGAGATCAGTAATAACAATTGGTTGGACACGCTTGCTCTTTTGTCTGTGCAGACAAAAACTAAGCTCCTTAGTTTGAGTGTCTTTCTTAGAACATAGTCAAGTACTATGGCAGAGAGGTAAGGTGCCAATGTATTTCCTTGTAAGACTCCAGCAATGATATTCATTTCAATATTATTGCTGAAGATACATAAGCACCTCTTTGCCAACAGTACAAAAATGAATATAATTTTTTGTTTATTTTTCGTTTCCCTTTGATTAAGTTAGTTTGCAGAAAACTTCAAAACTTTGTTCTTTTCTACATCCAGTATTCATGTAAACATGCACTTAGCTGCATGTTTACATGATGCATACGAATGACAGATGTTGCAGGTGATAGATTGTAACAGAGCATGGATGCACATATGGCAGTTGTATGCAAATGACCGAGCCATGTGCAAGATTACGTCACGACAATGGAAAAAGGAGAAAGATTATAAAAAGAATGTGTGCGTGGACTAAGGATATGTTAGAGACATGTGAGTGATGTCACAGCCGAAACGAGAAGCCCCACATAGCCGGAAAAGGATCAATAACGGTCTTTTGTTAAAACCTGAAACAGCGAGTTGAATTTCTTTCTTCTTCTGTTCCTTGTGATGGAGTCTACAACGTGTTGGGTCTACATGTTAGCACGTGTGTAAATGTGTGTAACATTACAAGATGTCTGGGCAAGGGAAAGTGAAGCACTGAGGATTAAAAATATCTCTGGTTGGAGTTTGGCCACCTAAGAGAAATATTTTTTTTTAATAAATTAAGTCCTACTTTAAATGAGAGATTATGCTGAGGCCAACCGACTTGAGAAAAATAATGCTTGGAGATGGGCTCCAGATATATCCCTATGAATGGATACTGATTAGCCATTATCTCTAGTGGATATCTTGTGTAGTCAGCTTGTGGGTGGTCGAATGGTGACCACTGACAAAGACTAGAACTAAAGGTTTCCAGTCAAGTTTGAAAAGATTCCATTAGATAGAAGGGGGGGGATCTATAATCGGCCCTTTGGTCAAAACACAAGCAGTTGGAGTTAAACGTTTGAAGGAGACAGTTGTTTTTTTTATGATAGGCAGTCAATTGGACAAGTGTACTTATCTAAGCAATGTCAGTCTCTAGAGCTCTTAGGGATTGTGTTGATTGGATTTATATTTACGTTTTGTCATGCAAAAATCTTATTTTACAAGTCTCCATTTTAACATCCAAACAAAAATAAACCTCTGTTAATCGTTTTTAAACTGGAGTTGTGGTTTTTGTTTGAAAGGTGAATTCTTTTGTTGTAGTATGGACTGCTGTAAAATATTCTGAGTCTCCCAACAATGTATATTAACTATTTTTCTCCTTCATAATTCTCACATCAAAATTCAAGACACGTCTGACAAAACTAACTTCTGCCAAAAAGAATATCCCTCTCTGATCGACAGGCCTTTTATTGAAATTGTTTGCCTTTCGGATTATTTAGATTAATCGGACAATTGTTCTCATCTTGAGTTTTATCTGCACATCAAAAAAGGGCAAATGATAAACAGAAATTGATGATCAACGAATTTGGGCAAGAGTGTACTGGGAATGGAAGGAAAGGTCACTGGTCAGATACTGATCAAGGCCAAAAAGTAAAATAAACAAAAAAATGTTGAAAATTTTGCTGTAAAACATTCTGCAGTCTCCCAAAATTTATGTTAACTATTCTTCACAATTCTTGATATCAAAATTCAATACACAGCTGATTTCTCTCCTCACAATTTCCGGTCTCATAATTCTAGACACATCTGACAAAACTCATTTCAGCCAAAAAGAATCCCTCCTCTGAACAACAGTCTTTTTTATTGAAGCCGTTTGCCTTTCATATGCATATATGATGTCCTGAAGCCTTGTTACCTCACGAGATTGCCAGCCCTTAAGTAAACACAACAGCTATTCTTTTTTTTTTTTCATTCTCCTTGCTTGACACGAACACTGCATGCTGTACATAAAATCAGGTTTATACTAATTTTTAATCACACAGACTGAACTGAACAAGAACTTTGGACTGGCACAGTGAATGGGACGATCATGATCTGTGCAGTGAATACATGTCCATGTTCATATTGGGAGTTTTTAGATAAAATATTTAAAAGAACCTGAACTCAGTGGAAATTATAGTGATGTATATTTTTTTAAACTGATAATGACATATTGTTTCCTTTTTATAAGATGGTAAAGTAATTTATTAATGGATGGTAAAGTAATTAATTAATCGATGGTAAACTAAGTAATTAATGGATGGTAAAGTGATTAATTAATTGATAGTAAAGTAATCAATTAATGGAAGGCAAAGTAATTAATTAATTGATAGTAGAATAATTAATTAATGGGTAATTAAGTAATTAATCGATGGTAAAGTAATTGATAAATTGATGGTAAAGTAATAAATTAATGAATGGAAAAGTAATTAATGAATGTTAAAGTAATTAATTAATTTAGTGTTATGCAATTAATTAATGAATGGTAGAGTAATTAATTCATGGACGATAGAGTAATTAATTAATGATAAAATAAATTTTAATTGATGGTAAAGTGATTAATAAATGGTAAAATAATTATTTTATTTATGTTTATGAAATATTTATGAAAAACAATATTTTTTATAATTAGCTAATTTTTAAATAATTTCAACCATGTTTTTGCTGTTAAGCAATTTTGTTTATTATTTGAAAATACTTGTTTGCTTTTAGACAAAAAAAAGAATGGCCGCTGTGTTTACTTATGGGCTGGCGATCTCAAAACTTCAGGACATCGTATATGCATACAGCACAATCACGTTGACACATCACCGAAGTAAGCACTGTACCAGATGGGTGATCATTTGGGAAGGTGAGGTGCTATATGTACCGGGAGATAAAATACCAGGTTGAGAAACTGGCACAGTCTATCCTTCTCTCGAAGGTAGATGGGACTCTCTTAAGCTACCGACAAGATTTGAATTACACTACAAACTTGTGTAGTAAGATCAATCGTGGCTACGGTTGCTCTAGATGTTTGCTTTAAAACGATATTGTATGTATGATTTTTTTTTTTTATCGAATGATCTGCTGTACCCCAAAAATAGGTTCCACACACTTTTTTGTGATATATTCTTCATTGATCACTGATTACCCTTATTTTGCAGAACGTGCCAGAATCAACAAAGTAGATATTAATATGAGATTCATCAAAGAATATACGGCATCAAGCATTGCTATTATCATCTTGAGGAAATAAACTTCAAGGAGTGACCTTCACTCTTGACCGGAAATAGAAGACTTACATCAAATCCATTGCAAAAAGTCACAGGAAAAATAGTTGGATCTCATTCCTGATGCAATCCTCTACCTGTACGAGGATCAAATACGTCCAAAGATGGAGTACTGTTCTTGCTAAGAGTACTATTTCCTGTCTTGACAGGGTATAAAACCATCTTCAAAACTTAGTGGGCAAGGACCTATCCGCATCCCTACTTCCTCTTTCTCACAGAAGAGACATTGCGAGACTATCTCTGCTCTATTGTTACTCTTATGGTAGGTGCTCGACTGAGCTTCAATCTATGGTTCCTCCCTTGTAAAACTTTCACAACAAATCCTCGTCTAGCTACAACAACTGTCAGCAATTTCCCTCCCTCTACTCATTAATTTTTATCCTAGAGTGGCATTTAGGCCTTGATAAGCGGTGACTTCAAAGTAAAAAGAAAAGAAAAAATGAGACACACTTCTATATGTAACAAAAACAAAATCGTTTTTTATAATCACAACGAAAGGGTTTATTTGATAAAGTTACCTACACCGTTTGGTATAAATGGAATAAAGTTAGGCAGTGTCCAAGCGAGGAAAGAAAAGTAAAAGTCCTTTGGGCTGTTGAAGATCTGTCAGCAGTTATTTGGGGGCAAAAATAGTTGATGCTTGAGCGTCCAGTGGACAAATACAAGTGAGAGATAGAGGGGACGTCTTTCCTTATTGCTCTCAGGGTTCTCGCTGCTAATCGACTGTGATTCCCAAAGGGGTTGAAGTAGTTCTTTGCAAGCTGTTTGATCAGTGCATAACCAAATCAGCAAATAATCATATCACTAGAAGAAAAGCTTGTTCAAGAAACTGTATTTTTT
Organism: Euprymna scolopes; assembly: GCF_053919585.1. Lineage (NCBI taxonomy): Eukaryota > Metazoa > Mollusca > Cephalopoda > Sepiida > Sepiolidae > Euprymna > Euprymna scolopes. Next base: position 107,935,374 of record NC_136484.1, read on the forward strand.
GTGTCCCCCACTTCAAATGTGAATAAGTCCCCTCCAAGAACAGAATTCACAATTGAGTAAACCACATTGAGAACACCTTTTGAAAGACAAACTGCTTCAAAAATGGCCAAATCCACAAAATTTGGCTCTAAAAAGGCTCTTCTGGCAACCTTGTACAGGAATATGAGAGTAACCTCCCTTTGATGTAGCCTAATTTTCGAATATCACTATAATAATGTATGATCACTGTTGTAATGGAGTGAGAAAGGAACTTGTAGTAATTTCGATGTGCACTGCAGCAGTTCTTCACTGAAGAAAGAAGCCAGTGAAACGTTATGTAAAATAAGGGAACACTCAGAGGAAAGAAGGACAGAAAACAAGAAGAACATTGTCTATTAACAGATGCTGGACTGGAAAAGTAAATTAAAGATTATCTCTTACAATGTGATTTTAATACTTATATTGAACTACATAGCACAATATTTCTTTCTGAGTATTTATTAGTATTTATTAAATTATCTCATATGGCTCAGTTCTTTATTTATCATACAATGGCCACTATTTTCACAGAAATGTTAATAAACTCATATTTGCTGTGTGCTATTGTTTTTTCTGTCAAAAAACAAAAAAAAAAACAAACAAACAAACAAAGTTTTTGCACTATGCAGAAAAATATCATCTTTATCAAAACATATTTGTTGATTAAATATATTTTCTCATTCCGTGGAATTCCACAGGTCCTGCTAGTATTAAATAATAGCCCCCACTCCCACCCACCCCTGGTAACACTGAGAACTACTGCTAGTTTTATAATTAATAATTAGCATCAATTGATTTGCCATCCAGGTAACACTGGTAACTGCTAGTACATTTTTAATTAACATTTGATATGAATTAATAGCACCCCTCCCCCCTCTCCGGTAACACTAAGTACTGCTGCTAGCTGTTTAATGAATAATTAACATTAATTAATTTGTCATTTGAGTAACGTTGTTAACTGCTGTTATTTTTGTAATGATAACAAACATCAATTAATTTGCTAGCTATTAGTATACAAAGATGTTTTTTCTTTGCCAGCTCTCACAGGGGGAGGGGTCCCAAATAATAAAGAGGGAATATTTGATATTACAATTTTATCACTTTAGGTAATCATGGATTGGGAATACATCATTCTTTTCGTTTGTGATGGCAATCTTTTTGTGTATTAATTGTTTTATCAACAAACAAGCAACTTGGGGTGACTCTGGCCTCCTGGGGTGACTTTGAGCCATTAAGAAAAATAAAAATAAAGACAATTTTTTTTAAGCATTATTTCTAGATCCTATATGATTTCATAATTTTACAGACACATTGTGGTACAGCAGCAAATATTTACTGCGGAGCTATCTTCAATTCAAAATGGGCACTTGACTGCACCAATTTCTCTGCTGAAATTTATATCTTCGAACTTCTGTAAGTATAAAGGATATTTTTCATTGGTATGTTAAGATTTGGTTATATTAAGCAGTAGAAGGGTAAACACTATGAAAATAAGTTAATTAATATGATAAAACACAGTATTAGTGAGATTGGGAGCGTGACCAAAGTCATCCCACGGTGTGCGGACATGTGTGGGGTGACTTTGGCTAGCACAGTTTTGCATAAAATTTAAAATTGGATATTTTATTTTGACAAGATATTTAATCTTTTAATCTTTATTTGCCTGTTAAAAATGGCAGTAGTATTTATACAATGATTATTTCTGTGGTTTAGCCAGCAAAATGCTAATATCATATCAACCAGTACAAGGAGGGAAATGCTACAACTCAACTGCACCTGAAATTTTTGAGAAAGCTGTTGCTGACTTGCAAAATGGCAGAGGAAGGTTTGCAAAGAGTATGAAATACCAAGGTCATCACTTCAAAATTTCTTGAAAGTGTCATCTGGTGACAGACTGCCTAGTGCCAGGTGGTCAGACAGGCTCAATGGAGAAAAATCTATTGCTCAATATTTAGCTGTAAGCAGGGCACAACTGAAGGTGAAGACTGGTATTACAGTTTTATGAAGAGGCACAAAAATCGTCTTTGTCAAAATATTTCAAGGAAGAGAACAGAAATCAGCAGAGAAACTGTGCTAAATTATTTTAACAATCTAAAGATCAGTCTAGAAGGAATTCTACCCACTAACATCATCGGTTATGATGAAAAAAACTTGACTGATGATCCTGGTAGGAAAAAGCTTATCTTCAAGAGCGATGTTCGGTATCCAGAAAGAATTGTGAACAGTACAAAAAGTTTTACAAGCCTTATGCTAGCAGAAATAGCAGCAGGACAAACACTGCTATTGTACGTTTTGTACAAAGCAAACCATCTCTGGTCAACATGGGCTGAAGGTGGGCCAGACAAGTCCCGCTATAATCGTTCCAAATTGGATGATTCGACCACATCACTTTCAAAAATTGGTTTGACTCGGTGGCACTTCTATACTGTAGGAAGCAACAAGGAATAAACGCCCTCATTAGTGACACCTTGTCATTACACTTCCATGAAGACATTCTTAGCCAATGTGAAAAGAATGACATTAAATTCCTTTGCCTTCTGCCAAATAAAACACACTTGTGTCAGCCATTGGATGTTGCTTTCTTTGCACTAATGAAGGTGGCGTGGAGACAGCATCTCTCCGGGATCAAGAAGGTAGCCAAGAAATCCCAAAGCACTATGTCAAAAAATTGTTCCCCAAACTTTTAAAGATCCTCATGGAAGAAGAACTAACAAACCAAAAAGATCTTCTTGTGGCAGGCTTCAAGAAATATGGAATATTTTTTTCTTGATGAGCATCAAGTTCTGGAATGCCTTCCACAAATTCCATCTGATCCATCGGAGTCAATGAGTTAGGTCTTTATTTCGGAGCTCAAAACACTTTGACATGGAGAAAAATTTGGAACAACCAGCACCTGGAAACTGGAAATTGCTCCGGAAAAGAGCATTTCAACAAGGCCTGCAGCAACACCAGGGAATAGATGAGATGCTACTGAAGATGTTCCCCATCCATCCCCAGGTCTTTCGGGAGTCCAAATAATGCCAGCCCCCAGTCCTTCAGTAGCTGATTCAATTTCTGCGATGGTTGCTTCCTCTTCAGCTGCTGATACAGATACTGCTACCAGTCATACAGAGTCGAGCGAAGACGAATGGACACCGTTTAAGCATGCTAAACTAAAAGACAGAAAGAATATTTTTGATCTTTTTGAGTGAAAAATGGCTGGTACTGTATCAGTATATGCCACATGTAAAATTTGTGTAGATTCAATAAAGCTTGTAGTTTGTTAATAAATATCAAGTTATGGAGTGTTCTGGTCATTTCAAAATATATACTAAAATCTGTGTACACTCTTGTTTTAATGTTGGATAGGCCAAAGTCACCCCATGCCAGGGTGACTTTGGCCACCTAGACTATCTGTTAACTATTACTAAGCATGTAATATTTGACAAAATGTCGTTTGGTCTATGTGTTCCTGTCCACTTCATTAATAATTCAACAGCAGCAGAAATTTTGTGTGTACCTTATTTAAAAAGATTATAAGCATATTGTACCTAATTTGGACCAAAGTCACCCCAGATTACGGTATGCATGGAAAGTGATAGATGCAATAGCATTTAATTTAAGTACAGTTTGTCAGAGATGAACAATCAAAGGATCTTACTAGACATGTAATGCACAAACAGTATGCAAAGAAATGCGCACTAAACAAAGAGTAAGTAGTAGTCATAGTAGTAGTGGTGGTGGTCGTACTAGTAGTAGAAGTAGAAGTAGTAGTAGCTATTGCTACAACACCAACAACCGCAGAATAATGATGCTTAAAATCATATTTCCTTGACTTGAATGCTTGGTACTGATTTAATCAAGTATTCAATTTCGATTAGTTCTCTACAGGGCGAAACGATAAAATTTTCGCCCTAGAAAAGACGACATGATTCCATTTCCATTTGATGAAAACTGGTTTTCTTTTTTTGTTGCAGACCATCTACTAGTTGGCCAGTTGTATACATATCCCAAAAGCGATAACAGCCTCCTATCATGCCTGAAAGTGACACAATGTTTAATGAGTGAGATCGGAGATGCCCCACTGTACAACTCATGCTCTCTACCAATCCAAGTTATATTAACAGGACTATTGCCAGCACCCTCAAAATGCGTCGCTAGATTACCACGAATAACAGGAATATGCCCAGAGTTATGAAAACAAAGTTTCTGGCCACGGTTGTGGTCTTTGGTGTGGTTTCAAGTGAGGACCACATCATACCACCTCACATATTCAAAGCCGGCTTGAAAGTCAACACCAAGTGCACCTGCATATGCTGAAGAGTGTGGTGATCCCCTGATGCAATCAGGTGGCCGCCGGCAGACTATGTGCGTGGCAGCAGGACTCGACACCGGCCCACAAGTCCAAGTCCAAAGAGACTCAGGCTTGGCTTCAGAAAAAGTGCTACAAGTTTGTGCCCTTCTCCCACTGGCCCCTCCTCCTCCCCTGAACTGAACCCTCTGAACTACTTTGTTCATACATTGAAAACATCACCAACATGACTTCCCTTAACATCAAAGCCAGCCTGATCGTCTCCATCCACCGAGTATTCGCTGAACTGCCGCTAGCACTTGTAGAAAAGGTATGTTCCCAGTTTCGGACCCGTATCAAGGCAGTGATTGAGGCTAAAGGCGGCTATATTGAATAGATGTCAGCTCTACTTCATAATCAAGTTACCTGAATTGAATTTTTCAATAAAAGTTTTAAAATAAGTTGTAGTTTTGTTTTCTTTAGGGCGACACTTTTATCATTCCACCCTGTAATCATATCAACAGTGTGAAAATTTTCCAAAAAATAACCATTATTGCTGAAGAGACAATTAGAGGCTAGAATTTCTAAGACTGTCAGTTATATTGTTCTGAGGAATATTAGTCTCCAGCTCCATAGAAGACTTGATAAATTAAGCAAGTCCATTTTCACTAAAGCTACTCATCCTAAAATACCAAAATTCACAAGGAAAGCCACTCTGGAGACCATAGCTCCAGTGAACAATCCATTGTAAATAATCCCAAAAGTACATATGTTTAAGGACGGAATAGGCAAGATCAACATAAATCACATTTGTTTGCTGATGAGACCCATGTGATTAATCTGAAGTCTGGACAGATGATTGGATGTATTTCAGAGATGAGCATCATCATCATTTGAGGTATCATCATCATTTAGGATGGAAGAGTGATGATGTAGGCAGACATCATCGGGGATAGACTTGTTGCTCCTACCAGAGTACCCGAAAGAAGAAAAATAAACTCTCTTGCAATTTCCTGAGATAATTTTGTGTGCCTTGGTTAGACAACATACTTCTTTCACTACTATGCATGCATGACAACAATCCTCTTTGCTTGAAAGAAGCCTGGACATTTAGTTAATAAAAACATTAACCCGTGGGTAACAATGAATCTAATTGGTTAACTAGCCAGACTAAACACCGCGTGGATATATAAAAGCACTTAGTAATACGAATCCATACACTTTAGCCTGCAAATTCCCAATGGAGATAAAATGTGGACATCTATGTGCCATAAATATATTTTCATAAATTGTACTGAATTTTATTGACTGGTGGTGAAGAATCGGTCTACCATAATAAGCAGCATGGTGTGATCGATGAAACCCTAAGCCAACAGATACCATAATGCTTAGTTTTTGAATAAATTATATATATATATATATAAACGTGAACATGTCTGCGTGTCTGTGTGTCTGTCTGTCTGTGTACATTTCCCTACGCTATAATTCTGTCAATTTTTAGTCTACAGACTCGAAATTTGATATACAGTGTACTGAGATTTGGAAAAATCTATGTGATCGGTTTTCGGCCAGAAAATTGCCTGTTAAGGGGTCAAAGGTCAACGATTAAACCTTTGAGAACTCTACCAAACTCCTTCGAGAATTTTGAGTCTACACACTTGAAATTTTAGATATAGGTTCCTTGGACATGGATCTAACTTAATAACTTGATTTTAGCCAAAAACAATAAATGTTAAGGGGTCATAATAGGGATCAAAGTTTTAAAAAATTGATCCCTTTTTTTTTTTTTTTTGCTCAGCATACACCTGCAAACACCCGGGCAACGCCGGGCACCCATGCTAGTATATATATAAAAGTAAAAGTGCCTGTCTGCCTGTCTGTCTGTGTGTCTATCTGTGTACATTTCCCTACGCAATAACTCTGTCAATTTTCAGTCTACAGACTCGAAATTTGATATACAGGGTACTGAGATTTGGGAAAATCTTTGTAATTGGTTTTCGGCCAGAAATTTGGCTGTTAAGGGGTCAAAGTTCAACGATTTGAACTGTGCGAACTCTTCCAAACTCCTCTGCCAATTTTGGGTCTAAACACTTAAAATTTTAGATATAGGTTCCTTGGACATGGATCTAACTTAATAACTTGATAAAACCTAAAACAATAAACGTTAAGGGGTTATAATAGGGGTCATAGTTAAAAAAGAAATTGACGGCTTTTTTTTCTCAATATACACCTCCAAACACCCGGGTAACGCCGGGCTGAAATGCTAGTATATCTATAAAAGTGAACGTGTCTGTCTGTGTTCATTTCCCTACACAATAACTCAGTCTACAGACTCGAAATTTGATATACAGGGTATTGAAATTTGGGGTAATCGGTTTTCAGCCAGAAATTTGTCCGTTAAGGGGTCAAAGTTCAACAATTTGACCCTTGAGAACTCTACCAAACTCCTCCGCTAATTTTGGGTTTAAACACTTGAAATTTAAGATATAGGTTCATTGGACATGAATCTAACTTAATAACTTGATTTGAGCTCAAAACAATAAATGTTAAGGGGTCAAAATAGGGGTCAAAGCTAAAAAAAAATTGACCGCTTCGGTCTCTACCAAATCACACAAACAATTTCTAGTCTAAACATTTGAAATTTTACATAAAGTGTATTCAGAGATAGTGCAAGCTTTTTAATTGGTTTGGGTCAAAAATTTGAGCTACCAATATATAAATGTATGCATGTATGTATGCATGTCTGTCTAAAACTTTCGACATAGGCGACGGATTTTCACAAGATCAGTATCGTTTTTAAGCTCGACCTTTCAGACGACAAATATCGAAAAATTGGCTAAAAACATTATTTTCTTCACCTTCAACTGGCATTTTTCTACAGAGAGGAGTCGCTTTTTTCGCCGATATTGTCAAATGTCATCCACTCTTTTCGATTGTCTAGCCTTAATTTAAACCTATATCACTTCCGGTTTGGCAGTGATCTTAACAGCAAAGACGTCACGTTTTTTTTCCCATTCTTTTTCTCCTTTGCAGTACGGGTTCGAGCCTACTTTCTTACTACCATGGGCTGAAATGCTAGTATATATATATATATATATATATATATATATATATATATATATATATATATATATTGCGTCAATTGCTTTATTGCAGATTAGTAAAATATTAATATTTTACTAAATATACGTCACAAAAAATAAAAATTCCATAATCAAATGACTGCTTTAAGGTTAGTTATTTCCCAAAATTTTATTCAAATTCATGCGATGTTCAAAAAGTTATGACATTTTATTCTTTATCAAGGAATTTCCACTGCCCATCGCTTTATTGCAGGTCTCTTAAAATGTTGTATTAGAGAAAAAATACAATGTTTAATCATGAAAACTTTTTATTATATTTTCCTTTTGAAGATAATAAACAAAAGCACATTTTAGGTTCTAAGCCTCAAATAAATGAATTATTAAACGCCATATCCACCATTTTTTCAAGTAACTTTAAACAACCTTTTGTCCACCGAATAAGTCAATTGTTTGAATTGAAAAGGAGTTATGGTTCTGACGACATCAGCTACTTTCCTCCACAGGAGATCCTTTGAAGTAAATTGCTCTCCTTCCTCATAAACATCTCTTTTCAATATTGACCAGAGATGTTTAATAGGGTTAAGATTCAGAGAACACGGTGGCCAGCTCATAAGGGTTTCTCTAAAGAAGCTCATAGATTCAAGGGAGGCTGCAGTCGCCCTAGCAGAATGGGATGGTGCATAAAAATCATCTGAAAGCAACGTGACAATGGTAGGTCATCTAGCCATTGTGACAAATATTTATCCAAAAGGGCCGTGTATGCATTGCTAGTAAGTTTTACACCCTCTGGAACTCGGAGTGGTCCAACCAATGCATCTCCAATGATTCCCACCCAAAACATGATGCCTCTACCTCCTTGTTGGCGATGAATTCTGTAAGGAGTTGGAGTTCCATTCGAGTTCCAAATTTTGGCCCATCCATCCAGACCATCAAGAGTAGCACGGGTTTCATCTGTAAATAGGACACGTTGGAAATCCATTTTCATGTAATTCTGTGTCCAAGCCATTTGTTTTTCCCTACGTTGTTTGCTCAATGGAGGTCTTGGAATAGTTTTGATGCTTCTTGCCATCTCATTCAACACATTACATTGGGCCTGCCTGGATCTTGAAGCAATTTCAGCTCTCACAAAAATGGAAGCACTGGTGCTGTTTGAGTTTCGGTTGACTTCCCTACGAATTTTCCGAATATCATGATGTGAAAGATTTCTCCTGGTGCCCTTGTCCTTTCTGGATTTGGTGTTGGGGTTGTTCATGAATGAAGCCAAAGTTCTTAGATCCTTTTCCAGCTCCATGCCTAAATCTTTCATGAACAATCCTTCTGCTAGTCTAGCAACAATCCTTTCTTTTTCGATAACCGTTAATCACCCTTTTTTGGCATTTTAAAAAACCTACAATAAAGCGATGGGCAGTATAAATTACTTGATAATAAATGTCATAACTTCGTGAATATCGCATGAATTTGAATAAAATTTTGGGAAATAACTAACCTTGAAACAGTCATTTGATGATACAATTTTCATTTTTTTTTTTTTTTTTGTGGCGTATATTTAGCAAAATATTGATATTTTACTAACCTGCAATAAAGCGATTGACGCAGTTTATATAAGAAGTATAAATGAATAAAAATAAGGAGATGTATTTACATCGAAAACGCTGGTTAACTCACGTAGGCTGTTCAAATGTTTATGTAATATTTTTTATAAAGCTGTACTCTGTATTGGGTATTTTTGAAAAATGTGTGTGTGTGTGTTTGTGTGTGTATGTGTGTGCGCGCACACACACACACACACATATATATATACAGAGAGAGAGAGAGAGAGAGAGAGAGAGAGAGAGAGAGAGAGAGAGAGAGAGAGAGAGAGAGAAAAAGAGAGAGAGAGATACATCATTCTGATGCTATTCGAACATTTCAATAACGACGTTTTCCCCTGTTTATTGATGGTTTCGATTGTCCGAAGCATCATACAATCTATATGGGCTGACTATATTAACTGCATGTACCTGGCATTGCCAGGTCAAAACATATTTCTGAGTGGAGAGTTTAGTCACATACTATTTAAGATTCACTGAATATCCTAATTTGTTACAATTTTTCTGGAAGTGGATCACATGTCGGATTTATGGAAACAAAACTCATCCATCTTCATCTATAAAAATCAAACAGTAAAAACCTTAGCTTAAAGGGTAAATAACTGCCATAGCTTAAATAAATAAATCCTACTTCCGTTTTTAAACGCAACATATGTCAGGTAATAATAATTCCAAATAAATTAAATAAGAATAAATTAAATAAATTAGCTTTAAAGAATATTTCTAAACAGAGCGATGAAAACCATTCTATTACTAATAACCATTAATAACATGGGGCTAATTATTAAAATAAATTTTCTTTAATGTAATATGCAAATGAGTTTACTTCTTAAATGTAGTTTTCCTTTGAATAAATAGTATATACAGAAATTATGTTGGAATGAAAGTGTATAAAAGTCCGTTTTCAGTATGAAAATTTGTGAAACATTAATCAGATTGTGAACAAACAAGCAGACAGGGTTACCTCTTTATTATCATATGTATTTATTGAATAAAATAGACATTTTTTATCTATTGAATCTAGTTTGGACCCTTTCTGTGGGGTATATGGTTAGAAAAAAAAAAAAAAACGTACCGGGCATATCTGCATCGCTCTTTGGGAAAGAAGAAGGAAAGGGTGGCTAGCTCATTTATATACACGAAGGGCATCTTGGGAAGGCAGGGCATGATGGGAGAAGCTATTTTTTTTCCTGTGTCTTCCTTTTTTTTCTAGATAGGAGGATATAAAAGCTGGGAAAAATTCCCTGGAGAAGCAGAAAGAAAAGAGTCGTGAACATCTTCTCTTGAAAAGAATTTTGTATTGCTGACATTCAGATTGTGCGGTGTGACATTGGTGGTGAGAGGCCAGGTGTGGTCGATTGGAAAAGAAGAGAGCAGAAACGTGCTGTTAGGAGAGTGATTCGTATCGATTAGACTTTCCATCTTCCAAATTAATTCCCTTGCTTCTGGAAAAAAAACTGGCTGATATAGTCACCATATTTATTGTTGACTCGAGTATTTCCAAATTTGTCTGGATTGATCATCAGAGATAATTAATAGAACTGGTTCTGGACAATTTCTAGAAGTTTTTTTTTTTTTTTAGGGGGTTATATGTATACGCGTATATTTAGTTTTATTTCATAGGTTAATATTGTACGTTATTTTAGTGACTTTACAGGATGTTATTACTATTATTGAAAATTATTTTATTGATATTTGTTTTTATAGTTTTAATTAATAATACTACTAATATTTCGAGTTTACGATTATTAGTAGTGTATTCGAGTATAGACGTGTTGTCTACTAAAGCTTTTCTAAATTGCAGCAGGAAACAGGGATGGTGATTCGTCAGGTGTTTAGCTATAGCACTGTTTTCAGAACGATGCATGGTAGTTAAACCTACGTATATATTTATCTCTCTGTCTCTTATATATATATATATATATATATATATATATATATATATATATATATATATATATATATATGAATATGAATATTTTGAAAACTTTAGGCGTCAGGAAAATGATAAAATTATTTTTATGTCCTTTGTTGGCGTTGTAAGTCCAATATTTCGCTAAAAATAGCTTCATCAGGATAATTAGTTCGTAGTTTTTTTTTTTTTTTTTTTTTTTTCTTCTTCATTTTGTTGTTGTAGAAAAAGAAAGTCCTGGAGAAGAAATTTAAAAGTACGAGCTGTACATTTTTGACGTGTGCGTTCGCCCGTTTCGAGCAGGAATATGAAATAAGAAAATAGTTGCACACTATTTGAAGACACTTATTTTAAATAGAAATTTGAATATTTTGAAAACTTTAGGTGTCAGGAAAACGATTATCATTTTCCTGACACCTAAAGTTTTCAAAATATTCAAATTTCTTTTCCAAACAAGTGTCTTCAAATATAGTGTGCAACATATATATATATATATATATATATATATATATATATATATATATATATATATATATATATATACTAGCAGGCCGCCCGGCATTGCCGGTCATAAAATATGCTTAAATATGATATTTTGATTAATGCAGATTCTGTATTTATTATTGTATTGTACCCAATGTATAGTAATAATTTAGAAAGTAAAAAAAAAAAAAATGACTCATGTGCCACCACCGAGAATCGAAACCAAAACGTTTAGCTTACAATTTACTTTTTCCTTTGATGTTAATACCTGAGTTATGAAGACATATTTGCTGCAAGGCTAAAAATTAAAACATGGACTAATAGCTATTACGTTACACATGCATCCGTCATTCGACCTTCATCTGGCAAATTCCATATTTTTTAATTTTTACACTTTTGCACCGATTTTCTCCGGCTAAAATCTAAATATAAGATTTTACATGGGTTCGAATACCCTATATATTAAGTTTCATGTTTGTAGACCAAAAAATTGATAGAGGTGTTTGATAGGCAAAAATATATATATAGAAAGAGGTTTGTCTTTACTATAACCTTTTTATGCAAATATCACGCGAGTATAAATCATGTAGAATATCTGTATGAATATAATTACACGTAATAGTTAACTAAAGGTGATCATCCCATCAGAAAAGCTAAAAAAAACTAATAGGGAATTAATTAAAATAAATGTTTAAAAGAATATGCAAACTAGCTAGATCTTTTGCAGATGAATGCAATTCCATGGCCCATATATATAACAAAATTGTATTTTCTTTTGAAATAAATAAAAAAAACAAAGTTTTTAATATGAATATCAATATATACAAAAAACAAATTTATAGGAGTATATATATACATACACACACACACACACACATATATATATGTGTGTGTGTGTGTGTATATATATATATATATATATATATATATACATACATACACACGTGTGTGTGTGTATATATATATATATATATATATATATATATATACTTTTATGTTTTTTTTTGTAAATATTTCAATGTTTTTCCAGTTATAGCAGGATAGACAATAATAAATAGTACAATACCAATTTGTTTGAATATTTTTTCTCCAAAGAATTGTCTGAAGAGTTTGCTACATTCAAAAAATAGTGATAACATACTTTTTACTGATTGTTGAAGATTGCTAACGAAACAGATCTGCAACATATATTCTTATGGGAAAATAAAAGAACATGTGTTTTCAAAAATTATGAATTGAACTTTAATATATATATATATATATATATATATATATATATATATATATATATATATATATATATATATATATAAGCAACATATATGTTACTTATTATATTCCACTGAATCATACATATTTTTGTCTAAGTATTAGTGGGGAAGAAATCGGGAGACACCCAATGAACAACAGATTGTAACACACCCTGGCCTCAAAAATTACAAAAATGCTTACTGCGTATATGACAATTAGGTTTTGTCAAAAATTGACGTATATCTAAAATGTTTACCAAGTGTTTTTTTTTTTTAACAAATATACCCTTTTCTTATAATTTCATAATATGTAAGCAGCTAAATTTCCCTATTTTCTTCAAATTAATGAAAATATGAGTTTTGTGCGAAAATAGAGTCATATTATGTCTATTGCTTTTTATTTATGAAATTTCGGGGTAAACACTACTCAAAAATTGTTATAATGAATTATGTGAAGGATTTTGGCAGTGTAGCTGTAGTTATCTTTTCTTAGACAAATATATTGAATATTATTATTATTATTATTATTATTATTATTATTATTATTATTATTATTATTATTAT
>NC_136484.1:107953542-108243542 GCF_053919585.1 Euprymna scolopes
GTCGTCTTGGTAACAAAAATCATAACAGTCGTGTCCACCTATGTCTGAATCTACAGTAACATTGTAGCAGCCGTACTACAAACAGCAGAAACACCATTATGACTTTGAATCTGTTCTTAGTTTCTAAGCTCAACACTTATCGGGACAAGCATTTAACTTCTTTTTTGGTTTGCCCAATCAGAGGTCATCTTTCAGGTGAGCTGAGTATACTACCATAGTTGATAAAAAGGAGTGCCAGCTAGACTCTTCCTCTTTTCCGGCCAGAAGAGCACAGTAAGCTGACTCATTACACAGCATTTCTTTTGACTCCCCAATCTCCTCTCTTGAGATGCAATAAAATCCCCATAGACCGTCCGGTTCTGGGATTTGTCAAGAAGGTCCATGGACCCAACATAGCTACCACTTCCATTAAAATATTTGTAAAAAAGGCATAGTGATGCAACATTGCGGCGATGGAACAGGGGCTGGAGCTTAGTTGATAAAGTGGGACAGATTAGATTGACAACTCTTTTTTGGACCCTATCTAAGAGGGAGAGACTAATGGTAGATGCAACAGTCCAGATGTGGCAACAATACTCTATGCTTGGGCCATAGTTGATTTTAAGTCTTCCAGGTTTTTATTTTTCTCTTTTAAGGAGAGATGAAAAAAATGAAAATGGCTTTGAACGTGTACCAAATAATTAAAAATTTTCCACGTAGCCCTTTTTCTCTTCTTATGGTCAACACAATGTAGATCTTGAAGTCAAACGAAAAAAAAACAAAAAACACATTTGTCCTTTTCAATTAAAGTTCACCTTTTTTTTCATTTTTTTTCATGGAAGAATAAAAAAGTTAAAATCAAATTCTTTTGTCCAACATTTTGAGAAAAAAGACAAAGGAAAAAAAAAAGCGAAAACCGATAAGTCAGTTTTTAGTTCAACAAAAAAAAAACAAAAAAAACTCACAAATTTTTCATTCATAACTTTTTACCTATTAAACCATCATATTATTATTTTTTTTTCTAGCAAAATAAAGTTCTTTGGAATCTTTAAAGTTCAGTGCAATTTTCAGAGTTGCTTCCTGGTCATTAAAATGTTTAGTAGTCCGGTTCTACGGTACCAACTCTCTGAATGATTTGTTCTTAGTGTTTTTTTGGAACACTGTCTTGCTCGTTTAAACACTGGTCGATGTTGTTGAGATCGGTCCTTTGAATATCACGTTGTTAGTTCAAATACCTTGTTGGCAGTTGTTGTAGCCCTTATATTATAAAGAAAGGCCTGAACAATTAGTTTAGATAGAAAAGAATATATTGTAAAAGAAAGTGAACACAAAGAAAAAATTATCATCATTTTCTGACTATTAGACAGTCTGTAATCTCTGGTTAGGTCACGATAATTCCCCATGAGAGTATCAGACACAGAGTTTTTATAGTAATAAGAAGACTTCATTACGATCGAAAGGGTACGTCTCCATAACAATAAATATAAAGTTAGGTATGTATATCTCTACTTAAATATAAAAGGCACTTTGTCTGTGAGTGTCTGTGTGTATGTGTGTCTGTGTATGTGTTTGTGTGCGTCTGTGTGAGAGAGTTTGTTTCCTGTGGACCCCGAAACGGCTGAGTCGATTTTTGAAAAATATCACACAAATGTACTTTATGCGTCTGGAGGAGAGGTGTCATTAGATAGGCTTTGTATTGGAATGCCTCCAATAAGTACTGGAAATCGATAATTGAAAAAATCTATTTAAAGAAGGAACAGTTCGATTTTAACTGAAGTTAACGCACTTATACAGCCTAACATCACAAGTGCATGTGAGACGTTTTATTCCCACACAAGTAGAAGGGCCCAGCATATAAAATCAACAGTAGATGCTTTGATAAGAGAGGGGCGCATTTGAAATGAATGTTTCTATTTAGAGCACAATTAATCAATGATATTTAACTTTTGCATTTAAAAATTTAATTCAAGCCATTATATAAAACTAATTTTATGAAATCAAGTGTAGGTTCTCTACAGTGCAATGTAGACTACAATTCACTATGAACTAACATACTGAAAGGAGGCATGTGAAGATTCATCTCGGTGCACCATGATGTGTCCCCGACTAGAAAAGGTAAGCAATCAATTTGATTGAAAAATGGGCGATTTCACTGATTCCAATGGCAATAAAAGGGTTATAAAACAAAATAGGACACACAGACAGAAATATCATACATAAAAGAACTAAAATTGGATGTTGACGGGACAACGGTTGATTCCCAAATGACTAGGAATGTGATCTGAGCATGGGCTCCATGCATGATGTCCAGTTGAAAAAAAAAATTTTTTTTTTCCTTTGTTGACCAACCAATGCACTCTGCGCCTAAATCTTCCCCAAGTCATCCCGAGCCAACCAGAAGTCCTCTTGGGTTATAAAAATGCCCAAGCAGAAGTCACACTGCCTCAGTCCATAGAAACCTGCTTGTATAGAAACACCATAAACCGATGCGCTTATCAACCATCACGGCAGACATTACCCAACATTTCAACAGCATCTCTAACAAGCCAACACGAAAGGATTACTAACATCTTGATGCCAAACCCAGAATAAAAGTAATTTTAATTCGTTCGTTTATATTTTTCTTGCGACTATACGCTTATTTATAACAAAAGTATCGGAAGTATGGAATATTTGTTGATCCTCATTCAATTTCTGGCAACGTCGGGTCTCCCTGCTGATATTTCTATATATTTGTATGTCTATATATTTGTATGTACAAAATTCATTCCTAAACTAATTGACTGATTATAATGGATTTTAGAAAGCAGCTGCTGCGCATAGGGGTTCGAAATGTGGATTACATTTAGCTTAATTTAGTTTCGTATAAAAAGAGTCAAAAGAGAAATGGAAGCCCTACATGAAATTTTGGATATTTATTATTTTCGTGAACTTTTAACAATGCGTACTAGGTATCAATAAATTACAATTGAAAAATGCGAGCATGAAAAGTAATATGGTCAAGTTTTTAACATGGAAAAGAAAATGACAAGATATTCTAGTAAAAAATATAATAAATTTATAACTTAAAATATTACAGCATTAAGAATTGATTATATAAAGTCAAATTGAATTTAAAAAAAACAATTCTTAATGCTGCAATATTTTAAGTTATAAATTCATTATATTTTTACTAGAATATCTTGTCCTTTTCTTTTCCATGTTTAAGCTTAACCATACTACTTTTCATGCTCGCATTTTTCTATTGTAATCCATGATTTTTCAAGGCTTCCAGTAAATTCACTTGTTCTTTGTTTAATTTCAATCTTATTTTTTTGCCCCCATATAAACATAACATACTCATATGTAAAACAATGTATGGCACTCGTCTGCTTTCATTCTCTCTGTTTCATTTTTTACTTATCTTTTTGCGAGACCTGTGAATTAGTAGCAATACTAGTGTCTGAAGCGACGTGGTTGTTATGGAAACCAGTCATAAAAGACGTCGCTCACCTCCTTACGATTTTGAACACCAGTAAATTCATCATAACTTTTGTTTTACTAAACAAAAAGTGAAAAAATCTTTTTCAGAATATCGCTGAGAAGGTGATCTATAAACAGTAATAATTGTTTGTAATTTGGTCAAAAAATGAGTGAGCAGTGAAGCTTTAAAGCCGTTCTAAATGACTAAAATGCAACTTAACCATATAAATATCAAAATTTCATTTATTTTGGGGTATTTTAAAGAAGTTTTTAGGGGGCATAATATGGAAACACCCTTCTATTTGAAGATTTCAATGTTTCGATTTTACATTAAATTTGACCCAGAGTCATTAAACGACAATAAAGCAAGAATCCATGAATTACAATTTTTAAGCCGCTTAAGTTTAAGCATTAATTTTTAAGCAATGCAATGGATTTTCATAAAAACTGAAATTGGATTAGTAAATACAAGTGGAAGTATGATTTATTCAGGTCAAGTAAATTGTACTAACTAATTTAACTAGTTTGGGAAATAATAATATAAACGATTGAAGAATATACTCTTATATATATAACATTTACAGATGAAAAAAAACCCAAAGATAATTAAATAAATAAAAAGGGTGAAAAAAAACTAATTTATTTTAAGAATAAGAATTTCCAAATAATTAGATTAAATAAAATAGATAAATAAATAGATAAATAAATAGATAAATAAAATAGATAAATAAATAGATAAATAAAATAGATAAATAAATAGATGAATAAAATAGATAAAATAGATAAATAAAATAGATAAATAAAATAGATAAATAAAATAGATAAATAAATAGATAAATAAAATAGATAAATGAATAGATAAATAAAATATATAAATAAAATAGATAAATAAAATAGATAAATAAATAGATAAAATAAATAGATAAATAAAATAGATAAATAAAATAGATAAATAAATAGATAAATAAAATAGATAAATGAATAGATAAATAAAATATATAAATAAAATAGATAAATAAAATAGATAAATAAAATAGATAAAATAAATAGATAAATAAAATAGATAAATAAAATAGATAAATAAATAGATAAATAAAATAGAAAAATGAATAGATAAATAAAATATATAAATAAAATAGATAAATAAAATAGATAAATAAATAGATAAATAAAATAGATAAATAAAATAGATAAATAAATAGATAAATAAAACAGATAAATAGATAAATAAAATAGATAAATAAAATAGATAAATAAATAGATAAATAGAATAGATAAATGAATAGATAAATAAAATATATAAATAAAATAGATAAACAAAATAGATAAATAAAATAGATAAATAAATAGATAAATAAATAGATAAATAAAATAGATAAAATAGAGAAATAAAATAGATAGAATAAATAGATAAATAAAATAGATTAAATAAATAGATAAATGAAATAGATAAATAAAATAGATAAATAAATAGATAAATATATAGATAAATAAAATAGATTAAATAAATAGATAAATAAAATAGATAAATAAAATAGATAAATAAAATAGATAAATAAAATAGATAAAATAAATAGATAAATAAAATAGATAAATAAAATAGATAAATAAAATAGATAAAATAAATAGATAAATAAAATAGATAAATAAACAGATAAATAAATAGATAAATAAAATAGATAAATTAAATAGATAAATAAATAGATAAATAAAATAGAAAAATGAATAGATAAATAAAATAGATAAATAAAATAGATAAATAAAATAGATAAATAAATAGATAAATAAAATAGATAAAATAAATAGATAAATAAAATGGATAAATAAAATAGATAAATAAAATAGATAAATAGATAAATAAAATAGATAAATAAAATAGATAAATAAAATAGATAAAATAAATAGATAAATAAAATAGATAAAATAAATAGATAAATAAATAGATAAATAAAATATATAAATAAAATAGATAAATAAAATAGATAAATAAAATAGATAAATAAAATAGATAAATAAAATAGATAAAATAAATAGATAAATAAAATAGATAAATAAATAGATAAATAAATAGATAAATAAATAGATAAATAAAATAGATAAATAAAATAGATAAATAAATAGATAAATAAAATAGATAAATAAATAGATAAATAAAATAGATAAATAAAATAGATAAATAAAATAGATAAAATAAATAGATAAATAAAATAGATAAATAAAATAGATAAATAAAATAGATAAAATAAATAGATAAATAAAATAGATAAATAAATAGATAAATAGATAAATAAAATAGATAAAATAGAGAAATAAAATAGATAGAATAAATAGATAAATAAAATAGATTAAATAAATAGATAAATGAAATAGATAAATAAAATAGATAAATAAATAGATAAATACATAGATAAATAAAATAGATAAAATAAATAGATAAATAAAATGGATAAATAAAATAGATAAATAAAATAGATAAATAAAATAGATAAATAAAATAGATAAATTAAATATATAAATAAAATAGATAAATAAAATAGATAAATTAATAGATAAATAAAATAGATAAATAAATAAATAAAATAGATAAATAAATAGATAAATAAAATAGATAAATAAATAGATAAATAAAATAGATAAATAAAATAGATAAATAAATATATAAATAAATAGATAAATAAAATATATAAATAAAATAGATAAATAAAATAGATAAATAAAATAGATAAATAAAATAGATAAATTAAATATATAAATAAAATAGATAAATAAAATAGATAAATAAAATAGATAAATAAATAGATAAATAAAATAGATAAATAAAATAGATAAATAAAATAGATAAATAAATAGATAAATAAAATAGATAAATAAAATAGATAAATAAGATAGATAAACAAATAGATAAATAATATATATAAATAAAATAGTAATAATTAAGTAAATAAAATTAAACATAAAAAGCTAATAAGGTTATAAATATATACATGGTAACTCAAAAAAACAGAGGACATTCAATTGTTTTTCTGAGCATTTTACAGTCAACAGAGAAAAATGGCCAAAGACCCTAGTGTTTTGATGTGATGTTGTGAATATAATAAACTAGTTATGACCAAAGTTTCATTTCATTCAGACAAAACACTAAGAAATGGGGCCTAATTTGAGTTGGGACCCGTTTTTTTTAGTCACCCTGTAATAGCTCAAATTAAAATAAAAATTTTAAATTCTTACTTAATGGATATAAATAAAAACAAAATAAAATTAAAATAAAATTAAACAAAATGTACAAATTTATTAATGAATACATGAAATATTGAAGTAAGATATATGTTAATAATAATCATAATTTAATAATATTAATACAAAAGAATAGCTTAAAGGATACTGAATACTTTATTATTACTGTTGAATTTATAGATAAATTAAAAATACATTAAGTATGGGATGTAATTTTAATATATTAGGACACGATTAAAAATGATAAAAATTGGAATATATTTGAATTCAATAAACTCTATCTCCTCCGAAACTAAAAGTCACAGAGCTGGCGCTGGAGGTCTCAAATTATTGTATTTTTAAGGGCCGTTTTTTTATGGGTCTTTAAGCAGTTAAAATTGTTTTTAAGGGGTTAAAAATGGGTCAAAATTGAAAAAATCGTTAAACATTTTGTGCATTAATCTTTGTTTATTTTTAACTTTTAATTTTTAACTAACTTATATGCGTGCCATGTTGGTGCAGTGGTAACGTCACGAGCTTTGAATGCTACAGTTTCGGTTTCAATTCTAGGTGATGCCACCTAAATACTTTTTTTTTTACTTTTGAAATCACGACATTATAAGGTATATATGAAATCTGAACAAATTAAAATATCATATTAAAGCATATTTTACGCCCGTGCAAAGCTTCCCTCCCCCCGCTCGTGTATATATATATATATATATATATATATATATATATATATATATATATATATATATATATATATAATTTAAAGGAGATTAGAACAATAGTCTAAAGAGCTGAGTGTATTTTAATGTAACAGTGAAATTACTAGTTTAATTAAAATACAGGAAATACAAAGTGCTCGTTGTAATTTAGATATATAATAAGCTCGATAGTTAAATGTCCTAGAGCTAATTCAATATTAAGTAATGTGATTTATAATTTAAAAATTAAAAAAAAATTTTTTAAATTTAAGAATCAAATTTTAATTAAATTAAAAATCAGTTTCATAAGAAGGAACAACAACAAAATCAATTATCTGTACGATCGTTTCGGAAATCCGTGCTTTTTATTGTGGTATACATGAAGTTATGAAGAACAATTATATATAGTTTTTTTGGTAAGCACGGTCTCCTCATCAGCAAATTTAGGAGGATTTTTATTGAATTTAAAAGACACCATAAATAAACCTAGCGTTAAAAGTAAGGCAGATGAATCTGAAAAAATTGAAATAAAAGGTTTGGATTTAAAATTTATAAGAAAATTAATATGGGTTAGAGATAGAAATGAGTAGAAAAAAAAATATATATTTTTGAATTTACATAATAAATTTGATTTAAAAATATATAGAGATAGTTACCTTTTAGTTTTTCTTTTTTTGAAATCAGGAACTGTGTTTAAAGTAGTCATTTAGATGTTTGCTATAGCTTTTTATTTTATTGAATGATGAATTTTAAAAGGGCGACGCTCGTGCAATAAATTGTTTCCGTTAGCGTATTTTTGATTTAAAGACGCTACAGTTTATATATATAGAGAGAATATTTATTTTACAAGTTTTTAAGGGGAGATAATTGTCATGTGTTCTTGACTTTATTTATTATTTGTTTTACGGGTCTAAGGGAGGTAATTGGTCTAACTTAATTTATTAAAAAAAAAATATATAATTGTAATCTATTTTTACTAATGAGTAATTTTTAATGATTTAAGGTGGTTTATATTTATTAAATTTAAACCAACGTTTATGACTACATGTCAGGAGCTCCTGTCTTGAATTTAATAGTTTGGTTGTACTTTTTATATCTTCATATTTTAAAATTTTTAGGGTCTCTTTTGTACATAGTGCACAAAATTTATCTCCTGGTTTATATGATTTGCAAGTCTCAATTATTTGCCATTTTAAGTTGAAAGAAATATTGCTGTTTTTTAGTTGCCAAATATAGTTGGATAGAGTAGTTTGGTTTGATAGAGAGTTATTTTTAAAAGAATGTTTGTGCGTTGAAATTCTATGTTTTATTAGGCCAGATGTAGAACCAATATATATTACCTCTTGATTATTGTGATTATTTTCCGTTAGGTCTATTGTTGGATTATTATGTGGTGGGTTGATTAGTAATTGATCGGTAGATTGATTTAAGTTGGTGTTATTATTTAATCTGGTAGTTGAGTTATGGCTGTTAATAGGTTCTTGTAGATTTGGAGTTTTTGATACTGTGCAGCTATAGATAACATTTTTAATTTTACATGAGCCTTGTAGGGGACATTTATTTTTTCTTCTACAGTTACAGACACTGAAAATTTTGAAAATGACTTAATCAACCTGATTAAAAATATTAAATTTAAGAAAAAAAATATTAAATTTAAAAAAAAATATATATATATATATATATATATTTTTTTTTTTAATGAAAATGTTTAAAATTCAACGTTATTTCACGTGGTTAATGGTAAGCCGAATTGATTAGGTCTTCGCTAATTGGCACTGTAAATAGGAACAGAAAGGAAACGGTAGAAAACTTAATAGCGCGACACAAGAAAATATAAATATAGAAGTTATAAAGAGTGGAGACTATATATATATATATATATATATATATATATATATATATATATATATATATATATATATATATATAGAGAGAGAGAGAGAGAGAGAGAGAGATGGTAGAGACAGGAGGGGTTATATAATGGACTCTAGAGATATATCGGCAAACTGTTTAGATACCTAGAAACCATGTATACTAATAATTATGGAAACACAAATCAAGGACTGATAAGAATAGAAAAGTAGAAGGAAACAGAAAGGAAACGTTCTCTGTTAGTGGAGGAGAAATCCTTCACGACTAAGACAATTTTTATTTTTTGTTCCTTTTCTCCACATTAAAAAACGACCCTGGTGTCTAACTCTGTCCCGTGGGGAGGCACTGTAAATAGGAACAGAAAGGAAACGGTAGAAAACTTAATAGCGCGACACAAGAAAATATAAATATAGAAGTTATAAAGAGTGGAGACTATATATATATATATATATATATATATATATATATATATATATATATATATATATATATATATATATATATATATACACACTGGCAGAGAGACCCTACGTTGCCCGGGATTGAATGATGATTAACGAATGTTTCACATTCCCATATTTTTATTGTCATCGAAATCGGTGAAATCGACCATTTTTCAATCAAATTGATTTATTTTCTGCTCTAGTTTGGGCTCCATCATGGTGCACCGGGAGGAAGCTTCACATGCCTCTCGCAATGACTCAATACATTGTAATCTACATTGCACTGTAGAAAAACCTGCTGTTGATTCAAAAAATATTTTTTATATATATAATGGTGTGAATTGAAATTTAAATTACAAAAGTAAAGTATCATTCCTCAGTTGCGCTCTAAACAGAAACATTCATTTATAACGTGCCCCTGTCATCTCAAAGAACCTACTGTTGATTTTATATTCCTGGCATTACTGGTTGTGTGGTGATAAAATGGCTTGCATTTAAGTTTAAAATGAAAAAAGTCAGGTATCATAGTCCAATTGTGCTTTAAGCAGAAACATTAATTTCGAATGTGTCTGTCATATCAAAGAACCTACTGTTGATTTTATTTGTCTAGCCTTTCAGCTTGTGTAAAACTTTTTAAATGCACTTGTGATGTTAGACTGTAAAGTGTTAACTTTGGTCAAATCACCTGTTCCTTCTCTCATCAGATTATTTCGATTAACGATTATCGATACTTATCGAAGACATTTTGATTCACAACCTATCTAGGAACACTGCCAGGCACATAAAATACCTTCTGTATGAAATTTCATAAAAATCGGCCTAGCCGTTTTGGAGGCCATAGGGAACAAACTCACAGACGCACAGACGCATACACAAAGTTCCTTTCATATAATAGTAGATATATATATATATATATATATATATATATATATATATATATATATATATGCATATATATATATATATGCATATATATATATATATATATGCATATATATATATATATATATATATATATATATATATATAGAGAGAGAGAGAGAGAGAGAGAGAGAGAGAGAGAGAAAGAGAGAGAGAGATTGGAAAAAAACATAGGTAGATATGAAAAAATATATAACATATAAATACATAAATAGATAGAAGGGAACATACAAAGAAACATAGATAGATAGATAGATAGATAGATAGATAGATAGATAGATAGAGTACAGAACATAGATATTTACATGGATTAAGAAATAATAAAAACGATAGAACATGAAGAAAATAGTTTTGTAGACAAAGTAAGCAAAAGTTAGCTCGAGAAATAGACCGATAGTAAAGTACAACCTGAGACAGACTACTTAATAAACAACATCATCTGGCATTTTTCGAACTGCAGTTGAACCGTGCGTGCGTGCGTGTGTGTGTGTGTGTGTGTGTGTGTGTGTGTGTGTGTGTGTGTGTGTGTGAGATAAACAACGACTTGTGGGTCAAGGAGATTAACCATTGTAGTGTTTCTTCCATTTAACCCATGTTTATTCAACTCACTTGTACATCCAGCTTGAGGGAAAAATGAATTTTTTTTTTCCAGATGAATGCGACTAGACATTCTCATACCAACGCTTACATTTTTTTTTTCTTGATTTTTAATCTAGATTTCTTCATAACAAAAGGAAGATGTAACGTATGTACATCCTATGTATATACTCACGTAATATGTATATATGTATATCAGTGAAGATGCCCGGATGTTAAGCCCCCATTCCTCACCTTCAGAAACTTTGATGTAATTAAAATATAGATAAAATATTTCATCCCCAAATATCCCTATTTACTTACACAAGGTCGGTTTTCTTTTTTATATAAGAGATTATTTATCTTCCTTCCATGGCGGAAAGATTCGACGCAAGAATCGGAAAGTGAGATTTAAGAGCCAGATCTATAGAGGAAGAACCCTCTCGCCTGCAAAAAATGCCTTGACAGCTCTATCGGCATTCCTCTGTAGCTAACCCCTTCTCAAAAGGAGAAGGCAAAGCCTGGAAGGGTGGACCTGCTAGAACTGCACAACACCAACAACATACCACAGTCAACAGGGTAAAAGCCATTTTTAAAAAAATGGCCTAAACTTTGTGGAATTTTGTGTCAGGATATCAAGCTCCCTTCTAAAAGGGATATTCTGGATGTGACAAAAATTTAAAATTGCCCCAGTCATAGCCGGCCCCTTAAGTAATCCATTTTATCAAAGTTCCACTACTAACGATTACTATGATATTGTCCCAATGACTCTCGATGCCTCGTCAGTACTCAAAATGGGTGACCATTTGGGAATTACAGGTGCTGTATGTGCTCTCCACTTATCTTGACATTGTTTCCAGTCAGTCTTAAGCGGCTCTTTTCCACTGAACCCAAGCAGTACTGATTCAGGAGGGTGTGTGTTTTGGGGATTGCACAACTTTTGTCTCACAATTACACGCGCTGCTACCCTTACAGAGGCATCGAGATGTAGAAGACTTGAGGAAGGAGGGGGAAGACCAAGCAAAACATGGGAGGAAGTGGTAAGGATGAATTCGAGAGAAAGAAGGACAAATAAAACCTGGCCAGTTGGTTTGTAAGTCAATTTGTAAAAATCGTCCAATACATGCCAGCATGTAAAACAGACATTAAACATGATGATGATGATGATGATGATGATGATGATGATTTAGATAAAAATTACTGGATTTACATCTATCGAAGACACCTATGCGAATAAACATGTTCTATGCATTCAAATGTTTAGGTTATCTATATATTAACACCATAGTACCTTTAAGGTACATACGCACGTGTGTCACGGTTTCCAGATCATATATTATTCGATCGGGAGATCTTATTTATTAAAAAGAAAGATAGAAGGTGAGAACATGCTACAAACATTAAATTAGTATATAGAGACGCTTATTTAATAGTATGTTATCACCTTCTGTCCTCTGTTTTAATAAATAGTATATCCCGATCACCTAAGATGCAATGTAAAAAAAAAAAAATTTAAATATAAAAAAAAAATGATGTCGCTTTTGTGAAGTACGTTAAACTAAAATATACTTTCTTGGTTGGTCTTCTGGCTAGGATCCAAGGGTAGTATCTGTTCTGTCTTAAGATAATATATAATGATATTGTGCAATTTCTGTTTGCACCTGGCATCCATACAATGGAAATATGTCACAGACTCCTATAAGGATATTAGAGGTAAACCATAATAACCTGATATATTCTGACACTACATTAAGCAGATTACTTGAATAAATACTTTTACAATTTTGACAAAAGGGCTACAATAATATCGTGGAGTCTCCATTCACGCTGAACATCTACAGAATGTTCAGCAGTAATATATTACATATGAAAGATGCTGCAGTGGAATTTCCACAAGTCCTGCTAGATGAACATTTGGGAAAGGTACGCATATGAAGCATAAAAGAAGGAAGCAAATGAGATTTGGGAAATATGGCCGTTAATAAATTGTGGTTGTTTAATTTTAGGAACCCGCAAGAACATTTCAATGTTTCTTTCAATGTATTGGTGGACTATAGCTCTATTTGATTCTTGAACTAACTGCAACCATATTCGTAAATCAAATTAGTATGATAGGTGTAGTCTCTCTTCAGAGAACTTTGCACTTACTTCCTCTCTTTCTTTTTTTTCATACTAACGAGTCATTACTTATCAAGGCTAAAAGTTGCTGAGGATAAAGATTAATGATATGGCATCCGATCTATAAAGGAATCTTGCCTCAACTAAGAAAATGACTTCCAAAGAAAATTGGTTGCATATAAATAAAGACCTGACCAGAGATAGGGTAGTTTGGAAGTTAATTTCTAAAAGCCACTCAGCACATACCAGACATTAAACTAATGATGATGATGATGATGATGATGATGATGATGATGATGATGATTGACAGTTGAATGGTGAAAAATATAGTGGGTACTGATAATTTTATATAATAACTAGCTGCATTATACCCTGTGTTGCCCAGTCAAAACATATTGATGGGCTGAGAGATTAGTCACATACTATTTAAGATACACTGAATATCCTAACTTTGTTACAAAAAGTGACCACATGTGGATTTAGGAAAGCATAAAACATATATATCTTGGTCTATGAAAATCAAAGTAACTCTTATATCTTAAAGGGAAAATAATAAATAAGCCACTTCCAGTTTTAGACGTAACTGCTGTCAACTATTAATAACTGGAAATAGGATGGAGTTGCGTACTGGTGCATTGTTTTGTTGGAAATACCACTGACACGATTTGAAGAGTGCTGGCCTTTTTCAATGGAATCTCTTCCTGAATTCCTTTAAAATCTCAACATAGTATTCCTTGTTGACTGTCTGTCCAGTGGAAACCCAGTGCATGTAGATCATGTAGTGCTGTCAAAAATAAGGATCATGCTGTCAGAAAAAGGAATCATCATAAGTTTCTGGGTAAATTTACTGTCTAGCTTTCTTGGATCTGGCAAAGCCAGCCTGATTCCACTGGGACCTCTATCTCTTGGTCTGTGGGTCATAGTGGTAGATCCAGCTTTCATTGCAGGTCACCAAAGCATAAAGAACTGCGGGAGCTGAATTGATCAGCTTGACCATCTTCCTGCTGTCCTGCTGTTATGATGTGTTTCTTTCTAATCTTCTCTGAGCATGTTTGAGACAAACTTTGCTCAAATCTTCTGCATCTTCAGTTCCTCATGAATAATTGTGTGTACATTTCTCACACTGACATCAAACATATTGTCTCTATAAACCCACAATGGTCCTTATCCATGAAATTCTTTATTTGGCCAATCAACTCTAGTGTTCTGACTTCTTTACTCCTCCCACACTTCTCATCATCCCTCACGGACTCCTTGCAAACTCTCATGCCACTCAATTCATGCTAGATTGTTTCAAAAGCAGTCTGAAGCATTCCATACGTTTCTGTAGCATTTTTTCCAAGTTTAAAACAAAATTTTATTGCATATCGTTCTTCTAAAGTGTCCTTACATTCAGATGATATTTTTAAAATTCGCCAGCTGTGACAATCAGGCTTTTTGTAGAGTGCATTCCAATTCCTGCTGTAGCTGTTCATTTGAACCTAAAATCATAAAAATTGGTCAGTCATCTCATATGATATATAGCAATAACATACTAAATTTTCACAAGTCTACAACAATTTTAAATGCCGGAACAAAAAGAGTCTGGAAACTTATTGAAGGCACACACACACACACACACGCACACACACACACACGCACACATATATATATTATTATTATATCTTTTGGGCATCTTACCCTGACTCGCTTCAATAAACCTTTTCTTTGTTAAGTTTTACGAAGTTGTTTGTTCGGTTATTCAATAGCTTGTGTTGAATTATTTATTTTATTAGGGAGTGCCCAAAAAGCACTAACTCAACTCTCTAAACCTCCTTTGGACCTCAGATGAAGCCCACTTCCATCTTGATGGAAAGGGAAACTCCAAGACAAATGTCTTCTGGGGTTCTCCAGACCCAATGAAGTAGCCACCAAGCCCTGCAGTCTCCTAAGTGCATGGTATGGGCTACAATCCCAGCCAGAGGCATCATTGGGCCAATCTTCATTAATGAATCTGGCGAAGTAGTGACAGTCACCAAGGAGCGGTATGTGGAGGTCCTCAAAACCTTCAAGAGTGAGCTCCAGACCATCTACTCGTCGCTCATGAGCAAGTTCTGGTTCCAGCAGGACGGAGCAAATTCTCACACCTCAAACCTGTCCCAAGATTGGCTGAAAGAGAACTTCAGAGGCCGAGTGATCAGTCTCAAGACTGATTTTGAGTGGGCATCCCATAGCCCGGACCTAAGCCCTTCAGATTTTTTTCTTTGGGGCTATCTTAAGGACAGAGTCTACACAGGGAAGCCCAGAACCATCACAGAACTCAAGGAAGCCATCAGGGAGGAGATGAGAGCCATTACCAATTTGGGCTGTAAGAACGTCATGGACAACTTCGTGCTGTGCCTCAAGAAATGCATGGAGCTAAATGGAGGCCATCTAGAACATATGTTGTAGAATGGAGAAAAAAAGGCCAAAGACCCTAGTGTTTTGATGTGATATTTTGAACATAATAAACTAGTTATGACCAAAGTTTCATTTCATTCGGACAAAACACTAAGAAACGGGACCTAATTAGAGTTGTGGCCCGTTTTTTTGGGTCACCCTGTATATATATATATATATATATATATATAATATACTAGCAGGCCGCCAGGCATTGCTTGTTCGTAAAATATGCTTAAATATGATATTTTGATTAATGCAGATTTTGTATTTATTATATCTTATTGGACTCAATATATAGTAATGATTTAAAAAGTTTAAAAAAAAATGACTTGTGCGTCATCACCGAAAATCGAAACCAAAACGTTTAACTTACGATTTACTTTTTCCTTTGATGTTAATGTCTGAGCTATGAAGACATGTTTGCTGCAAGACTAAAAATTAAAAAAACATGAACCAACAGCTATTACCTTATGCATGCATATTCGTAATGCCATCATTTGACCTTCACCTGGCAAATTCCATTTCTTAAATTTTCACACTTTTGTACCTATTTTTCCCGGGCTAAAACCCAGATATAAAGTTTGCATGGGTTTGAATACCCTATATATTAAGTTTCATGTCTGTAGGCCAAAAACTGACAGAGGAGTTTGGTAGGCAAATTTTTTTAAACAAATATATATACGCATACATAAATATATATATAGAAAGAGGTTTGTGTTTACTATAACCTTTTAATGCAAGTATTATGCAAATATAAATCATGTAGAATATCTACATGAATATAATTACACATAATAGTTAACTAAAGATGATCAGCCCACAGGAAAACCGAAAAAACTAATAGAGAAGTAATTAAAATTAATGTTTCAAAGAATATGAAAACTAGCTAGATCTTTTGCAGATGAATGCAATTCCACGATCCATATATAACAAAGTTTTATTTTCTTTTTAAATAAATAGAAAAAAAGTTTTTATTATGGATATCAATACACAAAAACAAAAAAAAATTTATAGGAGTATAAATATGAATAAAATAATATGTGCATCAGGTGCGCTTGGAAGCCAAATTACAACACAATATTCTGAAAATGAAAAAAATATTTTACTTGTTTGAAATTTATAATTTAAGTATGTTTCGGAATCAAATTCCATCCTCAGTATTTTGTACATCTTTTTTTTCTTTCTATTTTTCTTCTTCTTTCAGAAGGATCCAGAAACAATATTTACTATAGAGCTCCCAAAGAATGAAGAATCTAGCCAAAGTAACCACTGTTCCTATCTTAAAGATGACAATAAAAATATGCGAGTGCGAAACATTTGTCGATCATTATTCGATCCCGGGTAACGTCCGGTTACCCTGTTAGTACAAACTAAATATCTGCTATTGTTTTCTATAATGTACGTAGTTTGTCTTTCATAATATAATAACTATAATAAATGTGTTAATCATAATTTTGATCTTAGTATTTCATTCAAATGATGTATATGTTTGGAATATATGTTTAATACTTGAACTGTGAAATAAAATAATGTATTTTCTAAATGTAAAATGGACTAAATAAAGTGTAAACAAGGAAGAATATGACTAGCATCTTATTATCATGCAAAATTTGAATGCACACATTTTATTCATTAAGGCTGAATACTGAACGCAACTTACGAGAAACAGTTCATCAGTTATGAAATGACTTTTATGATTATTTTTCGTTTACTATTGATTTCACGTTACAATTTTTTTCCATCGACTTTTTTTTTACCATCGTTGTTGTTTCAGCCGTTTTTTTTTTTTGTTTTTTTTAATAATTAAATCTAAATTTGAGGTATATTTGCCCCAGTTTTTTTCTTTTTTTTTTTTAATAATTAAATCTAAATTTGAGGTATATTTGCCCCAGTTTTTTTCCCCACATTACCACGAACAGGATTTTCGTTTCTATTTTAAACTCCTCATGATTCCAATTTTCAGATCTATATAGTCCCTCTATATTCTAGTAACAGAAAGAAAAAAAATACTTGAACATTAAACATCTAAGGACTTGGCCGTAATCTCATGTACCTTTACAAAGCAACAATTCACCCATTAATGGAGTATGGTTGCCATATCTGGGCTGGCATATCTATCACTTAGACATCATTAAAAAAAGAGTCTCAAATCTAATAGGTCCCATACTATCGTCCAACTACCAACCTCGTCCCATCGCTGCAATGTTGCATCCTGGTGCTTATTTTACAAGTGCTTTAATGGAATGTACTGTGATGAATTTATAGCACATGCGCCCCCTCAATGTATATACTCTCAACTAACCTGACAAACAGGAAAATCCCAATCAACGAATCTGCTGCAGAGTTCGGACAGTCTGTAAGCAGATGGCAAGTTGTGTTAATTGAACTGTTGATTTAAATTGTAGACAAAAAATTTGTCCTCTTAATCAGAAATTTGGTGACTCTTTTCTTCACAACAAACAAGGCCAGTAGGATGGATACTGATGCAGCAATCCTATTACAAAATGGCGAACCGACATCTCCTCCAACTTTAACGTTAATCCGACTTCCGGTTAACGTCCTGTGAGATTTTAACAGGATTAAGAAGTGAGCGTTCTGTATCTCTTGAAATCAGATATGACTTTGATATATTTTGATTTATTTTCTTTAAGCTCGTAATATGACCCTATTCAGGCAACGCAGGGTACATACAGGGTCCTTCAGATAAATTGGCATTATTTTATAATTTGCATAACTTTCTAATTATTCCTCTAGTGATGATTTCTTCTTTTTTTTTTTCAAATACTCCCGAAACCTTATTATTGAAGATATTTCAATAAGATCTGAACAGGTTTCCTTAAATATTACATAATTACACAGTGGACGACCATACGTGAATTAAGATGCACTAGAAACTCGTTCAAACATAATTAAAAGCACTGGATATGCAAAGACGACAGTTTATTGAATCGTTTGATGCCGAGGGTAAAGTACAATGATGTCACCACAGCCCTCACAAAACTTTTCTGGTTAGATTAAAAAGGTCGATAAAAAGCAAACCTAACTCAGTCAATGTCAAAACTGGCTCGAAAATGCAATGTTAGCACCAGAACTATTAGCAGATTGGATGAGCTTTTACATAACAAGACGCCACAACCTCCTCACTGCCCACTCATGAGGCTTCAGATATGATGTTACAGACTCTACTTTTGTATAAGCAATATCGCCTGAATAGATCTCTAGTTACTTGTAACTAGCTGACTGTCACATGCTCATGAATGTGTAGCGACATATAAATGCTTATGTAAAACAAATAAAAAGTATATCTTGCCCTACTTTGGTATTGAGCACTCTTGTATGAATTGCATTAAAATTTCATTAGTTGCTTCACTTCTAGAAAATATTAACCTGGAATAATTAAAATATATTACCGTTTATTTTTAATGTCTCTATTTTTTATCTTTAATTTTTATCTTTATTCTAAATCTACTCTTAAAATATCAGATTTGACCTGTTTTAAACTCCAATTATCTTGATTTTATCATGGATATTTTAGCTAATTGGAATATTCACTATTCTGTAACCTTTGCACTTCAGAAGCAGTTGCAATAATAACATATCCTAAAGCCACGATAAACACCAAAAAGTTTTGTTATGCAAGCACAGGAAAAAATTCAAGTATAGCTCGCTCAAAACCACTTAAGTCACCATACCTGAACTAGTTTTTGCATGTCGCCCCTATATGTATAAGCATGGATTCACGTTTGTATGAGTGTATATGTAGCACGCATGAGGGGGTGGATGTTGCATGCGCTGTAGCTATGTGAATATTTACTTATGTCTATATGTGTACTTACACATGTGCATGTTTGAGCAAGTATATGTTTGTACATGTCTATATATGTATGGCTGTACATCTGTATATATATGTGTATATGTGTGCATATATGTGTGTATGTGTGTGTATATATACATATATATATATGTGCATGATCTTGTCTCCATTAATTTAATTTCCTTATATATGTGGATGTATATATATGTGTGATCTTGTAGGCGTGCGTATATGTATTTTAAATAAAATTTAAACAAACTTTATTAAACCAGATCACACTATGACAACAAGCGTAATGAACTGACTTATCTCAACTAATCAAGTCACCTTTAAATATACACTCAAAATTAAAAGAATCCAACCTTAAGCTCACTTAAATAAATAACCCTCCAAACATTCCATATTTTCAGATCATGACTCGTCTTTATCTCCACCTCATCCGCTCACCTATCCGCACAGCAAAAACAGCACACCCACCCCTTATCACGCACACCTCCATTGAAAATCACAAGAATATCCATTTCCCATTTGAACTTAAAATCAAGAGGTCAACCCTTTTAAAGAATACTAAAATACAGTTCCCCCCCCACCGCCAAAAAAATTCCATTAAGAACCTGTATGCTCGCCCAATTTTAACCCTCCCCCTCTCTCTTTACCCTCTCTACTTCACCCCACTCTCCTCTTTCCCTCATCTAAAAGGCTTCCCTTACCCATTATCAACAAGAAAGCAAACTATCTTTCTACTGGGACTCACACCAGAAGCAAGCCATCCAACGCACCGTTCTGAATATCATCTCCAGGATTATTTTGCTATTTTGCAACCTATACTATTGATTTTGAGGTCCATTGCATACTTAACTCAATGCTCAAATTCTATTACCCACGGGGATGATTACAATGGAATGGTATATCCACCTAATATCGGATACACTTTGTCAACACCGAGAAAGCATTTGGACTACATCAACCAACACACACTCAACGCAACAACGAATAAGGCTGCCCCGTATACTTTTCAAAAAATCAATAAGGAGCAATACGCTTTCACTATATGGGAATATTACTTTCTCCCATGGGCCTATTTTCTGCCCACCTGGATTCATAACCCCGAACGACATTGGACTCCTTCCGATAATGGATTACCCAGGTTGTATCAACTTCTCTTTTCTTATAATTTTTTTCCATATAATTATCCGCAACCACTCAAAAAACTATTTTCAATAATTGTGCTGAAAAGCAAAATTAGCGTCCATTTGCAGCTGAAAATTTTGCTAACCGCATTTCATTTCCTCTGATGATATGAGCCATTGTTGAAAATCCATGGATTAAGGAAACTGAAATAACCCCTTCTATATATTCCTTTTGTCAAACAATAAATTCTTAAATCGAATATATGTCTCTATATGTTGTTTTTTTTCAGAATTTAAAATTTAATCACCAAACTTATATATTGCTCTATTCTTAAATATTGAGCTTTTCCTTTTTGGCTAGGATCACCTTGAAAGTATTACTTCAAGTAATATCTATCAGGATTTTTCATCTGAATTCTATCAGTGTCTTATCTCGCTTATATATATATATATATATATATATATATATATATATATATATATATATATATATATATATATATATATAATCTTTATTTGTTTTTACATATGCAGCAATATGTTGCTACACAGTCATCAGCATGTTTCAGTCAGTTAGTTACTAGTAACTAGAAACTTCTTTAGGCGACACAGCTAATACGAAAGCAAAGTTTACAATGAAAATATCAAGTCTTTCTCACTACAGGTAGTTAATATCAGGAGGCTCTGTCAAATGTGAAAAATAAAATTTGGTTTTATGGTTGTATATGTAAGTAAGACCCAATATGGGTGTGGATATGAGTTTGTATTGAGATATAGGAACGAATAGGAAAGGATTGAGGGGGGGTAAAGATCGAGAGAAAAGTAAAGGAACACTAGAAAGAATAGTATCCGCATGCGTGTGTGATTTAGTGTGTGAAAATTGGACAACAATCATAGCTTATTAAATTAGAATATGTGCCTTATGTCAAATTGATGGTTTAATATGGTTAATGTTGTGCTCATTTTTGCATTAAATACTAATCCCTATTAATCCCTAACTGTGCATTGAATGGATATCGCGCGTTATAACAAAGGTTCATACAAAATTTCAGTCAGATCATCCCAATAGTTTCTGAGAAAAAGTGAGAATAAATATGGTACTGTGGTGACTAGTCCCTATTAATCCTTATTAATCCCTAACTGTTCATCGAACAGATACCATAATACTTAGTTCGCTGCACTTTATCATAATAAAGGCCCATAAAAAATTTCAACCAGATCATCTCAGTAATTTCTGAGAAAAAGTGGAACAAACAGACAGACAGAAAAACTAAAAGAAATATATATATATATATATATATATATATATATATATATATATATATATATATATATATATATATATATATATACTCATCTCATCATCTCCATCGTCTTTCAGAACGCTTAAATATATTTATATGTATGTATGTATGTATGTATGTATGTATGTGTGCGCGCGTATGTCCGTGTGTGTGTTTAATTCTCCTTTTAATTGTTTTCTCTGTTGTTTTTAATTTACAAATTTATCTTGCTTCTCTTTGGGATGAAGGTAGGTGGTACTGGTAGAAAGACAAAAAATAAAAAATCACATCTCAAGAAAGAAAGGACAGGAGAATTCTAAAAACAGCATATCATCCCACCCTCCTGGGTCCACATTCTTCTTCACACCTTCCATACCTTTTTTTTCTTTCTTTTTATTCTTCTTTCCTAAAACTTTGGTGTTTATTCCTTCTTCGCTATTCTTTTGATATTTTTACCTTTTATTGTTCTAGTTTTCAAGGTTCTTCTCAACTCAGTTCAGAAAAGATTCTCAGATTCTCTCCCTTTTTTTTCACAATTTCTTTCCTTCTTTTTCTCTTCGTATTTTCCCCATTTTTAATTTTCTTTATTTTTGTTTACCTTTATTTCTTTCAGTTTTTCTTTTTCTTTTCTTTTCCTTTCTTTCCATTTTTCGTTCTTTCCTTTCTCTTATTTTTTCTTTCCTTCTTTTTTTCTGTCAGTCCTTGTTGTTTTTCTTCACTCCTTTTTTTCTTTCCTTCCTTCTTTATTTCTGCCAGTCTTTCTTTTTTACTCTTCTTTTTCATTCTTTTCTTTTTTAATTTATGTCAGCCTTTATTTTCTCTTCTTCTTTCTTTCTTTCCTTCTTAAATTTATTTCTGTCAGTCTTTCTTCTTTTCTCTTCTTTTCTCTTCTTTTTCATTATTCCCCTTTTTCTTTCTTTCTTTATTTATTTATGTCAGTCTTCATTTTCCTTCCCTTTTCTTCTTTTTCTTTTCTTCTTTCTTTACTTCTGTGTTTTTCATTCCTATTTTTGTATTCTTTCCTCCAGCCTTTCTTTCTCTTCTCTTATTTTTCATTTTATTTTCTCTCTCTCTCTCTCTCTCTCTCTCTCTCTCTCTCTCTCTCTCTCTCTCTTCTAGCATTATTTCTTCCTTTTTATTTTCTACTCTTTTATCCTTTTTCTTTCGTTTTATTTTATTTTATTTTTGTTTCTGAATTTTTGAGATAAGAATTGATAATTCGTATCATTTCGATAATTTAAACTATAATTCTCATCTTGAGTGTTAATTTCTGTCCATGTAACCTCCAACCTTCTTCAGGTATATCTTGTAAAACTTGGGAATCTTTCTGTCAAACTCCAGAATCTTTCTGCCGGACTCGGGAATTTGCACGAAATTTCAAGCGAAACCATTTTATTTAATCCACGGGGTAGCATGTTATCATTCCGCCAGACATGTCTTGGTAGAAGCTTTAAGTAATTTTTTGAGTGCCGCCTGCACTGAAGATTGAACCTTCAACCCCTGTAAGAGTATAACTTACAACTGAATTTTACCAAGTACTCCATCCACTGTTTCACCTGGAGAAAGTCGTAGGTTACATCGACTGAAATGTTGTGAAAATAACACTCAAGATTAAAACAATCGTTTAAATAATCCAAATATTTTATTTTAATTTTTAAAAATGTTCTCTACCTTTATTATCCCATTCTTTATTTTCAACCAATCATTTTTAATATCGGTTTTACTTTGTTTTTATTCTTTGTTTTTATCATTTTTTTTATCATTTTAATATATTTTTTATTTCTTTTTATTCTTTGTTTTTATCATTTTTTTATCATTTTAATATATTTTTTATTTCTTTTTATTCTTTGTTTTTATCATTTTTTTTAATCATTTTAATATATTTTTTATTTCTTTTTATTCTTTGTTTTTATCATTTTTTTATCATTTTAATATATTTTTATTTCTTCTTTCTTTCAAATCTGCTGCAATTTCTTTATTATTTTCTTTTATTTCCTTGCGCCTTTTTATTCTTACAATTTCCTTTCTATTTTTTCTTCTTCCGTGTCTTCTTTTTTGTTGTTGTTGTTTCTTTGCTTTGTAGTTTCCGCTTTTCTGCCAGTTTTCTTTTTTCATCTCAGATTCTTTCTGCCTTTCTGTCTTTATTTCTTTTTCTTTTTCTTAATTTTTCATTTCTTAGTTTTGCTGTTCTTTTTCTTTCTTTTTCTCTTTCTTCCTTTTCTTTCTTTGCTTTTTTTTTCATTTGCTGTTGCTATTTTTATTTGCATTTTACTTCCTTCATTTTTCCTTTCTTACTTTTGCTATTCTTTCCCTTTTTTCTCTCATTTCTTGTCTTTCTTTTTCTTTTTTCTTTCTTTACTTTTTCTTTGTGTTGTTCCATCTTTTTTTCTTTCTTTTTTCATTTTTCTTTTCTTATTTTGCTGTTCCTTTTCTTTCTTTCTTTTTCTAATTTCTTTCCTTTCTTTCTTTTTTTAACTTTTTCTTTTAAATTGTTATCCGATTTTTATACTTATTTTTTCTTCCTTCGATTTTCCTACTTAATTTTTTGTACTTTTGCTGTTCTTTTTCTTTCTTTCTTTTTTTCGTTTCTTGCCTTTCTTTTTATTTCTTTACTTTTTCTTTAATTTGTTATCCTATTTTTCATTTTTGTTTCTTTACTTCTCTCATTAAAAACTGTCTTTCTTTTGTTTCTTTCTAATTTTTTTGTCTTTAATTTTTTTTATTTTTCATTCTTACCGTTTTATTCATTGCCATTTGAACTTTTTTCTCTTTCACTTTCCTCAGGAAGTTTCATTTTATTTTACTTCCTTATTCCTCTTCTTTTTTTCCACATTATTTTTTTCTTTTTCTTTCTCTATTTTTTTACATTTCTTTAACTTTTATTTATTTCCTTTTGTTGCTCTCTTTGTTGTTTTTCATCAACTTTTTCCTTCTCTTTTTCTTTTTTATTCGTCTTTCCTTCGTTTCCCGTTCCTTTCTTTCTTATTTATTCTCTTTCTTTCTTTTATTCGTTTTTCTTTTTCTTTTTTCTGTCATTTCTTATTTTTATTTTCTTTTCTTTATTTCTCATGGTATTTTTTATCTTTCTTTTATCCCTCTTTTTTTGAGTTCTTCATTCTGTTTTCTCTTTTCTTTCATTTCTTTTTTTCATCCCATCTCCTTGTTCTTCTGTCTTTCCCAATTTTTTCTTTCTTTTTCTTTTTTTTCTCCCTATTTTTTTCCTCTTTTTTTGTCTTTTTTCACTTTGTTCTTCCTTTTTTTTCTTTTTTTCTTTCCTTATCATTCCATATCTACATTTCTTTCTCCCCTCTTCTCTCTGCTGATTCTTTCTTTCTTTGTTATTTTTTTCTATTTTTCTTCCTTTATTTTCTCTTTCATCCTTTTTTTCCTACTTCGGTATTCTTATCATTTCTTTTTTATACCCCCCCCCCCGTAAACTTTTATTATATTCTTCTTCTTCTTCTTCTTCTTTTTTATTTAGTTAGTTCTCTCTTTCTTTCTTTTCTCCCTTCATTTTTTTTATTTTCTACACTTTTCACCTTGTGTTTTTTCGTCCCTTTTGCTCACCATCTCAAACCAGCGTCCCTTCTCAAAAAACCATTACCAATGCATAATAACTAAAAATACCATCATTACAATCAGTAGTAGAAAAAAAAAAACAGCAACACGATCATCAACAGCCGACGACTGCTGCAAAATTTGAGTGCCAATTCTAAAAACTACAAATGTTAGTACACGGGCATTAGACGTATACTTATCCTGGTACCTTCTTCTCAACCTTCTTCATCTTCAACACCATCCTTTTCACTTTTTCCGTCTTCTTTCTTCATCTTCTGCATCTTCATCCTTATCGCCTTTGAATTTCTTCATCTTCTTCCCTTTCATTTACATCGTTTTTTTTTTTTGTTTTTTACTTTCTCATTTTCATTATGTCTTCTCTTCATCTTCAACATCTTCTCAATTTTCAGCTTTCTTTTTATTTATCTTCTTCAACACCTTTTTTTCAGCACCTCTTCCTTTTGTTCTATTTCTTCTTATTCTTCTTCTTCTTCTTCTTCTTCTTCTTCTTCTTCTTCACTTCTTTTCCTGCATCACTTTCTGTTTGTTGTTCTCTTTCTTCTACTTTTTCATCATCTTTTTCTTCTTCATCACTTCATTGCTTTTGTTTTGTTGTTGTTGTTGTTATTTATCATCATCATCATCATCATTTTTTCTTTTTCATCTTCTCCATCTCCTCCTACTTTGTACCGAAGAGTAGTTAGGATCTATTTTCGGTGAAAATTTCTCTAAACATATCATATAAGCGCTTTCCAACGTTTCCTACGTAACTTTTTTCTTCTCACCAACCATCGAATCAACATAGACGATTCCGCACAATTTACACACACACACACACACACACACACACACACACACACACACACACACACACACACACACACACACACACACATCTTTAGTACTTTTACCTTTATATTCCTATCTATATATAAAGTTACATATGTTTTTTATTTGTTTTTATTTATAATGCAGTCAGCCTTGATAAGTCAAGGCTCGAAGGCCACTCGAGGAGAAGAATTAATGAGTGCTCGGTAGTCATCGAGACAACAGCGTAGTAATCGTTAGTAGTGGGATTTTGGTATAATTTGATTATTTAAGAGAACGGCTCAGAAAGAACTTGTTTACATTGGCCTTGAAGATGACCATATGATCAAAGTTCCACAGGCTGGCAGTTCTAAGAAAGAAGCTTTGTTCATGGAACCCACGTTTAAATGTAGGCACAGATAGGCACAGAGTGGGGGAAATTGTTGACAGTGGTTGTAGCTAGACGAGTGATTTTTGTGAAAGTTTGGCAAGGAGAGGCATAGATTGAAGCTCAGACGAGCACTTGCCATGAAAATAATGATAGGGCAGAGATAGGCTAGCAAAGTCTTTTCTGTGGGGAAAGGCGTTGCAGAGAAGAGAAATGTACCAACATTTTAACATGCTGAAAGAGCTGTTTTGCATGAAAATAAATATTGGAATCTTGGAATGTAGCTATACTGTTATTTGTTTATATATGCTCTGTTGTTACATTTAACATATATTGAGCTTCTAAGCAAAAAGGATGGTTATACACAAAGAGTGAAATATAATTGAAAAACGTATTTTACCAAAAAAAAAAATAAAAACAGAAACGTGTGTATGCGTGCGCGTGCGTGCGTGTTTAAAAAGGAGATAAATAAAAAAAATAGAGATTATGGATTTTGTTGATTATTTTTGTTTAATACGTTGAATTAATTTAACAGTTCCAGTGTTAGTTTCACTTGTAAAGAATTGCTTAAAACTTTTTTGTGTGCTGAACATGAGATTATGGATAGATAAATCTCTGAAACGTATATACATAACATTTATTGATGCTGAATTTTTCAGGGCATGATTACAAAATATAGATTGTGTCATGAATTTGTACTCTAAGTTATATATATATATATATATATATATATATATATATATATATATATATAAAGAGAGAGTAAGTTCAAACAAATAAATTTATAACATTATTTATTTCTAACAATTCAAAATCAACGATGATGAGGCGTACGATCGTTTCTAAGACAACTTCGATTTATTTTATTTTATTATGTTTTAATTTCAATGGCTCCTCAGGGTTCTTTTTAACAAAAAATTACAACTAGAAGTCAGTATATATATATATATATATATATATATATATATATATATATATATATATATATAAGGCAGTGTGTGCTTGTGTGTGTGTGTGTGTGTGTGTGTGTGTGTGTGTGTGTGTGTGTGCGTGCGTGTGTGTGTGTGTGCGTGCGTGTGTGTGTTCGTTCTATATGGACGTGGCAACGACTGGGCCGATTTTTTGAAGTTTCACACAAATGTACTTTAAGTGTTTGTCAGTGTTTCTAGACAGGCTTTGTATCGGAATGCCCTCGATAAGTATTAAAAATCAATAATCAAAAAATATTAAAGAAGGAATAATTCAATAACACCCTAATACAGCCTAACATCACAAGTGCGTTTGAGAAGTTATTGCGGACTATGTCACTGCAGGGAAGCATATGAAGCTTCTACCTGGTGCACCGTGGTGAATCCACGACTACAGCAAGCAATCAATTGATTTGATTAAAAAATTAACAATTTTAATTATTTCGATCACAATAAAAATATTGAAAGTGTAAAACATCTGTTAATCTTAATTCAATCCTGGGCAACGTCGGGTAGCAAACTACATTTCATTATATATATATATCTATATATATAAAAATGTAACTCTTGGTTCGTTTGCAATTAATAGTCTAAAAAACCACTGGACGGATGGCTTCCACGTTTTGGTATAATATGTTTACTATATCCATGTGTGTTTTTATATATTTCTTTTTAATTATAACATTATACTTAATTTTTCTATGATAAATAGGTGTTTTTCTTTGTACCGATAGGCCATTTTTTTTATTTAGGGACAATTATTTATTACCGCTTCCTGTCACGTGACCAGTGTTACAATTTAGCGATTTTCCTGCTAGATCTGGAGATGTCGTTTGCAATCTAGCGGGGAATTCTAGAAAATCTGGAGATATTTGGCACCCACACACCCGCAATTTTAGATTAAAAAATGAAGAAAAGCGCTTAAAAATACTTTAAAACATAAAATAAACTCATTCATGTAAGTAAAAAAAAGTAGCATTTATTGCCTTTGGTAACAATTATTTATTGATTATTTGTTTTGTTTTTCACCTTTTTTCGGCTAACCATTCTTAAATCTCGCTATAAAATCGATTTTTCCAAGTACATTTTAGGTGGGGGGGGGCATTCCAACCTCCGAAGCTTAGTTTAAAATACGATCTAAGCAACCCTGCTTTATTTAGAAGTATTTGGTCGAAAATTGTAAAAAGCAAGAAACAACAGCAAAAAAAAAAAAATAAAAATAAAAAAAACTTATACCAATACAGTAGAATTTAATTATCTACCAACCTAAATACTTTTAATATGCTAAAACAAAGTTGTTTTTTTTTATTTTTCTAATTTCAAAATATGTTGCACCATTATTGTGATGTTTAATTTGCAGTATATTTCAATATAACTTTTATTATAAAAAGTTTGAGTTTATGATTTGTTTCCTGCAAAAAAAAAAAAAAATACCCTCTCTGAAAAAAAACAGGCAAAACTAGCTGATAAAATATGTAAGCCATCTGGGGAGCTAACCACTTCAATATAATTCCAGAAACATATAGTGAGAAAACATGGAACATTTTATATATTGAATATACTATATTTATAATTTTTTTATGGTAGGAAGTTAAAATATAGAGTTGGGGGAGGGGG
The DNA here is from genome assembly GCF_053919585.1 of Euprymna scolopes. Taxonomy (NCBI): domain Eukaryota; kingdom Metazoa; phylum Mollusca; class Cephalopoda; order Sepiida; family Sepiolidae; genus Euprymna; species Euprymna scolopes. The sequence continues at coordinate 107,982,823 of NC_136484.1, forward strand.
GGAATTAGCGATTTTTGAAAATTTCAGACGATAAAAGTTAAAAATCTAGCGATTTTCTGGACATTTCTTTCTCCTGATCTCGCGGGTTTTTTTAAATCTCAGTTGCCAACATTGCATCACTAAAAAAACACTACAGGCTTAATGTAAACAGAATGTGTTTACAATATTGGTAAATTTTCAATGGGTTTAATCACATGATTATTGATAATGTAACCATGTGATTGAAATTTAATTTAAATTAACCACACGTGGTCGCTTTCCTATCAAATATTCATCGAAAAATGGTAGGTACACACAAAATGAATGCCGACGCTTAAAGTGTATAAACATTTTGACTCCTGCCTTTACTTAAAAATTCACCAAAAATCAGGAAATTAACCAATTTTAATGAAAATTGCAGTATTTTTCAAATAATAATCGCAGAATATAATGAACTAATTATTTTTACTTAACTCTTAGTGAAAATGTTTTATTTTGTTTAAACAAAAAATACCTTTACTAAAGTTATGGTTTTCAGTAGTAAATAAAAAACGCAAGAATTTATTTTTGCTTTTTTTATATAAATAAAGCATCGTTATTTGTAACAATAAAAAATAATTTTTACAGTAACATCACGAAAAAAGCCCCTAAAGTCCGTATTAATGAATTCGATATAACTCGAAGAAAAATGAATTCTCACATACTATTCAGGAAATTAAAGATTCAATTAGATTCCTATTTCAGTCACCTAAATTATTTAGGGTGAAATGAGTTTAGGAATTTATAGCCAAACATAAATATATTTTTTTTTTGCTTAAAAAAAATAGCATTAATACAGTAAGTTAGGTAAAATCTGCATAGAATGCTCTGCTTTACGGTTGTAAAAATGGAACGGAAATTTGAATTTCGTTCCCTTTTAAATTCGGTACATTTTTACATTACGTCCAACTCATCGTTCACATTCGACACGTCAACTTTTATAGCTTTTCGGGTATTCTGGCAAGGTTAGGGGTGTCTATTCCGAAAGCCGTTCTTAACATGGATAGATTGGTAGGTGTGTCAGAAATTTTGTTAAAAATAGTGAATAATTCCACCCCGTCTTTCCAAGCTTATAACTCCTCGAAAAATGTAACTCAAGCCCTAATTTTTTTCCAATTAAAGGAGCAAGGACCTGTAGAGGCCAGAAAGGAGTTATCTCCCTTTCACTCAGACTTTGCATAAGTAGAGTTATCCTCCTTATAAAAGGACAGGCGGATCGCCATTATTTGTTTACACTCGTTCATGGCGACACGCTGTCGGATTGGAAAACCAGCTTGCTTAACGCAAACCTTACATGACGCTACGAACATATTGTCACTTTAAAATGTGAAATACTTATATCGCAGCATTGAACTAAAGATATTGTTACACTATGGAACAAGAAAACGTTCTCTTATTACGTCAACTAGTCGAGTTACAAAAAGAAAACATCGAATTACGGAAGAACATCTTATACGGACGAGCGAACACGCCGCAAACAAAAAGAATGCAGCGACCTTCTATAGGTCTGGACTCAACAGATAGCGAATGGGCACTCTTTTTAGACACCTGGTCACGGTACAACGGTACAAGGAGATGTGCAGACTCGAAAATCCAGCTGCAATTCGGAACGAACTGCGAGAAGCATGCACACCAGAAACGAACAGGTTACTGTTTGAGCTCATTGGACCAGAACGACTCAACAATGCGGCAGAGGAATACCTTCTTCATCAAATACGAGTGGTGGCCATTCGAGGCTTACACAAGGAAGTCCACCGACAAACGTTTCACTCCATGAAGCAAAATAAGGGTGAGTCAGTGACCCATTTTTTATCGAGATTACGTGGCCAGGCGAAATTTTGTGAATTTCATATTCAGTGTCCGAACGAACCCACTTGCCGGCAGCAGGTTAATTACTCAGACGATATGGTTGCCGGGCAAATGATGGCAGGGTTAAGAAATATCGAACACCAGAGAAGGGTACTGGCAGAGGCAGCTACAGTTCCTACCTTGGATCTAAAGTTTTCACGGTTGGTTTGCCTGGAGGCAACAGACGAGGCAACTCCACACTTTTCCGATACCACACAACCTTTCGCGATGTCTGGGGTACAAAGGTCGAATCAAGTACAACAAATGCATGAGGCAAAGGCCCTGTCGACCCCATGGGACACCAAACCTTGCAACGGTTGCGGAAAAACATCACACCAAGATGGATCGATGAACCGGAAAGATTGCCCAGCAGTGGGACTCAAGTGCCACTTTTGTGGAATAGTAGGGCACATTAAAAAGGTGTGCTGGAAAATTAATAGGTCCAAAACGGAGGCTATAAAAAGCGGGGAGTCGTTCATGTTTTGCACTACGGATAAAGCCCCTACTCACAGACACAATGAGAGACAACCGGTAAACATTCCTCACCTTGAGTGGAATGGGAAACAGTTCCAGGTGGGCGCCCCAGAACCGCCCCCCTCAGTTACAGCAGAGGTAACTGTAATGAACAAGTGCCATGCGACCTTTGGAAGGGTGCCAAAGAAGCCGATGAAAGTGAGCACCCACGCCATCCAAGCCTTCGCAGACACAGGAGCCCAAACTTGCTCTGTTGGCCCCGAGATTCAAGGACTCCTCGGGTACCCACTTGGTTCCAACTACCCATCGGATAAGGGGTATAACAAATAGCCAGTTACACATCAAGGGGGTCCTGTTCTTACATATTAAGGTGGGATCAAGAGAAACACGACAGGCAGTGTATGTGTCTGACAACACATCCGGGCTCTACTTATCACAAACGGCACTTAAGGAGCTGAAATTATTGCCATCCAATTTTCCTACATCATTATCGCAAAGCAGCTCAGCGGAAACAGAAGAGACGGCCCCTTGCGGATGCCCGCACAGAGCACCGACTCCGAAGAAACCAGCAGCAATCCCATTGGAGTCAACCGACATTAACAGAGAAAAATTGGAGCAATGGCTAAAGGAACATTTCAAGGCCAGCGCATTCAATACCTGTCCACACCAACCACTCCAAGTAATGAAGGGTAAACCCTTAGAAATAAAATTCCTCCCAGATGCGACACCAACGGCAATCCACACACCAATACCTGTCCCCCATCATTGGAAGGAAAAGGTGAAACAAGATATAGACCGTGTTGTGGCACTGGGGATAATCGAACCCGTACCGGTAGGCACACCAACTACTTGGTGCTCGAGAATGGTGGTCACACCAAAAAAGGATGGGTCCCCAAGGCGGACGGTGGACTTACAAAAGTTGAACGAGGCGACCATGAGGGAGACGCACCACACTTCGTCCCCATTCAATCAGGTCTCGGTAATACCTGCACATACCAGGAAGACTGTACTCGATGCATGGAACGGTTACCACAGTTTACCGCTGTCTCCAGCTGCACGAAATGCCACCACGTTCATCACTGAATGGGGTCGATACAGGTACTGTCGAGCCCCTCAAGGATTCCATGGATCAGGAGATGGCTACACCCGTCGATTTGATGATATCACCATGGACATGGCTCGAAAAACTCGGTGTATAAATGACAGTCTCCTGTGGGACAACTCAATGGAATCCTCATTCTGGCACACAATTGAATATATAAACCACTGCGCCGATAGAGGGATTGTGTTTAACCCAGACAAGTTTCACTTTGCTGACATGGAAGTGGAGTTCGCAGGGTTTCAAGTAACAGCAAACGGGGTCAAACCCACAAGAAGAATGACTGAAGCCATCCTGAGCTTCCCCACCCCGACAAATATTACTGGGGTTAGGTCCTGGTTCGGAATCGTAAACCAAGTCTCCTATGCATTCTCACAAGCGGAAGTTATGGCCCCATTCCGAGAGTTGCTGAAAACAAAGGACAGGAAATTTTATTGGGATGAGACATTAGAACAGATATTCCAAGAATCGAAAAAAATAATAGTGAAAAGGATTGAAAAAGGCATCCAAACGTTCGAAATGAACAGAGCAACAGGACTCGCGACAGACTACAGCAAAACAGGGATATCGTATTTTCTGTTTCAAAAACACTGTAGATGTGAGGGGGAATTAAACATGAGTTGTGGGGATGGCCATTGGAAACTCATCCTGGCGGGATCCCGTTTTACCAACGACGTGGAATCACGATATGCACCAGTGGAAGGTGAAGCCTTGGCTCTGATCTATGGGTTGGAATCATGCCGCATGTTCATACTCGGATGCCCAGACTTGGTGATTACAGTGGATCACTTACCGCTCATAAAGATATTTTCAGACCGAGCCCTGGAGAATATAAAAAACCCACGCCTGTTAAACTTCAAGGAAAAGTCACTCATGTATAAATTCAAGATAAAACATCGACCGGGGAAACTCAACTTGGCCCCTGACTGTGCATCTCGGTACCCAGTGGGCACCCCACGAAGAGACCAGGACCAATCCATTGACACCGCAGTCAAAGCCGCCCTAACATCGATGTACGAGAATGATACTACGTTAAGAGCCATCACATGGGGAAGGATTGTGGCTGCGGCAGCCACAGTCGAAGAATGCAGGACTTTGAAAGAACTGATTCAAAATGGCTTCCCCCAGTCACGTAACAATATCCCAACCGTAGTTCGAGTCTTCTGGCCTATGCAGGAGGAGTTATATTGCCTGGAACAAAATCCTAATACCTCGACAACTCCGCGCAGAGGTATTGGAATCTCTTCATTCCGCTCATCAGGGTGTGAACGGAATGCTGGCGAATGCGAGACAATGACTATTCTGGCCAGGGTTGGATGCTAACATCAGGCAAACAAGAGCCCAGTGCCGCACGTGCAATGAAATCGCACCATCTCAGCCCAGGGAAGCCTTGATGTCCCCAGCAGACCCGGAATTTCCATTTCAACAAGTGGTGGTTGACTTCATCCAGATGCAGGGTAGACACTTTATGGTATACGCAGACAGGTATACGGGATGGGTTGAAGTGGCCCTAATGACGTCGGGAAGAGCCAAGACGGTGCGCGATACCTTGAGGACTTGGTTCTGTACCTACGGCGTACCGGAAGAGATTTCGTCGGATGGTGGACCACCATTTGAATCCCAGAAATACGACTCCTTTTTGAGCAATTGGGGCATACGAAAACGTACCTCATCAGCGCATTATGCCCAAGGCAACGGCCGCGCAGAGTTAGCCGTCCAAACCGCGAGACGTATACTGGCGGACAATACGGACAGTTATGGACGCCTGTGCCATGATCGGGCAGCCCGAGCACTACTGACCCATAGGAACACGCCTGTCCAAGATCTGGACATGTCCCCGGCCATGATGCTGTATGGTCGGGTCATTAAATACCACCTTCCTGTCCTGCGGGACAAATACCAGGTTCGAAAACAGTGGACAGAAATAGGCAAACTAAGGGAAGTGGCAATGGCCAAAAGACACATGAGGAACGAGCAGTAATCACAACCAACATTGTCGCCCACTCCGGGAACTCCAGGTAGGAGATTACGTCCAGATCCAGAACCAGGACGGGAACCACCCACGTCGATGGACAAAGACGGGGAGAATCGTGGAGACCCAGGGGTACCGACAGTACTGAGTCCGGGTCGATGGAAGCAATCGACAGACATTGCGCAACCATCGGTTTCTCCGCAGAATACACCTGGTAGTGGATGGCCCTCGTAACATCAGACAAGAAATCCTGAACCCACCTATAAATGTGGAGACCCCACAGGCACAACCTCCGGAGGAGGCAATGGAGGTGGAACAACATGCCGACACGGAATCCCCAAGCGAGCATGAGGAAGAAATGGAAGTGGAAGATACCACGGGAGGAGATACCCAAAAATACAGTCCTCCTCCGTTAAGGGAACCATCAAGTCGGAGGACGAGAGCCCCAAGGGGTTTGTCGCCGCAAATGCAGGGGAAATCGCACGAGTATTTCTCCACATAAAAGATGACCACAACAACTTGCTTTTGTGGTCACGAGGGGGAGGGGCATGTAGAGGCCAGAAAGGAGTTATCTCCCTTTCACTCAGACTTTGCATAAGTAGAGTTATCCCCCTTATAAAAGGACAGGCGAATCGCCATTATTTGTTTACACTCGTTCACGGCGACACGCTGTCGGATTGGAAAACCAGCTTGCTTAACGCAAACCTTACAGGACCAAAGTTTCATTAAAAAAAAATACAAAAAAAAACAAACAACATGTTTTTTTAAAAAAAAAGGTTTTAACTTCGGACTTTACAGGTAAATTTCTAAAAAACACTACTTTTTTTGTTGTTTTAAATTTGAAGATATTATTTATTGACCTTTTCTCTTCAATTTGTGATACATAACACTTTGGTGAATAAATTATTTACTTTTTAATAGACATTTCAAAATGGGAGGCGTGAATTATTCTACCCCTGTCTTTCCAAGCTTATAACTACTCGAAAAATATAATGGAAGCCTAATTTTTTTTTCAATTAAAGGAGCAAGGATCAAGGTTTCATAAAAAAAAAGAAAAAACAAACAACGTGGTTTAAAAAAAAGGTTTTAAACTTCGAACTTTACAGGTAAATTTCTAAAAAACACTACTTTTTTGTTTTAAATTTGAATATATTACTTATTGACCTTTTCTCTTCAATTTGTGATATATAAAACTTTGGTGAGTAAATTAATTATTTACTTTTTACTAGGCACTTGAAAATGGGGGGGGGGGGCGTGAATTAAAAAAAAACATTTGTCTAAAATATTATATTCGGTTTATTGGAAAGAGCATAAAATTTTACATTGACCCTGAAAATATCGTAAAAATCGAATCAATAGAAAAATTTTGATAGATTTTTAAAGTTTAAAAATTGAAAAATATTGAGTTCGTAAAATTCATTACTGTTTTTTAAAAAATAAAAAAATATTTCTATTACTTTTAAAACAACTTTAATAGTTTATTTTGGAAGTATAATCCATAAAGAAAATAAACAACCCACTTTTAAAAGAGAAATTACGAGATTTTTATATTTTATTCGCAGTTTCGTGATAGGGGTGTAAAATATTCCTACAAAAATTCTGATACATCTACTAGATTGGAGTGTTTATTCGTTGTAAACGTACCGAACAACCTATAAATGTCGACATTTCCAATGTGAATGGTAAGCTGGACTTATGTAAAAAATAACAAAAAGATATACCAAACTGACTTTTTCGTTTAAAAATGGAATTATTTCCCTTTCGTTATTAATTTTTTTTTTTTTAATTTTTTTTTTAATAAATATTTTGTGTTTTATATACATAAAGTACAATTGTTGAATGTTACTGTTTTGATTATATTCGTTGGGGGGGGCACAATTAAAAAATTATGAAAGATTAAAACGAAGCGAAATTTAAGTTTCTGTTCCATTTTTACAACAACCGTAAAATAGCGCATACTCAGCAAGTTTTATCGTAATTTATAAGCATAATATTGAAACACTAAATCAACATTTTCTTTATTTTTTTGCATAATTAATGATGGAAGTATTTTTCTGTTTATTTTCTTAACATCTGTTAAAAAAAAAAAAAATAATTTGTACATTCTCTTGAAAAAAAGAATCAAACTTTTCTCTACTTTCACATGTGTTCCATTTTAACAAACTGAGCCACAGCAACGCGTGGCCGGGTACAGCTAGTATATATATATATATATATATATATATATATATATATATATATATATATATATATATATTAGGTTGAGAAGAAAGTTCTTGTGGAATTTTTAATTTTGATTTCAAATGATGTATTTTAAAATAAGTTTTTGTTATATAATACCTTTACTTTATATATTATTTTAAAAATAAAACGTATTTTACTCTATCTAATCGTTTAAATTACAATCGTTTTTAAACAATTATGTCTTCTTTTTCAAAACGCTGAATACAAAATTGAAAAAAAGCAAATACACACAATTTTCTTATTTCAATTCAAGCTAGGTTGAAAAGCTGCTGAAACAGCTCACAATATCAACAAAGCGTTTGGCCCAGGAACCACTACTGAACGCACAGCACAATGGTGGTTTAAGAAATTTCCTGGTGGCAACGAGAGTCTTTAAGATGATGAGCGTAGTGGTTGGGAATCGGATGTTGACAGTAATCAATTAAGAACCTTAGTTGAAGCCAATAAACGCACAACTGTTCGAGAACTTGCTTCTGAATTAGACATAATGTATAGGACGATTTGCAACCATTTAAGAGAGATTGGAAATACAAAAAAAACAAAAACTTGGGTGCCTAACGAATTGAATGACAGCTAAAAGAAACGCAGTTATGAAGTGTTATCTTCCCTTCTTTTACGCAACAAGAATAACCCATTGCTCGACCGGGTTGTGACTTGAGATGAAAAATGGGTTCTTTATGACAATGCTCAGCTCAGTGGTTAGACGCCGATGAAGCTCCATGACACTTCCTGAGTTGCACCAAAAGAAGGTCATGCTGACTGTTTGGTGGTTTACAACCGGTCTCATCCATTATGATTTTTTTAATGTAGGCAGAACCATTACGGCGGGGAAGTACTGTAAATAAATGGATGAAATGCATCAGAAACTTCAACAACAACACCCAGCATTAGTCAACAGACAAGGCCCAATTCTCCTCATAACAATGCCCGACCGCATTTTGCTAAACCGACCCAGCAGAAGTTGAATGAATTGGACTATGAAACTCTGCTACATCCACTATACTCTCCAGATCTCTACTTACCGACTATCACGTTTTCAAGCATCTTAACTTTCTGCATGAGAAATGCTTAAAAAACCTAAGTGATATCAAAAACGCCTTCAGCAACTTTATCGCCACCAGAATGTAAGATTTTTATGTTACTGACATAAATACACTTTTTTTTGCGTTGGCAAAAGTGTGTTGATCCTGATAGTGCTTATTTCGATCAACAAATTTTTGGCTGAGTTGAGATATGTTTAGCTGAATTTAAAAATTAAAAACCACAAAAACTTTCTTGTCAACCTGATAGATGGAGCCTGAACCTAGAGTATACAGTCTTCATAGTGTAATTCAAGAAATGCCTGAACCCCAGTTTGAACCTGGTAATCAGCTCATCCTTGATCGTACAAGCTGTACAGATAATACCTTTACTGTGACCCAGAAATAATAGTCCATTGGATTGCAATCAGATGAGTTGCGGTGGTTACATCCTGAGAATGATGAAGTTGTGGAAGCTTTCAACCATTTTTGTTTTCTTGTTTTTTTGTTTTTTCCAGAGGCATGGCACAGCTCAATCCAGTAGGCATATGTATGGCTTTCCCACAGCCACCTTCTCCAACTAATGCTTGACAACAGTGGACTGAACCTCAACACAGACATTTGAATTGCGTCTGAGTTCCTTTTCAAAGATGGGGAGGTGTATGCTGTGGCTTTCACTGGAAACATTCAATAACCATCACAGTTTGAGTGAACTTGGTATTCATGGCACACGGGATTTCATACAGACGGTAGGCTAGTCATATGTTGTTCTGTGTATTGTGTAATTGGTCATGAGAAGAAACAAAGCATCTTAAGTTTAACTGAGTGTTTGACCTTGTTGAAGAATTCCTTGATTTTCATAAGTCGGTACTCATGGATGTTGATGGTGAGTGGTTGGCACTTACAACTCTTGTATGAGAAGTAGCGAAGACTTTCAGGCAGCGGTTTCTTCCTAATTGACCCTCCAATATCCATGTTTCTCACACCAAGGTCCACATTGTCTTGTGTTGACCTCATCACACCCTTTTTTTGACTTCTCAACAAATTGTGTGGATGCAATCAGGAAACCTGCTATGATCATTCCTGATTATCTTCATCGCAATTCTCCAAATTACATCTGATAGTCTTCAAGGTATTTAAGGAGTGCTGAGCTACAGCTAAGAACTTTTGAATCCTGTTCAAATCATCATGATGCAGGTCACTCTACACAAATATCTTGGTGCTTTCCAGTTGTCAAAGGTCTCAAGCCATCAAATTCAATAGTAGTACACAGAAACAAAAGTTGCATTTTAGATTATTGTCATGGGATAAGCTGATCTACCCATTTAAGGAATAATGGACTTACCTAGAGACAATAAATACAGTTACATCTAAATGTTGTGATAGTGATTTGTGGAAGTTATGGCCCCAGAATCATGATGTGTACTTCTGCAACATACTTTTGCTTATACACTTTTTGCTTAATTATACTACTGTGTTTGTCTTGATTAATACCAGCCTGCAAGCTCACAACACTAGCGACGAGCAATTTAAAACTTACCTTGCCACAACACTGGTGACAATGGATTCGAAACTTACATTGCTACAACAAGCATTATCAAATATTTCAAATGTTTGTGTGAGACGCTTGAACACCAGTTTGAACGTGGCAATCAGCTTGTGTTTGGTATTGCTGACGATACAGTTGGGATTAATGAAGTCGTGAAAGTACTCATACAGCTGCTTTTGGGTTTCCTTGAAAGTCTGACACAGAACTCAGTCCAGCAGCAAGGACTTTTTGTATGTGTGTGTGTGTGTAATGGAAATCGCTCCAGACACGGCGTGAAGCCACTTGATGTAAGGAACTAGCAAGAACGAATGATGATTATTGCAACGACATAAGATTTTTATTAACTTTAGACATGAAAATTCCTCTTTAATTGGCACAATAAAACTAAAGGACAAAACATAGATTTATATTCAGGTTAAGTATTTTTTGAACCACATTGCAGACAAAACATTGCGAAGGGCATCGATATTAAAAGAAAACAAAACACGCATCATACTTAGACGCATCACATATTTTGAATTGTTTTTCTTAAAATCAGTTATTTTGAAGAAAAAAAAAATCTAACAATAAAAACTAAACGTTTACGAACATATAAATAAATTTAAGATTTTCTTTTTTCATTTTTCTTATATATATATATATATATATATATATATATATATATATATATATATATATATATATATATATATATAGTACATTTTATTTGTTTTGCATAAGCATTAATATGGCAGGAAGTTCAGTCCGTAAGATTACTGACTAAGCTTTTGAGCTTTTGTATAAGCAACATTGCATGAAGAGGTCTCTAGTTACTTGTAACTGGCTGACCGAAACATGCTCATGAATGTGTAGCGACATATTAATGCTTATGTAAAACAAATAAAAGTATATCTTGCCCTACTTCGGTATTGAGCACTCTTGTATTAACCTCATTAAAAATTGATTGGCTACTTTACCTCTGGAAAATATTAACCTGGAATATATATATATATATATATATATATATATATATATATATATATATATATACATATATATATATATATATATATATATATATATATATGTGTGTGTGTGTGTGTGTGTGTGTGTAATATATACTTGTGTGTGTATGCATATATATATATATATATATATATATATGTATATATATGCATATATATATACACAATGAAAATATCAAAGAATATACCTTTAACATGCTTAACTTTTTCCTCCTAGTTATATTTTAATATTTTTATTCTTGTATTTGATAGCTTCTTTAATATTTATTAATATATAATATAATAATTATAATATAATATTAATATATACAAAGTGAACCATATCTTAATAAATTTCTGTCTATCACTTTCACTCTTTCTTACTATATATTGCTTTATCTCACTACCATAGTTCTCTCTCTCTCTCTCTCTCTCTCTCTCTCTCTCTCTCTCTCTCTCTCTCTCTCTCTCTCTCTCTCCTCTCTCTCTCTCTCTCTCTCTCTCTCTCTCTGTTTATTAACAATCAAAAGTAATAAAAAAGAGAAACACTCTGGGCACTACTACCATTTAACATGTAATTGGAGAGAGAGAGAGAGAAAGAGAAAGAGAGAGAGAGAGAGAGAGAAAGAGAAAGAGAGAGAGAAAGAGAGACAGAGAGTTGCTAATTTAGGATTTTGCTAATTATTTTTTTCATATTTAACTGCTTTACAAACTCACCTTTTCCTAGTTGAAACATCTTAATCCGAGCTCAATGGATGACTATATATGACAATAGATCACATTTTTTAAGTATATGAAAAGAATGATTTTAGACTTATTACTCGAGAATACAACAGTATATTTCCGTTCTAATGGCGCTCACACGCATACATACACAATAACATTTTCTTCACTTTGTTATGCTTAAGATTAAAATAACATTTTTGGTGCTGCGTCATGCATAAGTTTAAAACAAAATTTTTGTCATTCCATCACATTTAAGTTTGGAATAACATTATCGTCACTCTGTCTGTCACGTTTACAATAATATTATTTTCATTCCGTATGACGCTTAAGTATAAAATAATATAATTTTCATTCTGTATCACACTTAAGTATAAAATAATATTATTTACATTTCGTATCACATGTAAGTATAAAATAATATTATTTTCATTATGTATGACGCTTAAGTATAAAATAATATCATTTTCATTCTGTATCACGCTTAAGTATAAAATAATATTATTTTCATTCTATCACACTCTGTGTCATTATTAAGTTTATTAATGTCACTCTTTCACGCTTAAGTTTAAAACAATATAATTGTCACTTTGTCACACTCTGTGTCATGCTTAAATTTGAAATAGTATTATTGTCAATTTTTCATGCTTAAGTTTAAAATAATATCACTTTATACTTAAGAATGTGTCATGTTTAAGTTTGAAATAACGTTATCATAATTTTGTTATGCTGAAATTTAAAATATTATTTTCATTCTGTTACAATTTGTCATGCTTACGTTTAAAATAATAATATTGTCTCTCTGTCACATTCTGTATCATGCTTAAATTCAAAATAATTATTTCCACTCTGTCGCAATATGTGTCACGATTAAGATTAAAATAATATTATTATCACTCTTTCACGCTTAAGTTTCAAATAATATCATTTTCATTGTTACAATCTGTGTTATGCTTAAGTTTAAAATAATATTATTGTCTCTCTGTCACACTTTGTGTCATGCTTAAGTTTAAAATAATTATTTCCATTCTGTCGCAATCTGTGCCATGCTTAAGCTTAAAATAATATTATAGTCACTGTGCTACACTGTGTCATGCTTAAGTTTGAAATAACATCATCCTTAATTTGTCACACTTAAGTTTAAATAACATTTTTGTAACTGTATTCGGCATAAGTTTGAAACAAACTTTTTCTCATTTTATCATAAGCATTAAATAACGTTTTCTTCATTCTATCACACATAAGTTTGAAATAACATTTGCATCACTGTGTCACGCTTAAGTTTGAAACAAAATTTTTGTCATTCTGTTATACTCAAATTTAAAACAACATTTTCATCACTGTGTCACTTAAGTTGGTAATAATATTTTCGTCACTGTGTCATGCTTAAGTTTAAAATAACATTTTTCTCACCCGGTTATGTTTAATTTGGAAACAGAATTTGCCTTGGTTTGTTAAGCTTAAGTTCGAAAACTTCTTCATTGTTAAATACACAGATTGAGTGAATGCACATTAAAAAATATTCCTTCTTAACTTCTTTTTTTTTTCTTAACTGTTTTCATCCATTTTTAAAGAAGAAAAAAATGCAATTACTCTCTTTTCTTTTTCTTTTTTTCTTTCTTTCTTTCTTTTTCATTCTCGCTCTCTATCTTTTCTTTCCTTTTTTTTTTTTATTCTTATCCTACCTTAAATTCTTCCTGGGACCATCTTATTGTGATTTTTTTTTTTTTTTTTTTTAACTCAGTCACGTCATCTGTACGGCATCCGTCCTCCAATGCCATCCAAAAAGAAAGAACTCTTCTTCAAGAATAAAAGGGAGTTAATAATAATAATAATAATAATAATAATAATAATAATAATAATAATATAAACAATGGCCGGTTGTCGTGTTAATTCTTTACGCAACTTACCTTCGCAATTGTTACTGCTCACCCACTCGCAACCCTCAAAGACTCCAGAACCAGTTTCATCTGGCTCTTCTCTTTGCTTGATATTTCTTTGTAAAGGTTATCTACCTGTTGCACAGACCATTCCAACATTCACAGAAAAGTATAGCAAAGCACGTACAAGTTTGTCTGTATAGTGACATATCAACCCTTTTACTGTTAATACACAATCATCATCATCGTCATCATCATCAGCATCATCCTCATCATCATCATCGGTTTAACGTTCGTTTCACATGCTGGCATGTGCTGAACGGCTTTTATAAACTGACTTCTGATCAGATTTTAGTTATTCTTCTTCCTCTTGAGTTCGCCTTTATCACTTTGCCACTGGTTTTCCTTGGCCTTCCCCTGTAAGCTGACCATGCTAACTCAACTGTTCTACCTCTACTAGCCCAAGAACTCTCATCCATCCTTTCAAAATCCTAAACGAACCATTGTATGTGCTTAATTGAATGCAAGTTGCTATTTTATCCATAGCCAAATGAGGAATTTGAATATCTGTGCTGCCATATCTGCATCAACAGACGAAAAATCACAGAGGCAGGGGTAGAGGGTAGGGGGTGGAGTGGAACGTGACTGACAACAATGAAAGCTGATCCTTGGATGGCAATCGTTGACCAAGTGGAATCATAAATGGCTAGAGATCACCAGTTTGGACATCCCAAAATCATGTGATGTGGCGAACACTTATTCGAGATTGTGTCTAAAGAAGAAGGCGCCAGAAACACTTTTTATTAGTGATTATCAACACAAGTACAATTACAGACAAAGCTGGAAGAAAATTGTCAGTTTATGCCTTTCCCAATGAGATTGGCGATTGGATTTAAACTCTGTATAATCGTCTCCATAATGGTACAGCACTCCTCGTTAGATCAATCACACAACCAAACCTATTAAGATAATAAGAGCTCTACCCGGTTAAGAGGAGCAATTCATAAATTAAATTAAAAAGATGAGGAATAAAACTTTATTAAATCATCAGATCAATAAGAACGAAAATGAAAGGGAAGTGGAAAAGAAACTCTTTAGCTAAATTCTTCTCGTCAGAAGAGGAGAAAAACCGGCATTATAGCATACAAATAAACCCAGCTTGAGAACATCTAGATTAGAAATGAAAAATAGAAAAAAAAAAAAAATTTGTAAGTAAAAAATGAAAAAAAAAAAATAAATAAATAAAAAGATGGGTTGAATTAATGGGGACTATTAAAGAGGATGAGGATGAAAATTTAAGGAGTATTGGTATGGGAAGGGGTAGACAACCGGGGGGGGGGGAAGAAGAAGAAAATATGAAACAAGAAATAAAATAGAGAAACATATGATAAAAGTGTGAGAAGAAAAGGGAAAAAAAAGGAAATTTAAGCAGAAATAAGATAGAATAAATTTAAAACATGATAGATAATCCAACCAAAGTCCTTGGAATGGTAATCTGAGTAGGACCACCAGTAGTCCAGCAGAAATCGGTTCAAAAAAATATCCAATTCAAGGAATATTAGGTAAGGTTATTCTCACTAGAACCTCAAAAGTCAGTAAATGATCGGGAAGCGCTTCGAGAATGGATTGCAATATAATGTTCTCAGGAAAGATAATCCTCATGTGAATCCCACATGTCTGGAATTGATCTGAAGAGGTTTTGAAGACTAAATCCAATATAATGTAACCGGGTGTATCAATCCCCAAAAGAACCTCATATGTTAGTAATCGGTCTGATCAATCGATATGTGCAAGCATATCTAAAAGAGCCTTCAACAGTGCAGTATAAATTAAAGAGAAAAGTGATCACTAAATTGGGAAATATATTTTTAAGAGAATTAGATCACTATAAAAATATGGGAAAATTATATTCCAGAAATATAAATTCAAACTCCAAAAGATTTCTTAAAATTTTTTTTTTTTTTTTTTTAAAAGGAAACCGAGTATTCTGCTTCCAATTGGGCCCATAACTGATGTTCTATTGGATTTTTCTCTGTGGATTTTCTATGCTGCTCTCAATTTTTCGACAAAAACCATTTTTTTTTTTTTAATTTTTAATCTGAGTTGAATATAAGCTACAATTTATTCATTCAATTTGATGAAAAATAAAATTGAATAAATTGCAATATTTATTGATCCATCAAAAATTCATACAAGGAATTTTGATAATGAAAAACCCATGAAAATGAATTGAAAATTCATGGGTTAAGGATTTTTCATTATCAAAATTCCTTGCTTCAATTTTTGTATGGATCAATAAATATTTTGATTTATTTTATTTTATTTTTCATCATTAAATATTTCCTATTCTCTCTCTCTCTCTCTCTCTCTCTCTCTCTCTCTCTCTCTCTCTCTCTCTCTCTCTCTCTCTCTCTCTCTCTCTCCATATATATAAAAACATCAAGAACTGTATACAAATGAAAGTGATAGCTCTGAATATATATATATATATATATATATATATATTAGACTACCCGTCCGTGACCCGTTGGGTCAGTATGTTATATTAGCTATGGAGTTCATGTATGAGCGTGACACTTGTGACGCAAAGAAAATAGTTTTTTTTTGACATAACAGAAACATTTATATGAAAGTATATTAAAATGAAAAAAGAATATAGATAGATTTCTATGAGTCGTTCTGTTTATTATAATTGATTATTTTTGAAAAAAAAAAATTACAGTTACTGAATTATAAGTGGTTGACCATACTTAATTATCCAAATAAACAATTGTTATGTGCACTGAACAGATACCATAATACTTATTATAGTTAAATTCAAATTTTGATATACCTGCATTTTTTCTTTTTTTTTTTACATCGTTCATGTATTACGTTTAAGTTATTTTAAACCCCACTATTCCCATGGTAAATAATAATTTCGAAATAATAACGTTAACATTTCAGCGTCCCAATTGTTCTTTTGTTTTGTTTTTTTCGCGTTTATATTATCCAAATAAACAATTGTTAATACTGTCTGCTTTTTTTTTTTTCACATTGTTCATTTCTGTATTACGTTTAAGTTATTTTAAACCCCACTCTTCCATATAAAATAATAATTTCGAAATAATAACGTTAATATTTCAGTGCAAAGTCATGTGTGCATGCGCAACCGGATGTTGTAAACCGGAAAGTGGGTTATATATATTGTTACAAGGTCATTTGAGTTTTATAATTATATATATATATATATATATATATATATATATATATATATATATATATATATATATATATATATATGATCTATTCAGAGCTATCACTTTCATTTTTATACAGTTCTTGATGTTTTTTATACAGAGCTTAATATTGCATAAGAAGATAAGCTAATTTTTCATGTTTGGAAATGGGGTACGATTATGAATATCTCCAGTATCAAGAATAATCCTTATAATCGGGCAGGTTATCTCAATATTGGAATTAAGTCTCGCCTTGCTGTTATTTCAGATCATACGAAACCAGAGCAGCAAGTTTGAGTCTCCCCTCTATCAAGGCCAGATATAGCAGATATTTTGTAATTCATATGCAAAACTAGAAAAACAAATTTCTATGATTGAAACATTTTATGGCTGTAAAAAAGTGCTCAAAATAGGTTCTGGATGATGGATGATCCCCTTAATGTGTGACCTTAAGGGCAAATGTTACATAGCCAATTCAGGTCATTAGCTTTCCAACGAGCCTTCATTTGTTAAATTCTTATTAATAATCGCTGAGATTTCTAACTTATAAAATTGCCAAAAAAGGTGGTACATATATATATATATATATATACTTGTAGCCAAATTGAATATTGAAATGCTTATATCTTTGGTTTTATGGTACAAAACTGCATGAAAATTCGTAGGCTTTTTGAAGATTATAATACTATTCTATGGTCAAAATTTTATGACAATTGGTAAAAATTAACCTCCATTTTCAAACCAATAAAATATGCCCAAATTTGTTCACATTTGTATATATATAGTGTCCTGGTAAGCCAGCTTTAGTTTTGCTGCTTTGGGATAAATTTCGCTTCGGATTTTTTTTGCTTGGTTGTCTAGCCTGTGGCCTTGCCAGGCCACTTATATGAACATTGGTCTACACTTATATGAACATTGGTCTACACTTATATGAACATTGGTCTACACTTATATGAACACTGGTCTACACTTATATGAACATTGGTCTACACTTATATGAACATTGGTCTACACGGATCAGTTCATGTTCACATGCTACTCTAGAGTATGAAATGTGGTTCTCTCGGGTATAAATTTATTTCTATACACCATTTTAAATTTAATATATGTATATTTGGAAAGCGCTACCTTGCATTGAGCATTTTTGAAAATGATTCCCGGAAGGATGAAACACTGTAGGTATTTAATAATTATTATAATAAATAATCATGTTAGCCCATTTAAGAAACTCGTTTCTTATCATTGTGCACTTTACAATTGAAATAAAGTCGGTCAATTTAGCTCGCATGCACAGATCATCATATAATGATTAGATCACTCTGACAGACGGTAAAAAGCATTTAAAAATAAATTTTTAAATTTCAACAATATTTCTAGCAGTTAACGGTGGCCGAATGGATTTGGTCCTTGCTAATGGAGTAAGAGTTAACTTCGTTGCCAGGGTCAAATCTCTCGACTGGTTTTAATCGTGACATCCTGCACTGATGATTCCCAAAAGGATGAAAAACTAGTGTCTGTAGGTATTTAAAAACTATTATAGTAAATAATTATATGTATAAGATCTAATGCTATTTTTTATTAGCGATATAAGCAGTCTTAAAAAACTACTTATTAGTATTTAATTTTCGCTTTCTTTTTTTATGTGTTTTTGCGTCGTCTTCAGTTTTGATGAGATGTATTTCTTATAGTTTAGTTTCTTTTAATTTCAGTTATTTATTTTTATTTATTAAATAATCAAATATTATTTTATTAAAATATTTAAAAAAAAATTTAAATAAAATAATATTTCTATAATATGTATATATATATTATATATATATTATATATATATGATATATATATGATAAGTATATATGATATATATATATGATAAATATATTTATTATATATATATATTATATATATATGATATATATATATGATATATATATGATATATATATTTATTATATATATATATTATATATATATGATATATATATGATATATATATGATATATATATATGATATATATATGATAAATATATTTATTATATATAATATATATATAATATATATATATGATATATATATATATGATATATATATGATGAATATATTTATTATATATAATATATATATAATATATATATATATGATATATATATATGATAAATATATTTATTATATATAATATATATAATATATATATATTATATATATGATATATATATATGATAAATATATTTATTATATATAATATATATAATATATATATATATTATATATATATGATATATATATATGATAAATATATTTATTATATATAATATATATATAATATATATATATTATATATATATATGATATATATATGATAAATATATTTATTGTATATAATATATATAATATATATATATTATATATATATATGATATATATATGATAAATACATTTATTATATATAATATATATATAATATATATATATATATATTATATATATATATGATATATATATATGATAAATATATTTATTATATATAATATATATAATATATATATATATTATATATATGATATATATATATATATATATATATGATAAATATATTTATATGATAAATATATTTATTATATATAATATATATATAATATATATATATATATTATATATATATATGATATATATATTTATTATATAATATATATATATAATATATATATATATATATATTATATATATATATGATATATATATATGATAAATACATTTATTATATATAATATATATATAATATATATATATATTATATATATATGATATATATATATATATATATGATAAATATATTTATATGATAAATATATTTATTATATATAATATATATAATATATATATATGATATATATATATATATATGATAAATATATTTATATGATAAATATATTTATTATATATATATATATATATATATATATATATATATATATATATATATATATATATATATATATATATATATATATATATTATATTTTTAGAGTGGTTGGACTACCCAGGTTGTATCAACTTCTCTTTTCGTATAATTTTCTCCATATAATTATCCACAACCACTCAAAAACTATTTTCAATAATTGTGCTTAAAAGCAAAATAGCGTCCATTCGCTGCTGAACATTTTGCTAACTGCATTCATTTCCTCTGATGATATTAGCCATTGTTGAAAATCCATGGATTAAGGAAATTAAAATAACCCTTTCTATATATTCCTTTGTCAAGCAATAAATTCTCAAATCGAATAGATGCCTCTATATGTTGTTTTTTTCAGAATTTAAAATTAAACCACGAAACTTTCATTGCTATGTAGACTGAACTTTTGCATTCATAACCTGGAAGTTTCATCTCTCTGTTGCAGATACTGACGCTGGAAGACTGTAAAATAGCAATCCCTGTCATGGACGAGCATCAGAAGCAGAGCTGCGTTATTGAACTCTTCTTCTTGAAGTGTATTGAGAATTGAATTGTGGTGACTATATTAAAAAATAAATTCTGGTGTGTGTGTGTGTGTGTGTGTGTGTACGCACGCGCGTGTTTTTACCTGGGATTTAGCCTCAGTAATGTCATCTTCCACTTTCTTCTACTCAAGCAAATCTGCAATAAAAATTTCGAATTTCTCATGAGAAATAATTAAATAAATATAGAATACATTTCTTAATTTACTTTATGATTTTTCAAATCAAAATTTCAATTAATACATCATATGATTAGGAAGACATTTATCCTAACTTATTCAGATTTGTTGGTTAATGTGTTTTTTTTTTGTTTTTTTTATCATTATCAAAGAAAGACAACTCATGTTAAGAATGCGAGTTGCCTCCCTTAGTCGCAAAAGAGGAAGGAATTCAATCGCTCCAACAATTCCCTTAAACTTATACCATTTTAATAATCTTACATTTTTAAAGTTTCATAAGCCAATTAAAGATATAATTTCATATTTTAAAATTAATTTCAATTTGTTTTTCGCCTTTTTAACAAACAAGTTTATTAATATACTAATTTATATGTGATAAACAGCGTTTGTCTTGATTATTATGATGATTAAATCCGACTTTGCAGCGTCAATAATTTAGTTTTACTGGGCACAATTTCAATAAGTATCTTGTGAATATACCCTGTGAACCATGTACAAGAATGATTGGAGTAATTTCACGTAAAGGGGTGCTGTTTTACAATAATTCACTGTGCAGAGTGAAATCAAAACATTAAAAACAGAAAGCTGCAACGATTTTTTTTTAAATGTTGATAAGATTAATTATACAAAATGTATGCCGCTATTTAATAGTCTATTAAGAGAAAACCAACGAACCAACAATATTTTCATTAGATGAAAACATTTAAAAAAGAAGTTCGCCAACTATTTTTTTTTTAATTAAAAAGTAAATGTTACAGCAAGGTTTAAAAAAATAGTTTTTAACCTTAAAAAATGCAAACAATGAAACTCTTTAAAAAAAAAAAAAAAAGGATGAAACTTTTAAAGCTGCTTAGCTGCGCCGTCTTTTCTTTTTTTTTTTTTTTACAAAGCTTATAATATTAATAACACCAACATCTAACATCTAATTTTTAACATTACAAAAATTGAAAATGCGCCGATAGTTGGAGAGGAATTGTAAACGCAGCATCCTTGTTTTATTAAAGAGTTTCATGTTTTGTATTTTTTTAAGGTTAAAAACTAATTTTTTAAAAACACTTACCATAATATTTACTTTTTAATAAAAAAAAAAAAAAAGAAGCTGCCGCAGCTTTTTTTTTTTAGTGAAAATATCGTTGGTTCATTGGTGTTTCTCTTAATAGTCGTGTACAAACTACATTTTGTATTATTGTTATCAACTTTGTTACATTAAAAAAAAAATTGTCGCAGCTTTCTTTTTTTTAATGTTTTGATTTAAAAAAAAAAAAAAAAATGGTGAATCGAGCGTCCTAAATTAAGAAATGAAAAAATTAACGAATTTCTTAGTAAAAGAGAGTTGTCTCCCTCTCCAAACTGAACTATTGTAAAACAGCGCCCTCAAAGGGACGGTTAGAATACTAAAACGATCTCTCTGTTAAAATCTATAAAATAGCACGTAAATGAAATGTCTTGCACGCAGGAAGATGCCCCATCCTGATCAAAACTAAAGAAGATAAAAGATAAAAGAAGTTGTGGGAACACGATGAGAATTAGCAGCGAACAGGACGTTAACGCATCCACCATGAGAGACAAAATGAGAAATCGTCTTTTGCACATGGCTCCACGCATCGCTTCTGCTTGGGAAGAAAAAAATAAGATAATCACAAAATAATTATCGACCAATGGCAGAGCTCTGCGCCTAAAATAAACACCTCAAATATCACAGTCGCTGGGAGCCAGTTTGCCACTATAAAAACGAGGGATTTGAGGGAACCGAGAGGAGAGGAAAGAGGAGATTTGCCCTGCTGCGTCAGTGAACGCACGGACAGATTCTCCCACCCTACCTAAAGAGATAAAGAGAAGAGAACTCGCTCCGCTGCGTCAGTGAACGTATGGACGGATTCTATCACCAAACCTGAAGAGACATAATGAAGAAGAAAAAGAAATAAAGCGCCAGTGAACTAAAGCCGACTACGCTCTCATGTTATGAGCCAAACGCCTTCAATTCTAAACAATGCCTAATTCACACAAACCAAAGAAGAGAGGAGGAAAAAGAAGACGAAGACGCCGGGCTGCTAGCTGCTGATGAAAAAGTCACTCGCTTTCCAGTTACAAGCCAGGACGCGCATCACTGACAGCTGGATGACCGGCCTACCCTAACCATCTCCATCGTCCAAAAGATAAGCTACATTTAATTTATCAAGGCCGAAAGCCGCTCGATGATAAGATCAACAAAATTATGAGATGATTAAAAATGACCGAAAGCCGCTCGATGATAAGATCAACAAAATTATGAGATGATTAAAAATGATCGATGGACTGAACCAAGCTTGATTATTGATGGGGATGATTTATAATAAGTTATTGCTGGGGTCGATAATGGTGATTGGGCCTGCAATTAACAAGGGCAGCAGACAAAATATGGTAAATACAAAGAAAAAGTGGCAAACATAAGCAAAAAGTCTAAAAATAAAATGTAACATTTATATTAAATCTTATGATATTTTTTTTGTATAAGGGAGTCACCACTTATCAAGGCCCGAACGCCACTTGAGGATAAGGGTTAATGAATGTAAGGTGGTAGTTTAGTAATCGTTAATGGTGTAGATTGGGTAGAATTTGGATTATTTAAGAGGACAGCTCAATAAGAACTTGTTTACATTGGACTTGAAGGCTACCATATTGTAATTGGCCGGGAAGCAGGCCCATGGAACAGTATTCCACAGTTGGGTGTTCCAAGAAATACACATTATCAGTTTAATACCAATTCAAAAAAGAGCAAAGGACAAAGTATAATCCTTAATAATTTACAGATTAAATGGTAATGTTGAAGATGTTTAAAGTCTCTGATATGAGCCACATTTTGTTTACTTTTCAAATTGTAATAGCGGATCTGCTCTTCCCCATGGATGATAACTGTCTCTTCTTTGATCCAAGGGAAATAACTACTCCATTATTTGTTGTAAGTTGTACCTAACAGATTATTGCACTAATAGGGTACAAAAATATAGTGGAAATCAAAGTCTGTTGGATAGGCCTTGCTTTGGGGATTGTCTTTGCCGGGGTAGAGGACGCCATTGGGATCTTGAAAGGCAGGCCAGCTGAGCCACCAGCAAATTGATGTAGACGTCACTGAGGTTTTAAGTGGTGCTCCAGTTAGCTCTGGAGCATGTTGATGCCATTCAGGGTTGGAACGGCAAATAATGTCGTCTGGAGCTGAAGAGATTAGCTGGATCAGAAATATACCTCAAGAAGCAGGAACAGCAAGGAGTCATATGAAGAATGGAAGGTGAATTGTAGTAATTGTTGAAAAATTGCTGCTAGCTATGGACTCAGCCGAATGATAGCAATGAATGGGAAATCCTACGCTGAAGAAGAGCTTGTAAAACAATGCCTTGTAAAAACAGCTGCAATTGTGTGTCCATAAACAGCACAGTTGTCCAAAGAAATTTCACTAAGCATGAATGGATTGCTGAAACATTAAATGATTTGACACAAGCAATTGAAAGGCGAACCATTAAGATTTAAACATTTTCTATTGTAATTGATGAAATATTATGGAGATAGCACAGCTTGCAGTCTGCATCAGAGTCTGCAACAATGAATGTAGCATTTATAACTAATTAATTATGCAAGAACATGATCGCTTACCCACGGAGAATTATTTGGTTTGCCCACATCATTTAAAGGTTGTTACATCTTCAACATTACGATTAGCTCCCTGGGAGAATAAGCAATAGGACATAGATGATAAAACATCCTTTACATCAAGGGATTGATATGTTGTTGATTATATCTACTGGTTGGTATCTCTTTGAGTTCTTTGTCGATGACATTAATGGCAGGACTGCCGTGCTGGAATTGAATACTTGTGTAAATGAGTGACAGACAAATTTTCTTAAAAACTAGAAATCTTTTATCTTAACAATTAAGGAGTATTTTAAGAACTTGTGAGTTGGCTGAATGCAACCAACCTGTGTGTCACTGATTGAGATCAGATCTCAACTTTTTGTAATCTGGCTGCAATGGCATCTCAGTTTTAACTGAGTTACAAAATCTTCCCTCATGGCAAAAACACAAGAAAGGTGTGTGTGTGTGTGTGTGAGAGAGAGAGAGAGAGAGAGAGAGAGAGAGAGAGAGAGAGAGAGAGAGAGAGAGAGAGAGAGAGAGAGAGAGAGAGAAAATAAAGAGACTGAAATATTTTTTGTTTTTCAAATCCTGGTATCGAGTTTACCAAGTTCACTGCCTTCAACCTTTCAGTAGCAATTTTGGATATCCGGATTTATAAAAAAAATCTATCAATCTCCAGGTTGGATAAAAACTTGATTTATGACATACTCTGAAGTCATCAGGTTTATAATGGCACATGTTAAAATATACTTGTACCCATTCGAGTACAAGGTAAGTCAGGTATTAGATCCTCAAAGGTGGGGAGCTGGGGCCCCCTCAAAAGGGCTCTTTATGATTGTGCTGTATATGTAGGCCTACAACAAGCCAAAGCATCTTTGAGAAACTCAAAACAGTTTCTGCATGAATTAAACATAGATTCCATGAACAAAGCTTCTTTCTTAGAACTGCACGCCTATGAAACTCTCTTCTGTTTTCCTGCTTTCCAGCTGACTACAATTTCGTCGTTTTCAAGTCCAATGTAAACAAATTCTTGTTGAACCGTCCCCTTAAGTAATTCAATTTACCAAATTTCCACTATTAATGATTACGACGAGATTATCCCATTGACTACTGTACACTCATTAATGCTTATTTTCGAGTAGCTTCCAGGCCTTGGTAAGTGGTGACTCCTTTATAATATATATATATATATATATATATATATATATATATATATATATATATATATATAAAACCTCCAATTGATGTACCCTTATTAAATAAATGAATAAATATATATATATCATTATATGGTTTTTATAACTTCATTTCTCCCTTTACTGACTCATATATATATATATATATATATATATATATATATATTCAACTTTGTTGGTGTGCATGCAAAAAGTCTTTACCAAACTCCCTTCTGAATATTTTACTCCTGATCTTAAATGGAACATGTACATCAAATCTGTTGCCAAGGACGCTGGAAAAATGATTGAATCCTTCTATTGATCCAGTAGATATCTCACTGCTGATTAAATTCTCTATCTATATAAGAGCCAGGTACATCCAAGGATGGAATACTGTTGCCACATCTGGGCAGAAGCTGCTAGAAAGGACTTGTCCTGCTGATAGAGTTCAAAATAGACTTTGTAGCCTTGTAGGAGATGTCCTGTTCTCTTTGCTGCAACCTCTATCTCACAGAAGAGATGTTGTGAGTTTGTCGTTATTTTCATGGAAAGTGTTCGACTGAGCTTCAATCTATGGTACCCCCTCGCCAAACTTTCACAAGAAGCACTCGTCTAGCTGAAAACACTATCAATAATTCCCCCCACTTTTATCTGTGCCTAAACCCAAACGTACATTCCATGAACAAAGCTTCTTTCTTAGAACTACACGCCTGTGGAATTGTCTCCCACTTTCCTGCTTTCCAGCTGACTACAATATGGTTGTCTTCAAGTCCAACATAAACAAGTTCTTGATGAGCCGTTCCTCTTGTTAACAAATATTGTCCAATTGACTACTGTACACTCTTAACCCTTATCCTCGAGTGCTCTCTGGGCCTTGATAAGTGGTTATGCCTATGTAAAAAAAAAAAAGAAAAAAATTTGCTAAGTGGTAAAAATTGAAGGGTAAGTCGAATAAAACATTACTTTTGCTGATACTTTTGCACATGCATAAAATTAAACATTAATAGCTCAAAGTCGCTTAATTTCTCATCCCTCTGTCGCTAGCTCAAATGATAGCGATGCTAGAGGTATAAATAATGAGTAAGATTGGAGCGCAAAACGTTCTGATTTTGATTCTAACATATATATATATATATATATATATATATATATATATATATATATATATATACATATATATATACATATATATATATATATACATATATATACATATATATACATATATATATATATATATATATATATATATATATGTATATATATGTATATATATATATATATATATATATATATATATATATATATATGTATATATATGTATATATATATATATATGTATATATATGTATATATATATATATATATATATATATATATATATATTAGTGGTGGGACGATTCCAAAATTTTTCCTGATTCTGATCCAATTACCGAATCCGTTCTAAATTTCCGATTCCGATACTTTTAATATTTATAAATATTTAATTAGAGATACGTTTTTTTTTTTTTTTTTTTTTTTTTTTCGTAAATTTTCAAATTATTACATAATTCCCCAGGTATTTTTTTCTCAAATGTTTTTCTTGTAATTGAAAGACAACAAAAGGTTTATTTTGATTTTAAACAAAGCCAAATTGTATCAGTTCGTCGTTAGTATACAACATGCTATTTGAAAGTTTTCATAAACAATTCAAAATAGTCGACGATTGGTAGGTAAAGTAAGAAAACGATGTAAGAACAAAATATTAACAACGCCCCCCCCCATTGTTGTGAACGAATTTCTAAATAATAATGTTACTATTTAGAAAACCATTTTTAACATGAAGAAGGCGTTGGGTTTCATTAACTATTATGTGCTTTTTTTCTATGAATGTTTAAATTTTATTTTAATTATATAAATTTGGTGGGTTATTAAATTGATTTGCTTTTCTGTAAAAAACAAACAAAAACAAAAACGAGATGCAAATAATAACAACTAGCGGGACCTGTGGAATTTCCACAGGGACTCATTCATATGTAATATATTGATGTTGGTATTCATGGCATAAATAGAAATGCTCTGATATTATTGTAACTCTTGTTAAAACTACAGAAGTATTTACCTAAGCTAGTAAGGACGCCCGGCTTAGCCAAGTCATTAAGTACGCTTAAATATGATATATATATATGCAGATTTCGTATATATTATTATACAGTTAATATTCTATCGCTTTTTATATATTATAAAGTTGCAATTTCAAAAATAAAAGAATATATTCATATGACTTTGGTGCATCAGCTTGAGTTCCTTCAGCTATAATCGAAATCAAAACCAAAATTTATAAAGAATTCTTGATAAAATCATTTATTTAAAAAAAAAAATGGATCACTGGAATTCCATGAGCTGTAATCGAAATCGAAACCGAAACTTATGAAGAATTCTTGGTAAAATTATTTATAAGAAAATAAATGACTTGAGTGCCATCAGCTATAATCGAAACCAAAACCAGAACTTATGAAGAATTCTTGGTAAAATTATATATTATAAGAAATGGGAATCCATAATTAAACAACAGTCACTCGTATGTAATCGTGACACACAAAATAAATAACACACACGCTATTATATTAATATATAGTATTGTTAAAGGTCAGAAAAACCATGCTCCTATCCTACTACTAATTCTAAGTATGGGTGGCAATACGAAAAACATAGCAATTACATGTTATTTTATGATCTGCCTAAGAATTAGTGTTAAAAATTACTTAACTGCTTAAAAAGTTATAATGTACCGAATGGGATCAGTTTACATTATATTTATATGCACAACTGAACCCCCATTCTAAATTCTAAAATAACATTTCAGTGTGCTCACACATAATCGCCTAAAAAAGTAGAATCTCATATGTTTTAGGTATTTTAAATGTAAATGAAAGTTTTTTTTTTTAAGTTAACAAACTTCCCAATGTTTGCTCTTCAAAAGTTTTGATAAACTTATGAGATTTTCATCTATATTTTCACTTGTGCCAAAGCCAAACAAAATATAAGAAAACATGAAATATTTCAAAGGATGTGATGATCAGACAACACCAGCTCCAGAAAAAAAAAATTCCAAGCATGTTAAATCTTTGATATTAAAGTCTGAAGCTCTAATATGGCCATTTATCAAATAGGTGCAAAAAGCTTTTTAAAATCTGATATTGAATCAGCAAGTGAACTCTAGGATATATTTACTTTACTTACAATAAAAACCAATAAAAACAAATTAAATTAGGGTTGAATAGTCTGAGGATTTTCTTGGGTTTAAAAAGGTGCCATAAAAGTTGATGACAAAGACTCTAATGTACAGCTGGAGCAAATGAAATTTTACACCCTCACACTCCCAGAGCATTTAAAACTTGCTAATAATCATATGAACTCCCTCTAATGAGGGCACATAGACCTTTTAGCGAATTGATGCGAAACGATTATAAAGGCAATAAGCAAGTTATAAATGACGAATGAATAAAATAAATTAAATTCTGCTAATCAATGTTAAATCTGTAAATGAGATTTATAACACATTCTGTGGCCCTTCTCAGTCTTATGTTGTAAAGGAACAACTTCTAATAAAAATAAAAAAATAATTTAGATTAATCCGATTAATCGTCCCAACACTAATGTGTGTGTGTGTGTGTGAGAGAGAGAGAGTGAGAGAGTGATAGAGAGAGAGAGAGAGAGAGAGAGAGAGAGAGAGAGAGAGAGGGGGGTACATCACATCATCATTATAAACACATAAAACACTCAATACAAATAAATCCTTACACGTGAAAAGGCTTATTCAAACACAAAAATATTTATTTGAAAAACTACATTGGAAGAAGTTTATTTTTCAACAATACACATTAAAATGGAAATTTGCAAAGGAAGTAGTGAGGTAGGATTATGTATTATTTTATTCGTACAAAGCCAATTAAAAGGGAGGTAATTCTATTATTTTTGTTAATAATAATTAGATAATTAATGCAAAGTAATATAAAAAAGAAAAGGTACTTGTACAGTTTAGTCAAGACATTAAAAAATTAAAATATCGAAGAAAGTTTAAATTATATGTATCCGTTATGGAACGGAGTTCTCTGGAAAAAAATTTCGCTTAATTTCATCAAATAGTTTTTTTTTTTGTTTTTTTTTTTTACAGCGAAAAAACAATTTGTTATGATACCGAGCAAAATGTTCGATTTTTAGGAAGAAAAGCTAGTATTAAAGATGGGAAGGGGGGTGTCAGCGCTTTAAGTGGAGTTATCTCCCTTTGGCATTTCTAAAATTCAAACAAAATTTTCTTTTAAATCCAAGATGGCCGCCTTCAACGCGCTCTCATAAAACCGTGTTTTTCCGCTGTAAAAAAAAAAACAAAACAAAAACTACTTGATGAAAGTGAATTTTTTTTTCCGGAGAACTTCGTTCTATAACGCATACATACAATTTAAACTTTTTTCGGTATTTTCATTTTTTGATGTCTTGACTAAACTGTACAAGTAAAAAAAAAAAATAATCCCTACTTTAACACACTGATACATTTCATCTATAAAAGTGATGACATTATTTTAAATGTACTGATTATAATAAATATCAAGGTTTAAAAGGAGAAATAACTGTGTTAATAAACAAAAATCAAAGGGAAATAAATCTAGGTGGCATTGCCCACCCGAATTCAAGGGAGGTAACTACGCACGCATTGTTTGCAATAATTTTTTTTTTTTAGTGATGATACATACGTAGTTATCACCTTTTTATTTATTTATTTAAAAATATTTTAATATATTAAAATATTTTAATATATTAAAATATTCAATGGCGATATAATTTTACTGTTTTTTTTTTTTTTTTTTTTTTTTTTAATTTAGTATGCGAAAATAAATATTGATTATTTCCGGAGTAGAAGTATTTTTTTTTTGCCTACTTATAATAAATTTGGCGCTTCTACACTATTGGGACGAAATTTCGGAAATGTAATACGTATTCCTCGTATTTTAAAGATGTGTATATCCAAAAATTACGAAAATCGATTAGGTAGAAAATTATTTATTTAAGAAAATAAAAATAGAAGTTGATGAAAACGATCGTAAGACACAGCATAGTTCAAAAAGGGAGGTAATTTTCCGTTTCGATTTAAACAAGATAGCGGCAATTTTTCACCTGCTAGCACGATTAAAGTTTTTTTTTTGTAATAATTCAGTAATATTCAAGTAATTCAGACTGCATAATTTGGAAGCTACTACTGTACTACTGTAACTTATTAGAATTGTCAAAAAAAAAAATCAGTTGAAAACATTTTTATCTGAAAACTCCATTTATCGACTACAAAATCTCGTTCCAATAGTGTAAAAGCCCCATAAATGTTGACGTGATAGATTATTTATTTATTTATTTTTTACATTGAAAACAGTTATTGAACTTGTTATTGAAAATAATTATTGATGTTTCTGAAATGAATTTAGGAAAACTCGTCCCGGGAAAACTCGTCTCGGGAAAACTCGTCTCCGGAAAACTCGTCTCCGGAAAACTCGTCTCCGGAAAACTCGTCCCCTTTCGCTAGGTAGGAAAACTGGTCCCCTATTGAATAAATATCGATTGAAAACACATTTTATGATCGTTCTTGAAGGAGATATTGTTTTTTAAAATAAACTATAGCACCCCCCTCATAATATTTTTTTAAAAATATTTTTACTTGTTTAATGTTTTTTTGTTTTGCTTTTTTAAATAAAATCGATTTTCTAAGTGTCCGTTTTCTACCTAACTGGCTAAGTTCTTAATGGTTTAACTTATTTTAAAGCGTTTATTATGTTCATACAAAGTTAATTACAAATTTTTTTTGTTCTTATTTTAACGATGTTTTTTGGAGTCATAAAAACAATAAAAAAAAATAAAACCCAAAAATTAAAAAACAGGGAGCGCTTCTTCTTCGTTACGCTTTTGGTTTTGTTTTTTTAATTATGATAGTTTTTTGTTGTTATGTTTTTGTTTTCTGTCATACCAAATGCACCCATGCGTTATTTAAAATTATGATTTTATCAATTATCAACATTTATTGTCGTCCTGTCAAATTTTGCAAATTAAAAGCGAAATATTTTTTTTGCGCGAGAGATGCCATGTGCTAACAATCTCTCGTTAACTCATTTTTAATTTTTTTAATTTTTACTTCAAAATTCTAAAATCAATCATTCAGAGAAAAAGTAATCACTAAATAAATTTATTAATCAATTTTATTAAAAAATCCGCTATCGTTTATCAAGATTCTTTTTAATTTCATTTTTTGTTGGTTGTTTTTCCGAGGGAGATATACCCCCCTCTCTAAATTATATTTAAAAAAATATTAAAATTTTGGTTTGTATTACTGTACACATAGATTCGAAAAATAATAAACTAGACAAAATACTGTTAGAAATTCGCTCACCGTGACATAGGTTGACATATATTCGGTGTTTTTTTTTTAATAGTATTTTGTCTAGTTTATTATTTATAACACCTATTCCCGAACTTACTGTGTTTAAGACAGAGTCGGCCGCTATTTTGAATTGTCCAATACATCGGTAAACACTGTATGTTTTTCGAGCTGAATAAACATGTTACATTGAATAAAAACACGAAAAATATATCCAGTTTGGTAGGAAAGTAACTTATCTTGCCTTTGATAACATTTATTTGTTATATATTTGTTTTTTGACAATTTTTTCGAATCTATGTGTACAGTAATACAAACCCAAATCGATTTTACCCTTTTATAACAACAGTAAATAAGTAAATTCTTTTTATATTAATATAAAAAAATATGCGGTCTCGTTTATGAACATAATAAACGCTTTAAAATAAGTGAAACCACTAAGAACTTAGCCAGTTAGGTAGAAAACGGACACTTAGAAAATCGATTTTATTTAAAAAAAAAAAAAAACATCAAACAAGTAAAAAAATTTTTTTTAATATTATGGGGGGGGGGCTATAGTCTATTTAAAAAAACAATTTCTCCTTCAAGAACGATCATAAAATGTGTTTTCAATCGATATTTATTCAATAAGGGACCAGTTTTCCTACCTAGCGAAAGGGGACGAGTTTTCCCGAGACGAGTTTTCCGGAGACGAGTTTTCCCGAGACGAGTTTTCCCGAGACGAGTTTTCCCGGGACGAGTTTTCCGGGCACCTTCTGAAATATAACGAGATTTTAAAACAAATACCTTTCAGGTAAAAACGCTTCCATGTATTTGTGTGCCATGTCGAAATTAGCATTAATTCAAAAAATTACGCAAAAATGATCAAGTAAAAAAATAATGACAAGTAAAAATGAAATTTATCGAATTATGGAATTTTATTGTATGTTTTAATGTGGAACAGTTCTTCTTTGCGACCAATTCTGTATAACAAACTGACTTGTCTCCCTTACTTCCATTGGTTTCAATTAAAACTCACCATTTTAAAATAGAAAATGTCGGACAGTATCTATGATTTTTTTTTTTTTTTTTTGTAAAAAAAATAAACAATAAAAATAAAAAAAATAATCGGTAATCTGGAAGAAAGAGAGAGCCTGTTTCCTCCGTTTGACTATAGGTGGCGTTACTGTCTGTCCACCCAGTTATGGAAGCACAAGATGTATATAACGGCACCCTTGAAATAAAAATAATTTTTTTGTTATATTTTAATTTTAAACACGTTTTTTTTTTTTTTTTGCAAACATATTTAAGTTTTGTTTTTTTTTGCTTTTTTCAAACATATTTAAGTTTTGTTTTTTTTTGTTTTTGCAAACATATTTAAGTTTTATTTTTTTGCTTTTTTCAAACATATTTACGTTTTTTTTTTTTTTTGTTTTTGCAAACATATTTAAGTTTTATTTTTTCAAACATATTTACGCTTTTTTTTGTGTGGGCTCTTTCTTTGATCACGCGCATATATATATATATATATATATATATATATATATATATATATATATATATATATATATATATATATATATATATATATATATATAGCGGAAAAGGTAAAATAAATGCGGAAAAATTAAGAAAAAAGGGGGCCCATAAAAAAAAGATAAAAGAAAAAACGTTGATTTTTTTTTTTATATAAGAGCGTAAAAAATACTCGATGAAAAACGGTTGTATCCATAAATATGTTTAAAAGAAAAATATAGCAAAAACATTTAGTTTATGCTTGCAAAAAAAAAAAAAAACAAGAAAAAAAACTCAATCATCTTTCATAATTTTTCGAATTTATACTAATTTCGGCTCAACCAACCAAAATGCTCTGTGCCCAAATTTTTCACAAGTCATCTCAAACTGACCAGAAGCCACCTCAGGTTATAACAATGTCATGCAGTTTCAGTTCACAGAAGCCTGTCTACATAGAAGCTTTGTTAACCAACGTGCTAACCAAACATCATGACAGACAACCCAACAGTTCAGCAGCAACGCCAACAGAAAAGAACAAGAAACATCTCAATATGAAACCGAGAATAAAAGTATATAAATTTAACCCCTTCGTTTGTATTTTTCTTGCAACCATATGCTCACTTCTAACAATAGGAATAGAAGATGGAGGAGTTTTTTTTTTTTTTAATTTTATTTCTAATCTTTTTCAAACAGTCAGCCTTATATATATAACAATATTACTTTTTTATAAATATTAATAATTATTTTTATACCTACAGATACATCAGTATAGGAAGTAACAATAACTGCTAATCAGGAGATTCGAACCCAATCACAAAGTAAACTATGGGCTAGCATTCTACCTCCAGGTTACCAGCAATTAACACAAAAACTGAGGGAAATTAAGTCTTTATAAATGCCAAGTCAGCGGGTATATACAGTAAACAGTTAAAGAGTATCCAATGACATGAAGTCGGAATATTGCATTTCTGCACCTAGGTTGAACGCTTTTCTTTAATTCCCTAAACAGGGCTCCATTTTAATTTCTTAAAGGAGCTCTTTATAATGAGAATATATTTTTTTTATAAATAAATATATAGGCCAAATTAAATGAATAGGATATCTATATCTATATATCTATCTATCTATCAATATATATATATATAATAAATTCCACAGCCAAACAATGTTGCAGCCCACAAGAGCCATGACAGTCAACGAACCAGAAGTCTAAGACTCAAGTTTCGCCCTCATTTGGGCTCATCAGTTAGACAATAACAGATAGATAATATGCACATTTCGTTACTATTTAATAAATATTATTTCTTGTGTATGGAACATTTGCTCAGTTGGCAGAGTGCTTGCCTCACATGCAAGAAGCTCAGGTTTCGAGTCCTGAGTTAGGAATTGTCTAACTGATAGGCCCAAATGAGGGTGAAACTCGAGTCTAGGACTTCCGGTCCATTGACTACCATGGCTCTTGTGGGCTGCCATGTTGTTTGGCTGTGAAATTTATTATATATAATCTTTCACATTCTGAAAATCATTATATATATATATATATATATATATATATATATATATATATATATATATATATATATGGCATGATAGAAACATATTAAAAGGTATTTGCAGCTTTTCTTCCAATTTTCAGATTTTAATCATGTCAAATCACACTTTTTTTCTTTTTGACGGATTGATTGTTGCTATTTCTTCTGATGAGTTAAGGGCATAATAGATTCACTGATTGATATAATAATTAAGTGATTGATTTTGTGCTACGAAACAGATACTGTCAAGAATTGTAAATGTCAACTGAATTAAAGGAATAAACTATAAGATGGTCAACATCATGAATTTTGGAATATAGCCTTTTTTCTTTTATTTGCTATATATATATATATATATATATATATATATATATATATATATATATATATATATATATATATTCCAGGTTAAGGGTATTCAAAAGTAAAAACCAATGAATTTAATGAAGTTATTAATAATGCTCAATCAAAAGAGTAATATATATTTTTATTTAATATAACTTGGATCAGTAGAGAGCATGTTGTACAGCAGTGCATCTTCGATCTTGATAGAAGGCTCCTATCGCTCTTAGGATTTGTACACAATTGGCCAACTAGTAGATGGTCAACAACAAAAAAAGAAAACCGGTTTTCATCAAATGGAAATGGAATCATGTCGTCTTTTCTAAGGCAACAATTCTATCGTTCCACCCTATATATATATATATATATATATATATATATATATATATATATATATATATATATATATATATATATAAAAGTGAACATGTCTGTGTGTGTATGTGTCTGTGTGCATTTCCCTATGCAATAACTCTGTCAATTTTTAGTCTACAGATCATTGAATATCATGTTGTCAGATAGCAAAAAGCCTTGGGATATCTATTGAGCAAGAAGAAAACTTTGGACCAAAAAAAAAAAATAAAAAGGGATTTTCAATGTTTCCAGAAAGTGGATCCCTCGTCTTTTGATACCTGAAAATAAATGCACCAGGTGCACTGTATCTTAGAGCAGTTTTGAAATGTTTGAAGCTGATGAAGATGATTTTTTTTTCTTGCTCAATTCATCACTATCTATGAAAGCTGGGTTCATCATATCTAATCAAAAACCAAAGGGAAATCAAAGCAGTGGGAGCACATGTCATCTCCAACACATATGTACACGCGCATACACACATATACATCTAAATTCACCTGCATGCATGCATGCATACCCTTGATTGCACACATATGTACATTCTTATATACATGTTCAATTGTATACATACTTAAACATATATGTGCATACACACATCAACCTGCCAATGCACATGTTCACATATATGCATACACGTACTTATGCATGCATGCAACCCAGCACAACATGAATATATTTTCTCTATTATTTAGAACAACACTGGCCAATAAAGGAATCCCATAGCAGTAACACTTACACAATGCTTTCCCATCTACAGTTTATAAGATAAATCTATATAAATAAAACATGTATGTATGTGTGTGTGAAAATATTTAACCTATAAACTCTTAAACTACTGGTCACATAACACTGAAATTAACAGGAAATAGTAATCATACACCAAGGATGGTTTATAACAAGTAAAATCTTTGTTTGGATGGATGAATAACATGTACAGCAATATGTTGGCAAGTTGAAATGCAAAATATGCATTTCAACTCACCAACATATTTCTATCACTTTTGCGCGTGTGCAAATTCATTCATAGCTTAAAATGGTTCTATTTTAAATCTTTCTTATTTATCTGCTGATAGCTCAAAAAGTAGGGAATACAGCTGGACTGCTAAATGTTTTTATTTCGATTTTAGCTTATAGTACCGAAGTCATTTATTTTTAACTGTTGAATCAGGACTTATATTAGGTACAATATAATATTCAGTAGAGAATTGGCTCTGTAATAATAAATACGAAATCTGCATGAATCAAAATATATTTATTTATGACTGGGCAAGGCTGGGCGACCCCACTAGTTTTATAATATAATGCCATTCCCCATATCTGCCTTAAAATCTTCATTCCTAAAAACTAATTAAAAAGTTTGAACAACTACAACTTTTAGCTAGATTTGAAATATGATAGCATATATATATATATATATATATATATATATATATATATATATATAACAAAAACGTTTTTCCCCTCATTGTTGACTAATTAACATTGTTAAAAGTTAATTAGTAGTTATCGATCTATCTGACTATTTATCTATTCAATGATATGCGTAAGATAGTTTATATTGTGAGTTATTTATTGTTTATAGAATTAAGTTTAGCAATAGATTTTAGCTGGAACGTTCATATAATTTAGCTAGGTTAAATATAAACAAAATAACCTTGAATAGGCGTACGTGACGGAATGGTCACATTAAGGCGACGTGTCTTTTAATTAGTGACGTAATGGAACTGAGGTCAGAGGTCGGGAAGTTTAGAGTCGACAGTTGAAGTTTGACCATCAGAGTGAACAGACGACCAAGTTGACGTTGGAAGTGGCGTCACTTCAGACAGTCAAGATGTAAGAACGTGTAATCTCTGAAAATGCTGGCCAGATCATGAGAATTAATGTTCATAAATAATTCAGGTATGTGTTGTGTTATTTACATCTGTTAAAATAACTGTTTGTCTACAACTGTTTCGATGCGTCCACGTCAATCGGTTCCTATTAGAACTGTTGCATAAATGTTAAAATATATAGCCTAGATGACCACAAGCAGACATATATTCACATACAACATATGACACGTTTTATAATATATCTTGATATACAACATCATAACTATCGACAGTATGGGAAAATAATGAAGCAATTCCTATACAAATCTTTCATGCTCTATATTTTCAACTAATACTGCAGCATGTTTTCATACAAGAATATGCACATTTTGTTACTATTTAATAAATATTACTATTTATTCCCTTTGACACACTCTCTCAAATATGTAATTTCACAGAGGTAGTAGTAAATATTTCCCTCTCTTTAAATTTAGTTCTCCCATGGACCCATAAATCTTTTTTTCACATCCCACCGGTGAATTATTTGCCTTCTTAAATACATCCATTTTGTATATATTACGTTTCAATAAAAACTTGAAATAACAAACGCTCCTATTTCATACTTAGTTTAACAGAATGACGTAATCATCAGTTGTCAATACACATTAACTGAGGCAGTCGCTCATTAGATTAACAATTTGTATTTTTGAACATGGACAGAAACATTTGCAGTTTCTCTTTCACATATGCTTAAACAAACTATTCTTCTTAAAAATGGTTTTATATCTTTAATTACCTTTTCTTCCTAATTTAAAACCCTAATTTACTTAATGCATTTCACTTACTAATCGAAAACACAGATGCACAATGATATGCCCACAATTCTATGGAAAGCAATGAAGTCTCTACTGATCATTTCATAAAACTGAATATGCATACATTTATTCAAAAAGAATATTTCATATTTTTTTAGTTAGAATTTTCCTATATCACCCTTGGCAATGCCGGGAAGCAGGCCCAGCTAGTATATATATATATATATATATATATATATATATATATATATATATATATATATATATATATATATATATATAACTCAAATGACATTGTAATGGGTGTTGTAACCTAACATCCAGTTTACGACTTCCGGTAACACATGCATACATAAACATAAATCCATAACAGCGTAAACAAATAAACACAAATATTGTTTTACTGTGTACGTTTTCAGCATCCCAATTGTTTTTTTTTTCGATTTTAAATCATCAAATAAACAATTTTTAATACTTTCAACATTTTTTTTACATCCTTTATTACCGTATTACGTTTAAGTTATTTAAATACAATGTTCTTACAAATAAATCTACTTTAACCCGTTGACAACCATAAGAGCATTTTACAACGGCGATTTACCCACCGCCTTTCTTTTTTTTTTAATTTATTCTCGATTTTTAATACACCTTTCTTAAAAAACATTCATACATTTTTTTTTCTACACTACCAACATAAATAAATAACCCCCAAAATATGTTTTTTTAAATTTGCGTTGCAAATAAATAATCAACGCGACAATAAAACGTATTGTTTTACTGTGTACATTTTCAGCACCCCAATTGTTTGGGGGTTTTTGCGTTTGAATTTAACTTTAAGTATTTTTTTTTGTGTTTGAATTTAACTTTAAGTATTATGGTATCTGTTCAGTGCACATTTACCTATAAGTATGGCAAACCACTTATAATTCAATGGCTGTAAGTCATAGAAATCTATCTATATTTTTTTTTCATTTTTTATACTTTGAAAGAAATGTTTCTGTTATGTAACAAAAAACTATTTCCTTTACATCACAAGTGTCACGCTCATACATTAATTCCATAGCTAATATAATATACTGGCCCAATGGGTTGCGGGTAGTCTAGTACATATATATA
Source organism: Euprymna scolopes (assembly GCF_053919585.1). NCBI lineage: Eukaryota > Metazoa > Mollusca > Cephalopoda > Sepiida > Sepiolidae > Euprymna > Euprymna scolopes. Next base: position 108,022,166 of record NC_136484.1, read on the forward strand.
TATATATATATATATATATATATATATATTAGCATGGGTGCCGGGTGTTGCCCAGATGTTTGGAGGTGTGTGTTAAACAAAAAAAAAAAAGTGGTAGTAGGAAGGCAGGCTCGAACCCATACCGCGAAGGAGGAAAAGAATGGAAAAAAACGTGATGTCTTCACTGTTACAACCACCGCCAAACCAGAAGTGATGTAGGTTTAAATGAAGCTAGACAATCGAAAAGAAGGGATCACTTTTGAAAATATCGGAGAAAAAAGTGACCCCTCCCTGTAGAAAAGTGCCCAGTTAAGGATGAAGAAATTAATGTTAATGTTTTTAGCCAATTTTTCGGTATTTGTCATCTGAAAGGTCGAGCTTAAAAACGATACTGATCTTATGAAAATCCGTTGCCTCTGTCGAAAGTTTTAGGCAGACATGCAAACATACATACATACATACATTTATACATTGGTAGCTCAAATTTTTTAGCCAAACCGATTAAAAAGCTTGCACTATCTCTGAATACCCTTTATGTAAAATTCCAAATGTTTAGACCAGTAATTGTCTTTAGTAATTTGGTAGAGACCGCAGAGGTCAATTTTTTAAAAACTTTGACCCCTATTATGACCCCTTAACATTTATTGTTTTGGGCTCAAATCAAGTTATTAAGTTAGATCCCTGTCCAAGGAACCTATATCCAAAATTTCAAGTGTTTATACCCAAAATTGGCGGAGGAGTTTGATAGAGTTCTCAAAGGCCAAATTGTTGAACTTTGACCCCTTAACAGCCAAATTTCTGGATTACAAAGATTTTCCCAAATCAAATTTCGAGTCGGTAGACTGAAAATTGACAGAGTTATTGTGTGGGGAAATGTACAAAGACACACACACACACACACACACACTTTCACTTTTATAGATATACTAGCATTTCAGACCGGCGTTGCCCAGGTGTTTGGAGATGTGTGTTGAGCAAAAAAAAAAAAAAAAAAAGTGGTAGTAGGAAGGCAGACCTGAACCCATACCGCAAAAGACGAAAAGAATGGGAAAAAAGTGACGTCTTTGCTGTTACAACAACCGCCAAACTGGAAGTGACGTACGTTATAATGAAGGCAAGACAATCGAAAGGAGAGGATGACTTTCAAAAATAGCGGCGAAAAAAACCGACCCCCCCCCCCATGTAAAAAAAGTGCCAAGTTGAAGGTGAAGATATTAATGTTTTTAGCCAATTTTTCAATATTTGTCATCTGAAAAGTAGAACTTAAAATTATACTGATCTAATAAAAATCCGTCGCCTCTGTCGAAAGATTTAGGTAGACATGCAAACATACATACATACACACATACATTTATATATTAATAACTAAAAATTTTCAACCCAAACCGATTAAAAAGCTTGCCCTATCTCTGAATACACTTTATGTAAAATTTCAAATGTTTAGACGAGAAATTTTTTGAGTAATTTTGTAGAGATCGCTAAGGTCAAATTTTTTCTAACTTTGACCCCTATTATGACTCCTTAACATTTACTGTTTTGGGCTCAAATCAAGTTATTAAGTTAGATCCATGTCCAAGGAACCTATATCTAAAGTTTCATTTGTTTATACCCAAAATTGGCGCTCTAGTAATGACGTGGGAGATCAACGAGGGGTTTCGGGAGCATCTATCCGACCGCTTCACCCAACTACCCAGACTCAGGGTCGAAGAGTTTGGCAGCTATTTGGTTGGCTCACCGCGCCTTGTGGCGGCTCGAGTGGCTAGTTGGTATGGTCAAGTTACGGAACATGAGATCATTACTGTGTTGAAGCAGATCGGCTAAAACAAGTACCTGGGGCTTGATCGACTTCCTTATGAATTCTACTTGAGGCTGTCGCCCATGTTGGTCCCTATTCTGAAGGATGTGTTCAACTACTGCTTTGCTCAGTGATCTTGTTGCGGGGTGGCCAGAAGGTGGTTAGCCAACTGACCGTGCAACTAAATATATATCAGACACAAGGACGAGGAAGAAAACAACAGGACAAAGAAGAATGACAAACTCGGGTGGTTTAGTTTAAAGACGAAGATTCGCCTTTTATTTAAGCAAACGAAAGGGTGGCAAATGCGAATTTTCTCACTGGGCGACGTTGGTCCGGGATCCGTCGCCGGTGTATTCTGTCAGGGGGATGCTTGTCGGTTCGCCGTAAGCTGGAATGACGTCGGAGGAATCGGCGTGGTAACTGATGCGGGTGATTGGTTGACTTGGGTCCGACTGGGATAGTACTGATACGTTAGCCTCAGGTTATGAGAGGAACGGACGGACAATTGGCAACACTGAGGTTTCAGCATTCATTAGGTACGGACGGGCGCTCGGATCGGACAGTCACTGAGGAAGAAGTCAGTGTATGAGAGGTACGGACGACATGGAGGACGGAGTCGTGGTTATGAGGTGGACTTCTACGGCGTGGAGACCGGAGCCACGGTAGTGGTGGTGGACTTCTACGGCGTGGAGACCGGAGCCACAGTAGTGGTGGTGGACTGGACTGCTACAGTGGTGAGACTGGAGTCACAGTGATTGCGCGAGCGTCGAACGGTTAAGGAACCGTGAGCAAGTGCAGAGCTTTGCCGAAAACCAAGCCAACGAGTGGCGAAAATATCGCCGAAAATATTCAGAGGGCTGCTAGATACTGGGGGCGGGCAGGAAGTTGTTTCTATTTCTAAACAACAGTTAATATTAATTCCCGGATGTGTTCTTTACGAACAGTCGATGCTGAAGGATTTCGTTGTTTGTATTTCACGAAGTTTTTCCAGGAAATTAAAGTTTGTTGTTTTTGTTTTTGTTGTAGAAAAGATGTTTTTTTTAAATTTCTTTTCTACAACGGGGCCCTGAAATCACGTGACAGCCGCCGACATTACTGCTACTGCTGATTTTGGCAAAGGCCGTCAATTGCTTGTCGTCTGTTGCGCTGTTGTTGTTGTTGTTGTTGTTGTTGTTGTTGTTGTTGTTGTTTACTTGCTACTGCTGATTTCGGCGGAGTCTGTTAATTGCTGGTCGTCTGTAGTGCTGTCGTTGTTGTTGTTGTTGTTTGTTAGCGGCCAAGCCGCGACAATCTATCCCTGGACAGGTGACCAAGAGAGTGATCACATAGCTGACGAATGGTCAACGGCATAGAGGGTTGGAAAATCTAGATGATTTTAGGCCCTTGACTCTGCTAAACACAGAGTTAAAGATTTGGTAAAAGTTCTTGCGAATCACTTGCAGGCGGTCATCACTGACTTGATCGAACAGCTCTTCTTTGGGATAAGTGTAAGCATTATGTTTGCAGGAAGGTCTGCGTTCAAAGTCTGAGTGAGGGAGGCCTGGGAGTGCCCAATCTCATGTGTCACAGACATGCTGAGGGGTTGGCATTCTTGTGTTGTTCACAAGAGGAGGACAATTCATGGGTCCCTGCAGTTGGAAGTGCCTTTCCCAACCTACAAACTCGATCCTTCGGTTAAAGGTCGACGTAGACCAAAGGGGAAACAAAAGTTCTTTACCGAATGCCGAGCCGCACTTAGAGCCTTGCCGGGGACCAGAGTCCTCGAACAGCCTAGGAAGAGCCTTTATCGGGAACTAGTGATGGATATCGCTTTGGATCCCCTGGGGAAGTGGATGGGATGGTTGAAGGAGGAGATCCGCTCACAGTGGAGTTGGGCGCCGAAACGGGACTTTCTTAATAACTCTGAATTTTCCATTACCTGGCGACTGGCCCGAAACGCACTGCTCCTCCTTCACAAACTTTACTATTTAGTTGAAATCATTCCTTCCTGTTGTCAGCTGTGCAATGAACGCACGCTATAAACATCGAGCATACTTTTTACTATTGTAGCCAATTCCAGGGACTTCTGATGTATGTCAGAGAGGTAACGGCTCGCATCGACGACAAGCGCCTGTTTGAACTGGATGCAACATACTTTGTGGACAACATGGATCCACCGCTGCCCAGGGAGAAAGGAATGGTTTTTCTAGCCAACCTAGCAGTAGCGAGAATAGTGATCTGGATCACACGCCTCAAAAAGGTTCATGAGAGGATATCTGTTCAGGATCGGGATCTGGTTGTTTATTTTAAATATTTGCTTAAATTAAAGATCAGATGCGATTGGAAGAGATTGCCTTGTGTGGACTTTGACAAGAGGTGGGAGCATAACACTAGTTTATGCTTCCATTGAGGAGCCAGGTTTGAATTCATGCTCCCTCCATAAAGCATAGCACGTGCGGTCCTGGGTCTTTCAGAACCCAATCCTCTAAGCTAGTATAGACACATAAAAAGACTCTTGACTGGTGATATGACTGAGAATCCATTACTCCCATTCTTTTTTTTTTGGTATTAGAGAACTTTCAAGTTTGTCCAACCCATGCTCCACTGTTATTTTTCATCCCCAGTCTTCCCACACTCGGAGGTCACCTTCCACCCTTTCTTCCTCTACACAATATTTTTTCTCCCAAAGTCCTATAGAAAATACCGCGATCCCAACTAGAGATCTTCCTGCTTGTTTTCAGTCCCCCAGAAAACAGTGGGCGATTTACCATTTTGATTAAAAACGGAGGAACCATCCTAACACATCCCACTAGGCATTATGTTTTGTTTAATTTTCCACCTTCACAAACATTTTATCTAGCCCCCCCCCCCCCCGCGAACTTTTTTGTACATATTTACATACCAAATTTAAAGACTTTCTCTTATTGAATTGAACTCTTTTCTTTTGCACACACACACACACACACACACACACACACACACACACACACACACACACACGCACACACACAAAATAACAAATGTATATATTTTTATTAAAATGCTGGGAAATGATTAAGTAGAGTGAATGTGGTAGTATGGTAAATATTGTCAGTCAAGAGTAATCTTCCAAAGTTCCAAATTACCATAGTTACAAAAGACCCTGCACCCTCCCCCTCCCCAAACGTCTTGTAGGGCCTTGTGCCTAAGTTTGTTTTTGTTTGTGAAATTTTTACTTTTAATTGTTAAAAAATTGATTGTAACTTTTTTTTAAACCAGAATAAACAATATGAACAAGATCAAAGTGTAGTATCTGTTCCCTTAGCATACTAACTTTTTTCACTTTGGACTGACATCCTTCTTGGGAAGTCAGGACTCAGGACCGACTCCATTGTGTGGTAATCAGGACCCAAAACCCGATCCCTTTTTTGGGAGTCTGAACTTTTGGGACCGACAACACTATCTTTGGTAGACGCGACCTGATTTTTTCCTTTGTTTACTCTTTGTTTCTGCTTCCTCTCTCCAAGCAGAAATGGTCTAATCTCTCCACATTTAATTTGCTTAGTAGCACTCTGACCTGCTAAGCACCCACTAAGTCTTCCTTCTCTGCTCTCCCTCTAACAGGGGATTGAGCTGATAACCGGGGTTCATTTCTCGCTTCTGTTTTGGGGTAATTGAGAATGGTTTGTTTACTAACTTTCTTCATTTCCGCCTTCCTTTCTCAGGGCAGAAATGGCTAAGCCCTCTTCCTAATTGCTCAGCAACACTCTGACCTGCCAGCACCTACTGCGTCTTCCTTCACTGATCTCTCCCTCACGGGGGATCTGAGCAGCTAACCCCGACGTCCCAGCAAGGGGAGGTCAAACCCACTTTCTCGCTTCCGATCCCACTCCTTCCTATCCACCCACCCATTTCCCCTATTTTTCTTCCCACATCTCCGTTACACTTTGGTCTATGTCACTGGGTCAGACGAGCACATATGCTGACTACAAGGATGCTGGCCAAGAAGAACCAACTACCTATCCAGCGAGACTCCACTCCCCAAGAAGAAGACTCCCCGAAAGGAGAGCCACACCTACCCAACCAGAGGAGGCCGAGAATAATGGGGCAGGGCCGCAGCCAGTGGCACTCCAAGTCACTGCTACACCAACAGCAACAGTACCACCAAACCGTCTCCCCAAGAGAGCAACTCCCCTGTGAAGGGAGCGGACAAGGAAGAGGATGCTATGGACATTCAAGGTGGATCACAGTCGATGGCACTTCAAGTTCCTCATTCCCCAGCACCACTGCATAAACATACCACTCCTGCTCCCCAAGAGGCCAGCTCCCCATCTTTGATTTTTAGTATTATAGAACCTTTGAGTTTGACAAACCCATGCTCCACTCTTTTATTTTTCATCCCCGGTCTTCCCACACTCGGAGGTCACCTTCCACCCTTTCTTCCTCTACACAATATTTTTTCTCCCAAAGTCCTATAGAAAATACCCCAATCACAACTACAGGTCTTCCTGCCTGTTTTCGGTCCCCTGGAAAACAGTGGGCGATCTACCATTTTGATTAAGATCAGGAGGGACCATACTAACACATCCCACTAGGCATTATGTTTTGTCCCCCCCCCACCTCCTCACGAACCTTTTTTGTATATATTTATATGCCAAATTTTAAGATTCTTTCTCAATGAATTGAACTCTCTTCTTTCGCACACACCCACACGTACACACAAAAAAAATGCACGCACACACACACACACACACACACACACACACACACACACACACACACACACACAAAATTTCAAATGTATATAATTTTATTTAAATGCTGGGAAATTGTAGGCATAGACCGATTCATACCATCCAAGAAATTCACACAAAAACGTAACAGCCACCCATGGTTCTCCCCAGAATGTGCTGCTGCCATCACACACAAAAATCACTTTTTCCATAGCTACCAACGTAATAGATGTACTGAGACTAAAGCTGCTTTCAGGACTGCCAGCAACCACTGTAAAAGAGTAATAAAAAATGCAAGAGAGCTATATGCTCAGTCCATTAAATCCAAAGTAGCTGAGCAGTGGCTTGGTTCCCACCAGTTTTGGCAAATAGCAAATAGGATCCTGAACAGAAGCATGCGTTCTATCCCAACCATCATCAATGGACCTGAGGTCATCTCGTCAGCATCAGACAAGGCCAAACTATTTGCCAAGAACTTTGCAGCTAATTCTACCCTATGCGATGAAGGCCATCAACTCCCTGTATTTCCTCCTATAACAGGCAACACGCTATGCAACATATATAAATACCTGTGCATGAGGTCGACAAGCTAATCAAGAACCTTGATTACAGTAAAGCAACTGGCCCTGACGGCACTCCAATTATAGTGTTGAAAATTCTTCAACCAGAACTTGCCTCCATACTTACAAAACTGTTTAAGCATTGCCTTAAGGAGAAGTGCTTTCCAACACCCTGGAAAACCTCATCAGTATGCCCTGTATTTAAGAATTCAGGTAATAAGTTATCTCCCCCTCAGTACAGACCAATAAGTCTCCTGTATGTTATGAATAAGCTGCTGGAATCCATATTAAATAAAGAAGTAGTCAACCACCTCAGCAGAAATAACCTTCTTAGTGACATGCAATATGGTTTCCGTTCTGCTAAATCTACAGCGGATGTGCTAACAGTTATATCTCATAGGATTAGTGAATCTCTCGACAAAGGCTTCCTTTCTAGGGCAATTGCTCTTGACATATCAAAGGCCTTTGATAAGGTATGGCATAAAGGCCTACTTCACAAGATTTCCAGCTATGGTATAACTGGAAATGTTTTCTCTATTAAATCATTTCTCTCTGATAGGCTCATAAGAGTAGTGGTTGATGAGCAAAAATCAGAAGGCCACAGTATTAATGCTGGAGTCCCTCAGGGGTCCATCCTGGGCCCAACTCTCTTCCTGATCTACATCAATGATCTCCCAAAACATATACTTAAATCATTTGTTGACATCTATGCTGATCACACGACCATCTATGGCAACACATCAAAGGCCGTAAATGACAAAGTTCTCTCTGATTCTCTCTCCTTTGATCTTGAGCGTGTGGTACCGTGGGGGAAGAGGTGGCTGGTAACTTTTAATGCATCTAAAACCAAGCTCCTATCTTTACATCATCAACGCTTTAATCCCCATCTGGCATCAATTGAAATGAATGGCTCTCGTCTTGGGGAGGCTCCATGTTTTAACAAGCTTCTGGGATTGACCTTTACTCCTGATCTGAAATGGAACATGTACATCAAGTCTGTTGCCAAGGTCGCTGGAAAAATGGTAGGATCCTTCTACCACTCCAGAAGATATTTCACTGCTGATGCAATTCTCTATCTGTATAAAAGCCGAGTACGTCCAAGGATGGCGTACTGCTGCCACATCTGGGTAGGAACTGCTAAAAGCAGCCTATTCTGCCTTGACAGAGTACAAATAGACTTTGTGGCTAAGTGGATGATGCCCTTTTCTCTTCCCTGCAACCTCTCTCCCATAGAAGAGACGTTGCGGGCCTGTCTTTGTTTTATCGTTACTTCAATGGCAAGTGCTCACCTGAGCTCCAATCTCTGGTCCCCCCCTCATCAATCTTTCATGATAAACACCCGTCTAGCTGAAACCACTGTCATTAATTTTCCCCACTCTTTATCTGTACCAAAATCAAAACGTAAATTCCATGAACAAAGCTTCTTTCTTACAAGTGCACGCCTGTGGAACTCTGTTCCGTTTGTCTGTTTCCCACCTGACTACAACTTGGATGTCTTCAAGTTCAACATAAACGAATTCGTGATGACCCGCCCCCTTAAGTAAGACACTTTATCTCCAGTACTAGTGATTACTACGATACTATCCCATTGATATAGCAATAACCCTTGTCCTCAAGTGGCTTCCGGGCCTTTATAAGTGGTGACTACCATGTAAAAGAAAAAAAAGATGAATAAGTAGGTTTAACCCCAAAGAGTGAATGCGGTATTGTGGTAAATGTTGCTAGTCATTGTAGGGCCTTGTGCCTAAGTTTGTTTTTGCTTGTGAAATTTTACTTTTAATTGTTAAAAAATTGATTGTAACTTTTTTAAAACCGGAATAAACTATATAAACAAGATCAAAGTTTAGTATCTGTTCCGATGCTACTTTTAAGTTAATTTGTCCTGGTCAATGGAGGGGAAACCCTCTATTCTGAGACAATTATTATTTTTGGTCTCAACCAGAGTGCCCCTTTTACCTTTTTCAGGGAGCTGGTTTAACCCCCATATTAAAAACGACCTTGTGTCACATTTTGCTTTCATGGAGAAGCAAATAAATACTAATATAAAGAAAAGGTTTTTAATATGAATATCAGTGCACACACACACAACAACTTTCTAGGAGTAACATAAAAATAAATATTTTAAATTATTTAAACTCTTCATCTTTATAAAATGTTGCAATTTTTATGGGCTTAAGTTTTCGTAACATGAAATATTAAGGGGGTGGAAGGTAGCATACCTAAAAAAATATCTCCCCTTACATATTTAACGAAAATTGCTTTTGAAATATAAGTTCATCTAGAAATGAGTAAGTATCGAAAATTTCATGAAACTCTGATCATTAGTTGATTTTTGCTAATTTTTTTTTTAAACACTGGTATGTTTATGCCTTCGAAATAATCACTACATAGGAAGGTTGTTTTAAGGAGTCGATAATGTAAACACTATCTCACATTTTCAATATTTTCGTACGCTGTAAAAATTTTATAAAATATTACTAGTTTATTTGAAGTTTGTGCAAGCCTGTTCTAGTCTCACACAAAACATGTGTTCACATCTCAAGCCACTTTTCTTGTTATGCACATATGTGCACACAAACATACGCACGCATGTACACCAACGTACATATATTCATGTTCACGTACATACACTCACATTCACGTGTATACACACACATGCTAACGTACACATGTATGCACACATGCGCAAAAGACCACCGGAAACAACTACAAAAGCAAGAGACCTGAGCTGTTTCCTTCTTTTCGATTCGGCTCCCGACCGGGGCGGTCGACAGACCAACCGCTTCATGTCCCCTGTTACTATGTGTAGGGCAAGAGCCAACAGACTGTACATACACCTAACACGCTTTCTCTCTCCATGGCCTGGATTGACTTTTTCACTCTCTCTCTCTCTCTCTCTCTCTCTACAACAATAGACTTTCCTTCTCACCAGTTAACAGCGAGAGACGCACGACAAACTAAACTTGTGCTGTACCCTTTTCTTTCATTTGTTTCTTCATGAAATAAATTTGGGTTCGTTTATTTCAATAAACGCATTGTTCATTCCTTTCTCAATTCATTTCTTCTATTTTGTACGACTGGGTGATATATATAATATATCCACCAGTCCACTACAAATTTGTGATCCGAACGTGAGATGAACATGCATTTCCTTCTATACCACAAGTCCCGCAACAAACTGGCAACTGACTGACGTGAAACGAACACGCATGATGACGCTACTTTTTTTAAATGAATTGTTTTGAGCGAGACGCACGTTTTATTTGATAAACAAAAAAAAAAAAAAAACGAACTTTTCAACAAAGAAAGACAACCAGTAAGCTACTACCGACAAGAATCTCAACAAGCAACAATGGCATCGAAACCCCCTTTTTCCTCTTCGTGCTAACGGACCTCATTTTCCAAAACTCTTTTCCATTTCAGACAACCGGCACATCACCCCGTTATTTTACTAAACACAAGCAATGTTGGGTATACAGACAGCGAGGAAAAAGAATTTCTCCACCAGCGGATGAACTACAATGACGAAACCCCTTGTCAGACTCGGCTAAGATAAATAAACACGGAGCTGTCGACTTCATACCGAATTAAAAAAAATTCGAGCTTGACAAACATTTTTCATGGTTTCCTGACATTACCCTGCAACAAACGCGAGAAGCAAAATCACATAGGCCTATACACATTCTCTCCTGCACAGCAGATGCAACAACAAAGTAACAATAACAGGACATCCCTATTAACACATAGGAAGAAGCTGAATCAACAATATGAGTTGAGATGCACCACGCACATGGATAAACTCACAACTGAAAGTTTCGTTGACAGCCGGCAACTGGACACTCACCGTTCAACATGAACGAATGTGCAACAAGCGCCCATACAGGCAATGTACACACACTACCGCAGGCTCACTTGCGAAGACACCGCAACTGCACACACCACGTCAACACGAACAAAAATTTTCCTTCAAAACAAAGAATTCACTTCACTGTCCAAGCAACTCGTTGCACATGTCAACATAAAAAAAACAAACATATGTAACTCTAAAAAAAGTAAACACCTTTTCCACGCGTAAGTAAATACTTTTTTAATGAACACACTCCATTTTTGAAACAACCACACCAACAATAAAAAAACAGGATGAAAAGTCAATTGCCCAAAACATTACTTATTTAAAAAAAAAAAAAATATATATATACACTGCATATTTTTTTCCCTAGGAATGGGAGTATTGTGCAAACCTGTTCTAGTCTCACACAAAACACACGTTCACATCTCAAGCCACTTTTCTTGTCATGCACATACGTGCACACAAACATACGCACGCATGTACACACACGTACATATATTCACGTTCACATACACACACTCACATTCACGTGCATACACACATACGCTAACGTACACACACGTATGCACACATGATTAACATCACTTCCCTTTAAAGGAAATGCACACATGCGCAAAAGACCACCGGAAACAACTACAAAAGCAAGAAACCTGAGCTGTTTCCTTCTTTTCGATTCGGCTCCCGACCTGGGCGGTCAACGGACCAACCGCTCCTTTGGGGCACGCTTCACGTCCCCTGCTACTATGTGTGGGGCAAGAGCCAACAGATTGTACGCACATCTTACACGCTTTCTCTCTCCATGGCCTGGATTGACTTTTTCACTCTCTCTCTCTTTCTTTCTCTCTCTCTCTCTCTCTCTACAACAATAGACTTTCCTTTTATTAGTTAACAGCGAGAGATGCACGCCAAACTAAATACATGCTGTACCCTTTTCTTTCATTTGTTTCTTCATGAAATAAATTTTAGTTTGTAAAAGAGATTTTGAAGGCAGTCACAATGCGAGGAATGAATTATAGTCGCTGTTGGTAAGAGGAGATGAGAAAAGTGGCGATTTACAAATCAATAAGTACATACATATATATATATATATATATATATATATATATATATATATTTTTTTTTTATATATATATTCATTCAGTTGTATGGTAAAATGTCTTACTTGTAACTTGTAAGTCTATGCGACGTATTCCATTATTAATTTCGGAAAATTTTCCCTTTTCAAATAGTGTGCGTAACAGGTTGATTCAAAGCATGCTGAAATTTTAGTTTGTTTATTTCAATAAACGCGTTGTTCGTTCCTTTCTCAATTCAATTCATTTTTCCTATTTTTTATGAGTGGGTGATATAATATATCCACCAGTCCGCTACAAATTGGTGACCCGAACGTGAGATGAACACAGATTTCCTTCCATACCACCAGTGCGCTATAAACTTTTTTTTTTTTTAATGGTATAAATATATTATAATGTAATATATAATATTAAATTAGATCATAGTTACATCATGTTACATACATGAGTAAATCTATGTTGCGTGTTGGAGGTCCCTAATAACAAGTTACGACGGCAAATGAAATGTAACTTATACAAAATAGTACCCGAGTTCCTGAAACGGAAAAATGGAAGAAAAAAAAAAAAAATTTATTTATATTTTATTTTTTTGGCCAAGATCAAAGTGTAGTATCTGTTCTTCAGATGCGGCACTTCCATTTCTCGTTCTCTTTCAGTGGAGGAGAAATCCTTCATGACTGAGGCAATTTTTATTTTTGTACCTTTTCTCCATGATAAAAAACGACCCTGGTGTCTAACTTTGTCCCGTGGGGAGGCATTGTAAATAGGCACAATTAAAGTAAAAATCAGTCCCGGGCAACACCGGGTTGTTATACAGTTTCGAATAATTCCTCTTTAACATCTATTTTCTTTACGGGCCTTCGTATTTTTGGACGTCACCTGGAAATAAAAACAGTTTTACTTCCTTATATTTAATGGAAGCGGAAATGATTAAAAAAATAATCAAATTTAAAAAACAAACAATGGAGGTTTTATTTTCATATTTTATTTAAACAAAACGTTAAACATATACAATAATTGAAAGTTATGAAATATTAAAAAAAAAAAAAAAACCGTTGAAAGAATCTTAATTTAATTAAGATTTATCAGGACTAAAATTATTGGTGCTAAAGATAAGTCCCATGGTCTAGTCGGTAAACTCCGGTAAAAATCTAGAACAGCCGATAGGCGATTACAAAATGGGACCCAGGTTCCTGAAACGGGAGAAGGAAAATAAAAACAAAAATAATCTTATTAATATTTTTATTGTTGAATACCTTTTCGGTAAATTATTGCTTTTTATGCATTTATTTTGTCGTAATTATTGTTTATTTTTCTTAAATTCATTCACATGGACATTTTATTTATTTTTGTAAATTGTAAGAAATAAAATGCAGCAATTTTTAATAAATAAATAAAATGTCCGCGTACGCGTAAGTGAAACAAAAATTAAAATTAACACTAGGAAACAATTATCATCAAAACATATATATATATATATATATATATATATATATATATATATATATATATATATATATATATATATATATACATACATAACTATGCAAAAATTTAAATAAATCAAAGAGATCCTGTTGCCTTGAATTGAAATAAACATTTTTTCGTTTTCCGTTTCAAGAACCGGAGTTTAATTTTGTATAATCGCCTTTCGGCTGTTGTAAATCGTTACCGAATTTTACCGAGCTAATTTCGGTAGCTATTGTGAGCTTATCTGTATAAGTACCAAATTATTATTATTATTATTATTATTATTATTATGAAGTAAATATTTTTCTGAAAAAAAAAAAAAAAAATCCTTCTCCTTTCGTGATTTATTACAAGTGTTCCTCTAATTAGTGTTCTCAATAAAAGAGGAAAATCATAACAGCTATTCTGATTGGACAAAAATGCCTTCCATATAAACAACTTGGTAATATAATAAAATAAAATATTAATATTTATATTTTAAGTATGGTTCGCTTTAATTGTTTTATATAAGAAATCTAATCTGTTATAAGTGATTAATTATTATTTTTTAAGTGCAACTAAATTAAAAAGGTCAGCATAAGGTCGCTTTTAAAGACCAATCAGTGTCAAGATAACATTTGCACCATTTAGAAAGAGAGTGCGCCATTTTTATACGTTGTCTTTTGAGGTTTGAAAGTCGGACCCCCCGAAAAAAAATACAGTTTGCTGCTGCATCATGCCTGATGAGAAGAAGGTAACAAGAAAATTATTAGACAGGAAATGTTCCTAACTATTTCATAGTTTTTCTTCTGGCGTCTTTTTTGTCCAATTTTCGACCGTGTTTTTCGACTTTTGGAATCTATGTATGGTGTGTGTGTGTGAAATCTCAGTGGGTCTACCCCCCCCCCCTCTCTTTTTTTTTTCCTCCCCGGCATTAGTCCACACCGGACTCGCGGTTTTAATTTTTCCTTGTTGAATCTACTACAAAAGTGATTGAGCCAAAAACTCTCTACTCCTCTCCTGTTATGTGTAATACATTATGCATAATACACAAGTTGTTTATTTTTATATATATATATATATATATATATATATACCGGTTCTAGTTTAGTATCGAGCACTGTTGGAGTGGCATATAATCTAGATTTATCAATAAAGAAGTTTAAACTTGTATTTATTACACAATGATAATTAAAATATTAAAAGTGCCTTAGCTTTCTTAATATTGTTAAAGCTCTGCCTGAAAGTATATCGAGCACTGTTATTTATATTGCATACAAAATTTGTTATTCGTCTCCTAACATATCATGGTTTTGATCTAACAGCTTCCTAAGAGACCCTCACTAAAAAAAAATATTTCAAAATACCATGCGTCCTATGACCAATTCATCTTCTCTATTATTAAAGTACAACTGATCTAAGGTTTTTAGATTAAACCTGCCTCACTACTTGTGGTAAAATACATTAATTTCCTGTCATCTAGGATGTCCCAAAATCTTTAATACAAAAATACATTGTTGCCAGTATTAAATCGTAATATTTCCGTACGCTTTCGCTTTACTATTAATACTGCTATTTTTTTTATGGCCTTTAGTTTCTCCTTTTTAAATATAAATCATGGCTAAATATTTTTTTCAACGTTAGTAATAAAATTGACGTTCAACTTCCATGAAATTGCTTTGTACGTTCTAAATTCTAAAAAAAAAAAAAAGACCCATTTTTAAAATTAACCCTTCCGTATTTTTCAGTACATTAAAACTTAGTTTTTTTTTTTGTTGTTTTTTTGTTAGATTGTTTTAATCTTTTTATATTAAATAGGAATTATGAGTTTTTTAAAACTTTTTATGCTAGCTATTAAATGTTGAATCTAATTCATTTCATGGCTCCATTCTCTTATTTTCTTAAAACGTTACTTCCTGAGAGTCTGGCTTCTTTGTTTGCCAACCTTGTGCTTATATTTAGTTTCTCTTTATTTTACCGCCGGATTTTTTTAATTTTATCTATTTGCATGACTTATCACTTGAGTCTTTATTCAAAATATTTATTCTTATATAAAGCCTGGAAATCATTGGTTGGAAATATAGATGCAGTACCTTATTTTTTTTTACTTTTTTTTGTTTTTGTTACTGGAATTAGGATTTTTATGAATAGAGACCGCGTCGGTTTTCCTTTTTAAATTTTTTTCCCCCCATGGAGGGTGCAACATCTATTACGAAAAATCTTAATCGTTTTTAATTTCCATTCATAAAAAAAATAGTCCCTTCTTACAGACTTTATCAAACCGATTGTTGCCGAAATAAACCTTAGAGGTAAATAAAGATCGGTCTTCAAAAACTCTAATAAAATTAATGTACATATAGAACATTATTGAGTTAAAATCAATGTAGGAAAGACGCTTTAAGTTTTTCCTTCTTGAGCGATACAAATAAAGCGTTCATTACACTTCCGGTCCAGTAAGAATCCATTTTAAAATCTTAATCTCCCCCCCCCCCCAGCAAATTTCAAGCGTGCATGTTTTTCTTTTTATAGATTACATGCGTAATTTTTAACTTGTATCTTAATATTGTTAAAAATATATCACAATATTTCATCGCATTGTTTAGACCTTCAATCTTTACATTACCCTAATTTTAAAGTTCAGGTACTTGTACACTTTGCCACCGTGCTGAAATATTATGAAAGCCATTCTGGTAAATTTTTACGACGTGCCCCACCCAGCGTATTATAAACACCCCGACCTACCCGTGTTAAGAACGGCTTTCGGAACACCCCACCCCAACCCGTTAACATGGGAAGGTTGGAGTTTTTATTCCGAAAGCCGGTCTTAACATGTGGTGGTTGGGGGGGGGGGGTTATACTACGCTGGGGCTGGTCGTGAAAAAATACTGTCATTCTTAACATGGGAGGGAGTTTTGTAACTATGTGCTTCCACCTAACAATTTAATAAATTACGTGAAGCTTGAATTTAACATGAAAAACTAAAAATAGCGCGGTGGCAAATGCACGAGTACCAAAGTTCATTTTGAAAGTTTGGCTGTTTTAATTTTTTCTCGAATTCATACGTTTATTCCATTGAGTTAAAGCTACATTTCAATGTAAAATGTTACAAATATTTAAAATATTAAGTTTGAATCTATACTTTGGACTATTCCATAGTTAATTTTTGCTAATAAAAATAACTTTCAAATATTCGTAAATCTTTGAAAGAAAATTATAGACTTTGAAAACCTACAGAATTCGCAACTTGTAGATTGGCTACGAAGTTGTTCAACAATTTTTACTTGTTTTTTCTATTTGCCGTCGTATTTTGATAGATCAATGTATAAAAAAAAAAAAAAGATATTAGGATTTTAAATCTTAAATTTTAATTTTCACATCTGTTCAGTTATTAATTGGCTCGTCTGAACGAGTTATGGGGTTTTCTCCCCTTCATCATCGTTAAAAAATAGAAAGAAAAAAAAACAAAATTGCATTCCTCCTCCTTCCGCCATATCGCCCCCCCCCCTTTTCATGGCGGTAGATTTTCTACTTTATTTATATTTTCGGTCACCCGAGATTTTTTTCCTCTCGTATTTATTCTCTTTAAAATTAAAAATCTGATAAAGCTGGTGGGTTCATTATAAAATTTGATCGTTTTTATTTATTTTTTTTGACACCACGTGACTTTAAAATTGACAAATTAAAGTTAATTTTAAAACTCACGTGGTGATACTACTGTTTCCCTCTCTTAAAATCGTCTTGACAAAAGAATCTTATCTCAATGAAATTTGTATTCATGTTTAACTTGGATTCCAATAAGATTCGTTCTCAGATATTGACTTTCTAAAAACGTCTTATTTGGCGCTCAATTCCCAAACTAGTTACTAACAACTTGTTTCTGTTTCCTCACCAACCTTGCCCATCTTGACTATTCTAGGTCAAGCCTTACAGAAAAAAAAAAGAAGCAATCTTTGAGGTTTTATTTGCCGGACAGTTTGATCAGTTTTGTTTGTTTTCCAGATTTTTCTAGCAAATTTTCAGACCTAAATTTGCTATCTGAATTTTGATATTTTTCGCTCATTTTATGGAAAATATTTTGTAAAGTGAAGAAACGAGTATTTAACAAATGCTACCAAAGGAAAAATAAATTGCTCTGCTACTTACCTGGATAGGGTTTTAGTAACTTAGTGTAACTCTGTAACGGTAACGCGTTTTAGCTTGGATGTCAAGTGTTACGTTAGAACAAAAATGGCGGATATAAAACTCTTAAATTCTTGATAGTCGCTTTAAAGTCGGAAATTAAACAATGATAGCCACCCAATCTAACTTATGGTACTTGTGCACTTTTGCCACCATGCTGAAATAACGTTATTTTGAAAGC
Organism: Euprymna scolopes; assembly: GCF_053919585.1. Taxonomy (NCBI): domain Eukaryota; kingdom Metazoa; phylum Mollusca; class Cephalopoda; order Sepiida; family Sepiolidae; genus Euprymna; species Euprymna scolopes. The sequence goes on from NC_136484.1 coordinate 108,039,926, forward strand.
CATTAACATGGGGAGGGTGTTTTGTAACTATTCTGTGCTTTCACCTAACAATTTAATAAAGATATCGTGAAGCTTTAATTTAATCTCCAAACTATTTTAAAATGGTGCGGTGCCGAAAGTGCACAAGCATCTAACTTTTTTTGTACTAGGGCACTTATTGGTCTGTGCTGAAATTGTTTAGAAAACCATTCTTAACATGGGGAGGATGTTTTGTACCTATTCTGTACTTTAATCTTACACTTTAATAAAAAAGATACCGTAAAACTTTCGACTTAAATACTATTTAAAAAATAGCACGGATCAATAAGTGCATTAGCATAGTTTTCATGTTTTTGACCACTTTTTCCTTTTAATTAACATTTCTCAAACTTTAAAAAATGTGAAAATTAATGAAAAGTATAGTCATTTTTAGCTAAGAGATAGCCAGAGTTTAAAGTTTTCCAAATAGGTTTATTAATCTGATTTTTTTTTTTTTTTTTTTTTAACCTTTAAACATTGCCACTAAGACATGATTGGGGACCACATCTGCAGGCGCATCCTAAGTGAAGATATGGGTACTAGGGCAGAAATAACGTTATTTAGAAAGCCATTCTTAACATGGGCAGGGGAGGGTGTTTTGTACCTATTCTATACTTCAACCTTACAATTGAATAAAAAATATAAAACTTTAATTAAACTTGGAAATACGATTTAAAAAAAATAACGCGGATCACTCTCTGCTGCAGTGCTGCACTGCTGCACTAGCACCCAAGATATGCACAGGGAGATGTTTGTTCACACTACATTTAAACTTCTGCAAGGACGGAATTCCAAAGTTTGAGGAAATAAGCTATTACAGTACAAGTAAAAATACATCTGGTATCTAGGGACCTCTACAGTGAAGGAGTGTGGTTTTGCTGATTGGCAGTTTAATCGAAACTACGTGGGGGGAGGGCAGTGTAGCAAGTGTAATGGAGTAACTTTCATTAGAGTATTTGTAAACCACAGATGCAAAGTTAGAATGATGTAAACATATTAAAGACTTAATTTTGGGACCCTCCCTCCAAAAGGAAAGCTGGTGTTTGCTGTACCAGTCCAGATATAACAGTACTCTATGCTTGAGCGGATGGTTGTTTTGTAAATAGTATTCTGACAGGTGTGATAAGCTTTTTAGCACGGTAAAGGGAGTCCACCCTTCCTTGCAGCAGTATTCTAGGTGTTTACAGCTTGCCTCTTGTAAATATGATGATATCTATATATGATTATTACAACTAAACATTAGTCGTTTGGGGGTAATGCAGAAATAATTTACTTGGCTGAAATAGGAATTAAAACAAAAACTTTATTACAGAAATTACCTTAATATATTTAAAATTTTGGATTTTCACTTTTTATGTAAAGTGTTAAATTAGATTTGTTGCTGAATGACTGCACTTAATATATAATTTGGTTACTTACGCAGAATACGAACCATGCTGTTTATAGGTAAGATTTTCATGTTAGGTTTTACGAGTTCTATTCAACTTTTAGGTGAAAGTACAGAATGGTCCTTAATTCATGCTAAGAATAGCATTTGAGCATTTTAGTTGTGGACAATATTTGTTTTGAAGTTTGAAGAATTGAATATTTATCGGAAAATGTCAGGTTTGTATAACTTTTTGGTAAAAACAAATATACTGAATTAACACAAAGTATTATGTATTAAATTAAAATTATAAAATTAATCCTAATTTCGAAATAAATTACAAGACTTTTTTTTTTCTTTTTTTTTTTTTTCCAAACGTTGGTGCCTCTTCGTTATTAGCACGAAATTCGGAAGTTAAATGAATTTTCATTAAAACATTGGTATCTATTTGTCATGTCTCAAATTAGTTAATGAATTTTAAATAAAACAAATTTTCAAGTTTTATTAAACTCTTTTCCCATATTTTTTTGGGAAAACGTGACTTAAACAAGGCAGTAACTCAGTTTGGAATTGACATTTTTAAATAACTCTTCAGCCTTTTTTTTTTTTTTTTTTTTTTTTTTTCAAAACTTCCAATTTTCGCTAAATTTCTTCGAAAATTATTTTCATTACTAATTTTCTGCCTTATCGTTTTTTTTTTTTGTGATAAAACAAATAGATACTATTGGTACTTGAAATTCACTTTCGCTCTGATTACTAAAAATGTACTCAAACTCTTTAAGGATTAATTTTTCTAAGAAAATTTTGAAATGAAGTTGGAAATTGTGCAGGTAAACCAACAAACGGTTAAAAATCAATATTACCATGGCCAATAAGTTACTTTTCTCCCGACATAACCGCGATGACTGTCAGCGGCCACCTTGTTGATTACAACAAAGTTGTAAAAAAAAAAAAAAAAAAAAAAATCAATGCTGTGAAATAAAAAGTTAGGTAGAAAAGTAACTTTTAATGAGAATGGTAACATTGTATATTTGACCCCCCCCCCCATAGTCTGTTGGCTTAACTGCACAATTTTCTAAAAGTTATAAAAATGTATAACTAAAAAAAAAAAACCTGATCTTTTTTGTTTTTAACAAATTTAAACATTGGTAATAAATCAAATTTAAAGCTTTGCTATTGAATTCTCCCTGTTCTGAATGGAGTTCTTAAAAAAAAAAAAAAAAAAAATGGAGTGGGGAGGGTCCACAATAACTAAAATGCGCAAGTGCCAAGTGTTATTTCAGCACGGTCGGTATTCTGCATAAGTATACCATAATTTTTTATTTTTCATTCAGGAAAATGATTTTTAAAAGAACTTCAATCGGTTTTTTATTGCTTATTGTACTTTCTGTAGTTTTGTCTTTTTGTCTCGTCCATTTACAAATTACTGCATGCATTGGTTAAAATATTTGCAACTTAAGTTTGTTTTTGTCTGTCGGTGAACACCAGTTGCTTAATGGACGATTTTTTATTTAAAAAAAAAAAAAAAAAAAAAAAAAATTAAGTCGTGATAACATGATTTTTCTCATGTGTACAAATAAACCATAATGCTTGCCTAGTTGCCTACCCACGGGGACAGACGTACGTTACGTTTTTAATGTGGGGAATTTCCGAGAGGGTGGGGGCACTCCGTCTACATCCCCTACGCAATAAACACTACAATCCTAGCTTTAATTTAAGCCGGAAATTAGGTTGTATTTTTGTTGGTTTAAACAATCAGTTAAAAAAAAAAAATTGGAGAATCTTGATTAATCTGTGCTTCATACCATGAAAACCAGGTTGTGAAATGTTGGCTAAAAACAAAATGATAAAACTATGAAATGCTTAATTTAAAGAAAACATTGTATACACGAAATATAAACGGCTAAAATTTTATCAAGAAATAAATCTTATGACAAGAGACGATTGGTGCATTAGTGTCAGAAAATCACCATTAAAATGCATGATGAAAACTTGAATATTTAGACTTACTATCTTTTGAAACTTATAACTACTTTTAAAAAAAAAAATGTAATTCACCCCCCCCCCTTTTTTTTTTAAATCGGTTTTCTTTAAAAAAGATTTCAAGAAAATCAACGAATTTTAACTTACTTTGAATATATTAATTCCAAAAAATCACTTACCTATATAAAAAAAATACTTATCAATGGGTACTTCGATTCTTCATTAAGAATTTATCCATATTTATATTTTATATTCCATGTCCTTTTTAAATAAAATACTTTAAGCAAGGATTAAAAAATAGCACATCAGATGTTTCAAAAGGGGAATAAAGGGAGGTAAATGTCTCCTTTTATTAGTTAAAAACTATGGTGGCCTGTAAGGGCCAGAATTAATATCCCTTTCTATTGCTGGCTGTAAACAAGTTAGTCACTATAGGCCATTGTATCTGAAAAATGATCACATTTCACAGTTTTTGCCAATAAAAAAAATTCCACTCTACCAAATTTCGATTTAAAAAAAAAAAAAAAAAAAAATTCTCTCTTAAAGAAATACAGGAGTTTTTTATTCAATATATTTTATTTTGTCTTTATGAAGTGATTTTTTTTTTTTTTTTTTTTTTTTTTTTGTCTAAAAAAAAAAAAAAACAACCCATTGAATGAAGCAGAAAAAATTGTAGGTATTCAATCTTTTCAGGACAAAAATTAAATGTGAGGTTTCACTTAAAAAAAAATCAACGTGGTTTTTAAAAGGTTTAAACTTTTGACTTTACAGGTAAATTTGCACAACTTTTTTTCTTTTTTTTTTATTAGATTATTTTATTTATTGATCTTTTATCTTCAATTTGTGATATATAAACCTTGGATGAGAAAATTTCAATGTGGGGTGTGAGTGAATTTAAAAAAAAAGTTTGTCTAGAATATTCAGTTTATTGGAAAGAGCATAAAATTTTGCATTAAAAACTGTAAAAATTGAGCCAATAGAAATATTTTGATAGACTTTTAAATTGAAAAAATTTAACTTGTAAAATTCAATTCATTTTCTTACGTTAAAAAAATATCTGCATGAGCACGCACAGGCACTTTGTAAACGCTGTTTTTCAAAAAAAAAAAAAACTTATAGTTTATTTTGGAAGCATATTCCATAAAGAAATTAAACAAACTGCTTTAAAAAGAGAAATTACGAGTTTTGTATATTTTATTTGCAGTTTTGTGTTAAGGGTGCCAAAAATTCTGACACACTTATTTGTGCATCTTCATAAACTAAAACGAAAATCTCTAATGGCTAAAGAAAAAAAAAAAATGGTAGTAAGGCGACAATTCTTAAATTTCATAAAAATATTCCAATTTTTTGTAATTTGGTGTACACTAATATTTTTCAATACTAAGTTTTCCTGTCGTTTTCATTTTAACTGCCATAAGCTAACAGAATGCAATTTCGGGCTTGAATTGGTAAAAGCTGCATATTTTGATAAGGGTCAAAGTGTAATATCTGTTTTGACTTGCAACACATTTTGAACGGACTAAATTTTTGTATTCAATTTAGTACCTCTCTTTGGAAAGTCCCCCCCCCCCCTGTGAAAAAACTTGGCACTTTTTGCATGACAACATGAGGCGATTGAGAAGAGTTATCGGGCCCCTGTTCTTGTTGGCCCTTTTTGTAAACCTCAAATAGTGTCTCCAAGAATGCAAAAATATATAACACAAAAACATGAAAAGCAAAACATTTGTATAAAAAATGTTTTAACATTTCTTTTCAATGAGTGATTTATAACTGAAAATAAAATGTTAACAAAAGATTGTTTTTAAAATTAATTGGGATTTTTTTTCCAGTAAGATTGTATAAAATGTAGCAACCGATTTCTAAATCGGCAATGGTGTGGTCAGAATGAAGAATATGCTAAAAACATGAAACATTTCCAGAATAAAATTTATAAAAATACATCAAAATATAATTTTAAGACCATGAAACGTTTATAGAAGTTCACAAATAAATTTTTTTCTTGTAAAGAACATTTGTATACACAAATACATCGATATAATTTGAAAATATAAAATGTATCGTAATTTAGTTTCAATATTTTTTTTTTTTTTTTAAGAAAAATTTTCACAAACTTTTAAGAGAAATACGAGTTATCGACCCATGTTTTTGGACTAATAAACACCCTCTATTGGCCGTTCTTGAAACTAAAATTCACACCTTTGGCTGAAGTTTCCTACAGAAGTGCCAAAAAAAAAAAATCAAGTGAAAACCTTGATTGGTGGAGATTCAGAAGGCGCCCTCCTTTATTTTAGTTTTTCCAAAACTTGCAGTGGTCATTATCACACTTCAAGTGCTCAAATTTTTTATTTGAACATCTTTATTCACCAAAAGCTTATGCTATTTTACCTTTTTAGTTAGCTGGTGTAACTAATCCCTCCTCTTAAAATGCTGCTTCTTTCCTTTTATGTCAGTTGCACCAGTAGGTGTATCAGAATTTTGGGGGGAATTTGACACCCCTAACACAAAACTGCGAATAAAAAAACTCGTAATTTCTCTTTCAAGTAGGTTGTTTATTTTCTTTATGGAATATATTTCCAAAATAAACTAAAGTTGTTTAAAAAGAAAAAAAAAATTATTTTTTAAACTGTTTACAAAGTGTCAGCGCGCCTTCATGCAGCCTTTTTTTTTTTTTTTTATGTAATGAAATCAATTGAATTTTACGAGTTAAATATTTTTCAATTTTTAAAAATTGAAAAATATTTAACTCGTAAATTCTATCAATTTTTCTATTGGTTCAATTTTTACGATATTTTCAGGGTCAATGTAAAATTTTATGCTCTTTCCAATAAACCAAATATAATATTTATTTTGGGCAAACGTTTTTTAAGTGAAAGCTTGTTAAGTAAATATTGGATGCTGACGACAATTTTTCTATTTCATTCAATGTTTTCTTTAAGATATTAAAAAAATTCACTCGATAAAGAATTAAAATATATTAAAGTAAAAATTTATGTATTTCTTGAGAAAAGAAGAAAAAATTCAACTTTTTTTTTTTTTTTTTCGTTTAAGGCAAAAACTTGTAAAATTTGACTTTTTGATCTATGGGGACACCTATTTCTTCACGCACAAGGCTAGACGGCTAATGTGAACACAACGTTTTTACTTCCTTGTGTCCATCAGTATTTCAAAACAAGAACATCACTTCCGGTATTTCGCTAACAATGTAAAGCTGCTTGCATAACGGCGGCTTTTTCAAATAGTCATTTAAAAATTTTCTTTTTAAAAAATAAATGGGATTTAAAATATAAATATGGATAAATTCTTAACAATGAAGAATGGAAGTACACATTGAATAGTATTTTTTATAGGTAAGTGATTTTTTTTGGAATCTATATTTTTATAATCAAAGTAAAATTTCGTTGATTTTCTTGAAATCTTTTTAAAGAAAACCAATTTAAAAAAACAAATATTGCATCATTTGCTATTGAACCTTTTTTTTTTTTTTTTTTTTTTTTTTTTAATCTGGTCTTTGCTCCTTTTAATTGAAAAAAAAATTAGGGTTTGAATTCCATTTTTCAAGTAGTTATAAGCTTGGAAAGATAGGAGTCCGAATTATTCAATTTTTTTTTTTTTTTTTTTTTTTAACGCATTTTTAATGTATGTTTCTGACACGCCTATTGCACCAGCTATTTTAAAAGTTAAAAACGATGCTATCTGTTTTGAACTTAAGAGCGTTGTCCATGACTCAATAAAAACAAGTTACAACAGCTGAAAAACAATGGTACAAATGAAACCAACGTTCAAGAAACAAAAATAAAATTTAAAGCCTTTCTTTTTTTTTTTTCTTTTTTTTTTGTCTGTGTGTGCATAATTTCTTTTATACAATCTTTTGGTTAGATATTACTACTTGAAATAAGTTTCAAGACACAATACTTTTACAGTTTACGCCTTAAAATAACGTTCTTTATGTAGTGTCCATTTTTTAAAGTGAAGATGCTCATGTGTTTAAAAGTGAAATATATGTACTTATTGTTATTTTGCGATTTCTAAAAAAAAAAAAAAAAAAAAACTTCCACACCTTGCAACAATTTCAGTTTTAACTATGAAAATTAAACAAATCTTTTTTTTTTTTTTTTTTTTTTTTTTTTTTAAATCTGTAAATGTAAAAATTGGAATGTGTACATTAATTTTTCTATATATATATATATATATATATAATTTTTTTTTTCTTTTTCTTCCCTTCTAATTTTAATTTATGGAGGGGATAAGTAGAAAAAATAAATTCAACACCGAAACATTTTAAATTTATTAAAATTTAAATCTATGATAAAACCGTGATTATTATATATATATATATATATATATGGTACTAGTGCAGAGAGTGATCCGCGCTATTTTTTTAAATCGTATTTCCAAGTTGAAAGTTTTTTATATTTTTTATTCAATTGTAAGGTTGAAGTATAGAATAGGTACAAAACACCCTCCCCATGTTTAGAATGTTTTTTTAAATGTTATTATTTACGTCCGGATCACTCTCTGCACTAGTACCATATATATATAATGATTTTCAAAGAATTAGGTACCTGAAAAAATAGTCTCGTATTTTTTGTATCCTGAACACTTATGTATAGACAAATTTTCCTTTGTCAGCTGAAAATTTCGTAAAGTTCCACTGTACATAGATATTAAATAAATTTATAATTTTAATAAGTATATCTGTATGCATACCAAAAATTTAGCAAATGACATTCATATTTTTAACCAGCTGTCAATTTTAATGTGTGCACGAATTGATGACATCACCCCCACCCCAATGTAGGAAACTGGAATTCTCCACAATCTATAAATTGCAAAAGTGTCTAAAACAATTGTGTAAATGTTTTTCAGCTGTTCTTGTAATTTGTTACCAAACTTTACTAATCCAGTATTGTCTGCACACATACCTTTTTTCTAACGTGCTTCTGACATATTCAAATTCAATAATCTAACATTTTCTAGGTAAAAGTGCTTTTTGTAATTTGTACACTATTTTCATTGCACTGGGATTCTTTTACAAGATATTTCAGCCTTCATGGTTTGAATTTTAAACTCATAATTAGCAAAAAAAAAAAACTATAGATTTAATCTATAACAACCATGTTTTATATCTTCCAGATAACTGTTCAAATAATGGTAGTTTCAGCAGAATAATTTAAATATTGTATTTCTTAAATGCCCAACTAATTAATACTGCCTGTCCCATATCGTAGCAGTGATAGAACTAAATCTAATTCTGATAACTTTAATCTAATAACGTTATCAATAAAATAAAGACAATTCTTTTATAAGAAAACCTTTTGTTCACCATTTTATTTTCCCTTTTTCTTGAGTTGCCTAGTTCTACTTTTGTTCCCACTTAACCACATGCTGTGTAACTTTCTCGTTGAATCTAGAGTTCCTGTCACTGACCCTGCTTTGGCTTACCTAAAGAATTAGCAAGTATTTCCATTTCTGAAATTCCCCTGTCCATCCAAATCCTAATCCAGTAAATTTATTGCTGTAAGTTTTGAAGCAGATCATTTCATTTCGTTCCATTTCTCTGGTGTTAAAAAAAAAAAAAAAAAAAAAAAAAAAAATTACAACCGATATATTTGCTTTGTAAACGTCTTCTAACTGCTTTTTATTAATAAAAAAATATAGACTTGATGTAGTCAACAACAGCGAATCAGAAACAACTTTTTCATATCTTACCAAACATTTTATTTTTCCATTTTCTTTTGTCTTGATACTCCTTTGCTGTGCATGCTTTGGCAAATTATTTCATTTGTGCTTTGCATTTTTATATTTTCATTAAATTCCTCTTATTCTGCCTTCTTTCAGCTGTCTGCTCTGGGTGGTTGCCTATTCATACTTGTATAGACCTCTATCCATAACCGGCTCAGATTATCTTTGGAAAAGTAATCTAGCAGTGCTGGTCCTAATATAGAATTTAGCCACTAAATTTCAATAGACAATCTATTCCATGCTGATTCTGTCAACATTAGCAAATATATTGAATGTCCTGCACAAAAATAAGTTAATGGGGAACCTATACGTGATTGAAGCCAAGTACCTAATTTTTGTATTAGAATCGGTATCCTTATTTTTCACAACTTAGGCAGCCATGGCTAGTGGTCTATAAAAGTACTTTTTTTTTTCTTTTTTTCTTTTTTTTTTTTTTTTTTTTTTTTCTATCCTCACTTTTAATTCGCCATCTTTTAATATCTTGGCATGAAATAAACAACAATGCTCTAACAAATTCTCTTAACTAGAAAGCTTTATATGTAATTATAAGTACTTTTAAAAACTTACTTGACATGTTCTTGTGCAATATTTTTATGCATACTTCCTCTTCCTTATGAAAATCTTATGCCTGGTTTGGTTTATCCGTTTTTACAGCATATGAATTTAAAAGCAAATTTAATAGGTCATTTTAACTTTATATTGTAAACTTTTCAACTGTTGTGCATTAGCTATTTCCTAGTTAATAATAGTGCATAAATAGATCTTTGGGATATCAGTGTATGATGCTGATTTTATTGTAGTATGCAGTAATAACTAGTAAACGAATCCTGCAATGGGTGTGGGATAAGAATTCAAACTTCTTGAGCAACATGAGTGTTAATTTTAATCTGAAACGGAATTTTTTTTAGTTCCAGTTGAATTTACCAGTTCTCAAATCTTTTTTTCAAAAATAATTTTGATTTGAAAATGATACAAGTCATTGTTTTAAAGCTTAGCTTAAAACTTTGACATATTAACATTCACTTTTAGCCAATTTTAGTTTAATGGAAAATTCTCACCATAAACCATTTTTTATAAGTGGCAATTCAATATTGATTTGGAACAATTGAGCTCAACATGTAGCTTTCTGATAAGTCTTGTTCTTACCATGTTTTTAATCATTTGCTGCTTTTATTTTCTGACTTGCCATATTAGGACTAACATTTATTACATGATTATGCATGTCACTATTGGGAGCCATTAAAATAATTATTAGTGCAAAATTATGAGGTATTTAAAAAAAAAATAAAAAATAAAAACTAGGTTCATATTTCTGGAATTATGAAACTTTATGGTAAGATTCCACTTATTAACTTGATATTTTCAGGGAGGAAAGGATAATTTAATTATATCCTTAATTGTTAATACTAAATCTTTTTGCTAGAAGTTCTTTTTGTATTAACTTTGGTTCATATTAAGTTTTGTGTAATTCTATTACAATTCTCTCTTCCCCCCCCCCCCCGTTATTCTCCCTTCACTCCAGATCCTTATTAAAATTGTCATATGCCCTGCTCCTTATTCACGTGTAGGTATGTCTGAGATTTGCTTTATTATAAAATCCTGATTTTAAAGCATTTACATTCCAGATAATTTATCCTTTCTAAATGATTTTAACATGACAAGCTACAAAAGTTTTACTGATATTAAAAAAATATTACAATCTAAACATTTTGTACCATTTCTTATTCTTACATAACCAGTCTTATTGTTTTATCAGTTACAATTAAGTCGGTTTACATAATTATTGGGTTTTAAATAGTGAAAATTGGATTTTTAACAAGGTTTTAAAAAATTTCAGGAAAAAATATTTTTCATGGTTTCTATTTTTGGTCCTTAGAAATTTACATTTTAAACTTAAGCAACAGATAAGTGTTACTTTTAATCTGAAACAGGATTTTTTTTTTTTAAGTTCCAGTAGAATTTACCAATTCTGAAATCTTTTTTAAAAAATAATTTTGATTTAGAAATTATAAAATTCATATTGTTTTTGTTTTAAAGCTTGGTTTAAAACTTTGAAATATATTTTAACATTCACTTTTACCCCATTTTAGTTTGTAATGGAAAATTCTCTCACCATAAACCATTTTTTAACGGGCAATTCAATATTGATTTGGAACAATTGGGCTCAACATATTGATTTTTGGAACATTTGGAAGCATTCAATCTATAATAAATTAATAACTTAACAATTTTGAGATTTTTCATTATCAGGAAATCCCATGCAAAATTTGATACAAAATTTATGCCTTGTATGGTGGTAATGTTAAACAGATTTGTATTTTTTTAAAAATTTTTATTTTAATTTTATTTTATTTTTTTTTTTTTTTTTTATATCTCAAATGAGGTTCAGATATTTCTATTTAAATTAATCTTTCATTTAAATGATGAAAAATTGATAATGTTTAGTAGGCAAACTTTATTTTAAGAGCAAAATGTCTACTCTGGGATCTTTTCCATCCCAGGCATTTTTTATCTACATTTGTTTAGATCATATGAAGAACCACTTTTTTTATTTTAAATTCTTGCATGTATCTTGCATTACAAGGTTTCTTAAGCATTTTTTATCGTTTGATCTTAAATGACATGAAAAATTTTATTCAATGGATGAAATGTTTTCGCTTTGGTTATGTGTTTTGATGACTCTCTTTCTCCATGTGATAACATCTTTAACACGTGTGATAAACATTGTAATTATTGGCTCTTTGCTTTATGTTGTTAAACATTAAGAATATTCCATATTTCCTGCTGATTAGTTGGTCAATAACAAGTTCCAACTTGTCAAATTGGAGTGGTATTTAATTGTTCATCTCCATGTGCCCTCATTCCTATCCCCCCCCCCCCCCGGCCCATTTTATCCTTTTTTTTTTTTTCTTTCAGATTGGTGTGTTTTTTTTTTTTGTTTTTTTTTTTTTTTTTTTTTTTTTTTTTTGTTTGTTGTTGTTGAAATTGCAATTTTTATTGCAACATTTTACTTTTTTTTTTTCTTTTTCAGATTGATGACGTAAAAATGGACAGTGAACATGTCAATCTGAAGGTGGTGGGCCAAGATGGCAGTGTAGTGCATTTTAAAATCAGAAAGCATACAGCGTTAAAGAAACTAATGCAGGCTTATTGTGAAAGAGCCGTAAGTTTTCTAGTTTTCCTATTTCTAGGAAACAAATTACTAATATTTGGTTAAATATAATAAGCATTAAAATTTCTATAAAGGAAGGAAAATCTGAAAATGTTTTCTATTTTAAAATGTTTGTCCACAAAGTTGTGTAGATAACTTTCTAACTGGTACCAACTTTTATTTAAAGTTAGTGTTTCAAGAATTGAAACTGTCTTATTTCTTTCACATTTCACCCATATAAAGATAGTGGGGGTGGAAAATAGATTTTCAAAATGTATGATTCTTGAATGTTTTATGGCAATAAATCCTATATTTGTCTAAAATTTTATCTGTTCTTCCAGTGCTTTTTTTTTTTTTCTTAGGAAATCTTAAATTGCTGTTGCACTGAAATCAATACCTTACTCTTTGTAATGCACAGAATATTGTTAAAGTGATCGTGTGTAGAAGGTTAGATACCAATCAATGTATCCTAAATTACTGATTTTGGGTTGTGTGTTTTTTTTTGGGGGGGTGATCAAAACAACTGTTTTTTTAAAAAAAACATTGGCTGGGTGTTTGGAGGTGTAAAAAGTTTTCGTAGGAAAGTAGGCTTGAGCCCCCAAACCTTTGACATGGAGGTGGAAACGAAATGGAAAAAACTCGTGGGACCTAACCATCTCGTCCACGAGAAGAGGAATAAAAAGCATTTTAATTTAACGTTTATAAAATGAAATTGACGGGTGCGAGAAACTTAAATCGCATGATGTTTGACCTTGAAACATGATGCGGCTGCAAGCCAGTTTTCGCTTGTTTTATACTCAAAAGAAAGATACACGGGACGCTCTAAAAATCTGGAAAAAAATAGTGCGTGAAAGTCGGGCAAATTATTGAATATTTATCTTCCCAAAGTGGAGCAAATTAAATAGACAGGCGAGATCTGTTAACTCGGAAATATTATGATTTATGTGATATAAAGTTTTAAGTGAGCCGACCGAGCACTTCTGGAAAAAGCCTTTCTTGGACATACACAAAAGGCGAACATACATATACACATTTTCGCTTTTATATATATAGATGGTGATCTTTAAATAAGGTCATGCTGCATTTTCTGATAGTGTTTCATACTTGGTCTTGTGTAGATTATAGGTCTTTTTCTTGATTCACGTGTGATGCGATCGTGACACATGCGCGCACACACACACACACACACACACACACACACACACACACACACACATCCTTCAGTTACTAAAGTGTTCTTTTTTGACTCAGCACTAAATAGTATAATTTTTGAATAATTTTTTTTAATACACTTATTAGTCTTGAAGGTCACCCTACGATAAGAGTTGAGTTTAACAGGTAGATTGAAATGCCAAGTGGAATAGTAACAATGGTTGCAACTCTTAATGTTTAAGAGGATGGCTCAACAAGAATTTGTTTACATGACTTAAGTGACTGTTATGGTCAGCTGAGTAGTAGCCCTGGTGGTACTCTTCCACAGATGGGTAGTTCTAGGAATAAAGCTTTGCTCGTGGAAATTCTGCTGAGGTTTAGATACAAAAAGAAAAGGAATTTATTGACAGTGGTTGTAGCTAGACAAGATTTTGTATGTCTTACATGCGGCATAGATTGAAGCTTAGTTGAGCACATGCCATGAAAATAACACTAAAAAGACTATCAGCGTTTCTGTTAGATGGGCTCTCAAAAGAGGACATTACTCACTAGATTCCAAAATATGGTTTATATCCTTTCATGGTAGGAAAAGGTACTCTTAAGTGGCAATTTCCCAGATGTGTCAAGAGTATTTCATCTTGGGACATATTTGACTCTTATATGTGTAGAGGATTATGCTAGAATTAAGGTACATTTTGGAACTGTAGAATGAGCCAACTATTTTTCTAGTAACTTAACGTGTTTGTAAATCTATTTCGGGGTGTAAGGTAAAGGTTAGTTCCGAAAGCTTATCAAAGCAGGGATCATCTTACAAAAAACTGTTCCTTTCAATTAGAACAAAGTCGCAATCTGAACATTCATGGTGAAAAGGGCTTATATATATATATATATATATATAATGACTCCTTGAAAGTACGGCCCTGTCGGTGGGGCATTAGAATACGCCGACTGCCCCCCTGCAGAGGGTAAAAGTCCCTCAATGGGGGTCCTGGATATGACCTTAAACTATATCCAGTGGTGAGGCCCCAGCTTGTGGGCTTTGGGGAGTGTGGAGCCACCCTTTAATTACCATTGCTCCCAGGTCCACTCTGACCCGGAGTGGTAGTACTGTTAGGGTTCCAACTATGGGTTAAATAGAAACCAACGTGAAAACAACAAATATATTCTATTAGAAAAAATTTTCAAAATCTTTGGATTCGGCATTAAATAACCCGGAAAGGGTTGATATGCCGTAAAACAAAAACAACCAACCTTGAAAGTAAACAGCCCCCCCCCCCCCTCCTCCTTTAAAAAAAAAATGTGATTCTGAAGATTAGGAAGAGTTATGCTCACCGATTTTTTTTTTTTTTTTTTTTTTTTTTTTTTTTTTTTTTTTTTTTTTTTTTTTTTTTTTTGTTACAAGGAAGTCACCACTTATCAAGGCCTGGAGGCCACTCGGGGATAAGGGTTATTGCAATTGCTAGTAATGGAGAGCTGATAGTGTCTTAAGGGGGTGGTTCATCAGGAACTTATTTATGTTAGACTTGAAGACGTCTAAGTTGTAGTCAGATGGGAAACAGGTAAACGGAAGAGTTCCACAGGTGTGCACTTCTAAGAAAGCTTTCTTTATGGAATCTGTTTTGATTTAGGCACAGATAAAGAGTGGGGAAAATTACTGACAGTGGTTTCAGCTAAGCGGGTGTTTTTCGTGAAAGATTTGCGGGGAGGGGGGGCAGAGATTGGAGCTCAGGTGAGCACTTCCCATGGAAATAACGATAAAAGGACAGGCTTGTAACATCCCTTCTGTGGGAGAGAGGTTGCAGGAAAAGAAAAGGGCATCCCCCACTAGGCTACGAAGTCTTATTTTGTACTCTGTCCACGCAGGATAAGCTTCTTTTTTTTTTTTTTTTTTTTTTAAAGCAGCTCCTGCCTAGGTATGACAGCAGTACTCCATCCTTGGATATACTTGGCTTTTATATAGATAGAGAATTGCATCAGCAGTGAGATATCTACTGGAGTGGTAGAAGGATCCCACCATTTTTCCAGCAACCTTGGCAACAAATTTGATGTATGTGTTCCATTTCAGATCAGGAGTAAAGGTCAATCCCAGAAGCTTGTCAAAACATGGAGCCTCCCCAAGATGAGAGCCATCCATTTCAATTGATGCCAGATGGGAATCAGAGCGTTGATAATATAAAGATACGAGCTTGGTTTTAGATGCATTAAAAGTAACCAGCCACCTCTCTCCCCCCCCCCCATTTTACCACCCACTCAAGATCAGAGGAGAGAGAATCAGAACTTTGTCATTGACGGCCTTTGATGTGTTGCCATAGATGGTTGTCTCATCAGCATAGATGTCAACGAATACGAATGATTTAAGTATGTGTTTTGGGAGATCGTTGATGTATATCAGGAAGAGAGTTGGGCCCAGGATGAACCCTTGAGGAATACCCGCATTAATATTGTGGGCTTCTCATTTCTACCCATCAACCACTCTTATGAGCCTATCAGAGAGAAATGATTTAATTGAGAAAACATTTCCAGTTATGCTGTAGCTGGAAATCTTGTGAAGTAGGCCTTTATGCCATACCTTATCAAAGGTCTTTGTTATGTCAAGAGCAATTGCCCTAGAAAGAAAGCTTTTGTTGAGAGATTCACTAATCCTATGAGATATAACTGTTAGCACAACTGCTGTAGATCTAACAGAACGGAAACCATATTGCATGTCACTAAGAAAGCTATTTCTGCTGAGGTGGTTGATTACTTTATTTAATATGGATCCCAGCAATCTACTCATGACACGCAGGAGACTTGTTGGTCTGTACTGAGAGGGAGATGACCTGTCACCTGAATTCTTAAATACAGGGCATACTGATGAGGTTTTCTAGGGTGTTGGGAAGCACTTCTCCTTAAGACCACGCTTAAACAGTTTTGTAAGTATGGGGGCAAGTTCTGGTTGAAGCTTTTTCAACACTATAATTGGAATGCCATCAGGGCTAGTTGCTTAACTGGAATCAAGGTTCACGCACAGATATTTGTATGTTGCATAGCGTGTTTGTTATAGGAGGAAATACGGGAAATTGATGAATGGTTCAAAACGGCAATTGAAGTACATGTTCACATCCGGAAATTCTATAGCAAACCCCACTCTCCCTATTGGTTTACTTCTACTTGTGCAGCTACCATTGCTCAAAGACAGCATGCATACTGCAGATTTAACTGACATACTTCCATTTCTAACAAGTTTATAGAAGCTAGAAGTAATTGTAAGAGAAATAGGGACAGCTAAGAGCAGACTATACTGCAACCAACAGAAAACACGTCAAAGCACAGAAATTAGGAACCCATGATTTTTGGAAGAATACTTAACATAATTAAATCCTTAAGAGAAGAATCCAGGCTGTCCTCTACAGTTGTACTTCTAAACAATGATATAAATGTGGGAGTACCTCCGAAGTCTATTCTTGGACCTTTATTATTCCTGATATTCAGAAATGACCTCCCTGATAAATTATTTCTGAAATGGGTATATTTGCTGATGACACCATGCTCTATAAAAAGCACGAGGAGAAAACAAATGAACACATATCTAAAGAAATGGCAGAAACACTAGAGGAAGACCTCCAATCTGTAGTGGAATGGGTGACACAAATCGATGGTCACATTCAATGCTGCTAAGACTGTTTCCTCCAATAATTACCAGAAATCTTCTCTGCCACCAATAGCAATTGCTAAAGACATTACCTGAAAGTACTTCTTTTAAACTCCTCAGCCTAACGTTCACAGGAAACATGGAGTTGGAACCAATACATTGAGAGCATTGCTAAGGCTGCTGCAAAGAAGGTGGGCTCTCTCTCTCTCTATTGTGCTAGAAAGCTACTTGCGCCTGAAAGTATTCTGTACCTCTATAAGGCGCCCATGTATGGAGTATTGTCACATTTGGACTGGTGCATCTGCTACTAGTATCTCGCTCTGGGATAGGGTTCAAAGGAGTCGCCAACTTGATAGGTCCTGAACTGTCATATAAACTTCAGCCTCTGTCCCATCGAAACGTTGCATCCCTTTGCCTGTTCTTAGCAATACACACGGACAATAAAATGCTTTGGATAATTACAGATTTCAAAGGGGGTTCTGCTAAAATTGTCATTTTAAAAACCGAAGCACTTTAAGTCCTCCAAATACCACGGAATTATTTGGAAATGAATTAATAATGTACATGATATATTTTAATAGTTTTGAGCAAATGAAGTAATAAAAATTTTAACATCATAAAACTGGGTTTTTGGTAAGATTTTGTAATGAAAAAAATGGTTAACTGCCCTAAAATAACTAGAATGGCTCAAAATGGGAAATCATTTTACATTAAATTCTAAAATAATACTTGTTTATCTTTCATTAAAGTTTTTCAAGGTGTTCACACATAATTGCCTACAAAGGCAAAATCACATTTTGGGAGGTAGTCAGATGGGGTGAGTGGGGGCTAACAGAAGCTATTAATCTACAATAATACCAAAGAAATATTGCAATATATTCATTTTTAAACAGGCCTAGATTTTGATTTCAGTTATTTGTACATATAATGCATTACAATTCCGCTTTGATTTCTAACTTTTCTTCTAATGGATACATGGCATTTTTAAGGAATTGCAGCATATTTGTGAAACCATTAATTTATGGAGATTTTCAGTAGCATACTCTAGTTTCTAGCACAAAAATACACTTATCTGGTAAATTTCATGGCTTAATCTTGTGTTTTAACAAATATATAACATTTTTACTGAAAAAGTAGTGCAAAAAATGTGACAAAATGCATATGGTCTTAAAGATGGAAAAATACCCAAACGTGTGAGGCACAAAAGTCATAATACCAATATTGAAATACTGAAAGCCATTTCAATTTTTTAATGTGTATTGCTACTGTTCTAAAAGTATTTTAATGATAAATGCTCTGAACTACAAGCACTTGTACTCCCTCGATGTAAATATCCCCGACAAGCAACTAAATCCCACCTCTGAACAAAGCTTCTTTCTTAGAACTGCACGCCTGTGGAACTCAGTTCTGTCTGCCTGCTTCCCTTCTGGCTACAACCTGGATGTCTTCAAGTCTAACATAAACAAATTCCTGATGAACCGCTCCCCCTTAAGTAGACACTTTTATTAAATCCCCACACTAATGTACTGTACATGCAATAACCCTTATCCCTGAGTGGCTTCCGGGCCTTGATAAGTATTGATCACCTTGTAAAAAATAAAAATTTTTTAAACCCTATACAGATCCATAGATATAAGAAAGCCTTCTACTCCAATAGTTTCTTCCCCAGAATTGCTAGACTCTGGAACTCCCTTCGGAGATTCTGCTTTCCCAAACTGTACTGACATGAAGAAGTTCCCGTGTAATGCGAACAGACATCTTGCTGCTCATCCACCTTCATAATATCCCTGCAACTACTGTCCCCCCCCCCTTCCTTCTTACTTCAAAGTGGCACTGTGCCTTGTTTGGGGTGAAAATGGAATTTCAAAAAAAATTTAAATTGTGCCAAATCCTGTTAAAGGCTTTTGATATGTCGTGCTATTGCTCTAGAAACAACTCACGGCGAATTTTACTAAAAATATGACTAAAATTATGTCCGATCTATGACGCCTGACTGCTCCTGCTGTTTGTCATATAGAAATAATGTGTAAAGTTGCTTGTATCAGCAGAATCTGATTGGACATTATAGTTGTACATAATGAGCTTTACTAAAAATGTATGACTAAATTATAATTTGCTCCTGCTGTTGATTTGCTAGTAAAGCAACTTTGACACTAACAGACTACTGGGTTTGTCAGCACAAAATATTGTAAAAATCTGTTTTCTGTTTAAAACAAAATGAATTTATAAGTTTCAGTCAAGTTTTGGCAAATATCTTTTAGATTCATGTAAAAAGTATTTACAAAAAAAAAATTTTTTTTTTTTTTTTTCCAAATATTAAAGTAAATAAATAGATACATAAGTATTTATATAATGAAATCTGTAAAGACTTGATTTTACTAATTATGCACTGCTAAAAATTAAGCAAGATTGTATGTCTAATTAAATCCTAAAAGACGGAGACAATTATTTGGCACACTGTATTGGAAAAAATAATTGTCATTAAATGTTTAGTCAAAGCAACTTTAACAGTTTAGAGTTTAATTTTAAAAAATAAAACAAAATACAAGCAGTAGTCTATAATAACTTTAAAGTTTCAGAAAACTAAAAGGCTTCTTTTTTTTTTTTTTTTTTTTTTTTTATACGGAACTTTATGCAAGATTATTAAAAAAAACAAAACTTTTTTTTAAAAAATAGTTTACTTATTCTCCCAAAAGCAGTTAGACACTGTTTTAGACACGCACTGTATTAGAAATATTGCTTCCGTCTTTAAGAATTTCTACTTTAACAAAGATCGTTTAGTGTTACAAAAATTCAAATTTCACTTGTAGGTCACTTACAAAGGTCACTTGTAAAATTTAATTTGCTAAAAAAAAATTCTTGGATGAAAGTTGTGACTGATTAAATTTGTTTTGTTTTTGTATTTCAATAATAAAGAAAAAAGTGGCACACGGGATTGGAAAAAATCTCTGCTTTTAAGGATTTACCAAAAATAATTGTAACTGTGAGTAATGTATTTTATTAGCGCTATATTTTGCACTGATGAACTCAATAGATCGCCCATGTAAGAGAATGTTTAATAAAAATTAAGTGTTCTTTAGTAAATAAATCTGTTTAGTTATGGACTTGAAAGATATTTGCCAAAAATAACCTCTCCAAATTTCTGAGTAAATTTGTTTTATTTATTACTAGCTGTACCTGGCCACGCATTGCTGTGGCTCCATTTGTTAAAATGAAACACATTCCTCAAGAAAAATTGCATTTTGTATTTACTTTTAATATTTTCTGCAATTTTTTTCCTCAAAAGATTCGTTTTTTACCATAAATTGTTTTTTGCAGGAAAACTTGCATTTTTTAAGAAAATTGGCAGTAAACATTTATTTTTGCAAACGGAATTTTTTATTACAAAAGCTGAATACTTTATATGAACACTGTAAATAGTTAAGTGAAAGTAGAGAAATTTTTTTTTTTTTTTTTTTCAAGAGAATGTACAAATTTAATTTTTTGTCAACAGATGTTAAAATAAACAGAAAAATATACTCCCATCATTAATTAATTTATATTTTGATAAATTTTTATACAATGTTTTGTTTGTTTTTGGTTATCAAATAGCACTCGCCCATATTAAACCCTGATGAATTGTTTATATTTTTAAATGCAGTAATTCTCGATGTGAGTCGGTAAATATGTTAAAGCACACCTAAATTGATTTGTTACTAATTTGTGCTAAAAATAGCGTCAGTAGTGAAATTAATTTTGGTATGAGTTATGTTGTAACGATGTTTACAACTGCAATGCAATCTGAAAAATGGAAACATGCAAAGAAACTAAACGAAAACATACGAAACACAGTAAACCAGAACGTCGGTTTTTAGAGATGCATAGAGAAATGCATTGTTTACATTTTGAAATGTAGTAATGATCGATGGGAGTCTGTAAATATGTTAAAGCGCCCCTAAATTGATTTGTTCATAATCGCTGTAATTGAAAAATTGACATCTTACAATCTGTAATGCGTTAACCAGAAAATTAATATGTAAAGCAGTAATCGGGGGAGGGGAAAAAAGTAAACAAAAAATGAAAGCAGCGAATGAAACGGAATGTAAAGGAAATGATATATGTTAATGAAAGAAAAAGAAAAGGAGAGAAACGTTTTTTTTTTTTTTTTTTTTTTTTTTATCCTAGTTAATGTTTCGAAATTAATTGTAAATAAGCAATGTATAATTATGCGTTGTTTCCCGTAGTAGGAAGCATTTCAGTTTTTGTATGTAACTACAAAACCCCTAACCGGTGTGCGCTTGTATTCAAAGCGGCAGTGTTAATGGGGAGCAGGGGGGAGGAGTAATCAAATGGAGAGAAAAGATTTTACAATTTCCATCGATTCTTACAGGTTTTGGCAGTGAACTCTCACCAGAAAAAATATAGGAATGTACGATTATCGAGGAAGTGTAGAGATAATAGGCCTATAGCACACCTCAGATAATGTGCTGCAGTTTGTGCATATTACATATGTATGAAATGTCTCGAATTTTAATCCTATTACGGTCAAACTCAGAGGGGGGAAAATGACTTCATTTTATTTATATAGAAGACAGATAGAAGACAAGATTGTTTTACGATATTTTACACTGACTGACCCAGTTGATAGCCTGTTGAAGTTGCTTTAATCAGCAGCTGTGGCAATTTAGTTGTACATTGATAGTGCCTAATTTTTAGTTTTACATTCTTAGTAAAACCGATTTGACAACTTATCACAGGTTCAAGCAGCTTACTTATGCAAAGAATTGGTCTGTACTGAGATGCTGAAGACAGATCTATACTTAGCACACTTGACAGTTTTCCAAGGTGTTGGGAAGCATTTCTCCATTAGGCAACAGTTAAACATCTTTTGTAAGAATAGTAGTTAGTTCCTGTTGCAGCTTTTTAATCACTGTGGTTGGAATGTTATCAGTCAGCTACTTTGCTGGCATTGAAGTTCTTTATAACTTTGACAACATCCTGGACATGTATGTGGATGTTGCTCAGTGTATTTTCACTCGTAGTGGTGGTTGGGGGGAGGGGTATAAATAAGCAGCTCAGGCTACAAAGGATGGAATTTTTTGTAATGCTCTATACAAAGTTTTTATCGGATGCTGTGGAAATCTGGTTGCCTAATGCTGGTTGGAAGGACTACTTGTTGTTCACCAAAACTTGTGGGAACCCAGCTTCTGTTCAGCTACTTAAAAAGTTAATCATATGATTGGTTTTCTATAATCCTTTTGCAATGGTTGCTGATAGTCCTAAAAGTGCTTTTGATTTCAGAACGTCTATTTTGTTATATTTTAACAAAATAGATGTGATTCTGTGAATAATGACTGATATATTCTGTGATGTACCTGCAACTAGCCATTTGGTTTCTGTTGGAATTTTTTGGAGTATGAATCTCTATCCTAACAATTAACCAATTTGTTAAATCAGATGCTATATAGGATCCATTGTTTTCAAACATGGAATGCAGAAGAATTTCAGATATGAAAGATCTGAGGCTCTCCCAGTCAACAAATATAGTGATGAAGAAGGATATGAGGTCCTGATGTACTGTTTTTTGTTTTTTATTTTGTGTCAACTGAATGATGCGACAATCTTGTATGAGCACAGTTCAAGGCAAATTGTCAAAAAGATCAAGAAGTCTTATAAAATGTTTTTCAGTATTGTTTGATAACTACCTGTTGGATCTTAAAGGGAAAAATTGACAAAACCTCCTTTCATCATACCTTGAGTGAACTAGCCATTCAACATTGAATACTAAAATCTCCCAGCATAAATGATGGCAGAAAGATGAACAGGCAGAATAGTCAGTTCAACAATAGATTTTTTTTTTTTTTTTCATATAGACAATTGAGGGTAAATATGAATGTACATGCTACTCGGAAACGTGTATATGGTAATTTAGCTCTTTGATGTCCCTAATCCCTAATAGATAAAAATTCCATAGCGATGTTGAGGGTCAGCTTTTGAGGTCATGTTTGAGTCACCTTTTAATCATGAAATCTATAGAAATGCAAACCAATGCCAGTTTTGCAAAAGAATAGGTTTAGTTTGGTCTCTCATTGAGATTTCAATCTCAAGATTGGATGGAATGTAGAATCCTGATATTGGAAAAGATAATGAAGGTCTGTCAGAAGTTTGGGTTCTGGGTTTATGCTTATTTTGTGAAGAAATCGACTTTTCAATATTTTCCCTTGAATTTTTTGTTAATTTTAACTGAAAATTTCTATTTTGCAGATTATTATAGCATATAAGTGGAAAAATTAATCCTAAATATGGTAGGACCGCATCTTCGCGAGGATATAAAAAACCTGATTACAGGATTAAGGCAGCCCAAAATGACTTGCAAGCAGATTTTTTATATTTTAACAAAAGAAAAAGTGAAAATATCACTTTCTGTAGTGAAGCGAATTGGTCAAAAGTTCAAAGTCGAATGCTTGGTAAAAGGAAAATTTGTCTGGTCGCCCGAGAGCATTCACTTTGAAAGACTACCACAGGCTTAAATTGTTTTGAAGTATTGAAAGAACTTATGTTGACCATAGCAAAGAATTCAAAATGGCCTCGAAATTTTTTTTAGATATACAATATCTAGACGAATGAAAGAAATGGGATTTTCTCCTAAAAGGTGTGCAAAGAAGCCATTTTTATCTAATAAGAACATCAATGATAGAAAGATTTTTCTTGTATTATAGCAAGAAAGATACAGACTGATTCAGGAATATTTTCTGGTCAGATAAATCAAGATTGTCTTGTTGATACTCCCGAATGGTGCAATCGAAGAATTGGAGAAAGATTTTCACCAAGTTGCATAAAAACAAGTTAAACACGAGAATGGAGAGATAATGGTATGGGGAACTTTTTCTGCAACAGGAGTTAAGGAACTTATTAGATGTGAGTCAATCAATGCAAAAGAATACATTCGAATATTAGAAACAGGACTGTTACCAAGTATCCAGAAGCTGGGAATATCTCAGAACATTATTTTTCAACACAATAATGCCCCTGCACACACTGCTAAAGTCACAAAAAAATGGTGTTCTGATAATTCAATTAATGTGATATTTTGGCCACGTCAAAGTCCTGATTTAAACCCAATTGAGAATATGTGGTCCATAATCTCTTGCATTGGATGGGAGAACCTTTTCGAACAATAACAAACTGGGAAGCTGTGCAAAGAAAATGGAATATCATCTCCTCTTTAGTGTTCCGCTTTGGTCTCCATTTCTTTGTTTTTGTTTTAAAAAATCTTGTCTTGAGTCTGACAAAAGGATGCGCTGAAAGAAAATAACTAAATGAAGAAAAGACGTTCTTGTCTTACAGGGTGTGGACAACCTTAAAGTCCTTGAATTTAGGTTTTTGCCTTGAAGGTTTTATTTCTATTACCTTAAATCTTTGAAAATATGAAAAATGTCTTGAAAAGGCCTTAAATCATTCTTTGTCAGTAAAAAATTTGAAATATTAATAAAATGAAATTCTCTTAAAATATTCAAATATTAAAATGGAATAGAAGTATATTGTTCTGAAATTGCATTGTATTATTGTGGATACAAGTTATTTCTCGCTTGGGGG
Source organism: Euprymna scolopes (assembly GCF_053919585.1). Classification (NCBI taxonomy): domain Eukaryota; kingdom Metazoa; phylum Mollusca; class Cephalopoda; order Sepiida; family Sepiolidae; genus Euprymna; species Euprymna scolopes. Next base: position 108,064,544 of record NC_136484.1, read on the forward strand.
CGGGGGTCTAATCTCCCTCTCTTTTTTGCTTATTTATAATTTAATTTGGGGGGGGTAGTGGTCACTGCTATAAATAAGTGACCACACACACATTAGAAATCTTTCTATGCCCGGACGGGACTTTCTTATCCCCCCCCCCTTTAAAAATTTTGCTAATCAAAAACAAGGCTGGCCATCTTTCTTGGAAATTTAAAAGCTGTAAAGGGTTAACTACTTAAAAACGCCAAAAAAATAATGCAGGTAGGTTGCAAAGCAACTTTTATGGCCTATGGTAACATTTATTTGCTGTATATTTGATTTGAACACTTCAAATTGCTGTGAATTGTAAAACAAACCCCAAATATTCTTTTGAAAACTTGAATTTTGTCTCTAATGCCTTGAAAAACTTAGAAAAGCCTTAAAGTCCTTAAAAAGGGACATTGAAAATCTGTACAAACCCTGATTTTAGAAAAACAAACTTCTATTCTTACTATATCGGCCACCACTCTTAAAAATATTTAAAATTTAATCTCTTGAGATCGGTCTTCTCATCAATAACAATTCTTTTAGTTCTTTACATAAAATGTGTATATGATATTAGTTTCAGTAAATCTCGTTTGGTTGTATATTGGTCTCCACTCGCATTTTAACTTTCCAAAATTTGAGTAACTAAGCTGGTAGCTTTAAACATTCCACATAATCATTCTTTTTTTTATACCATAAACCAATGGTTCCTTTTAGTTTGCAAACCTTGGGTCTGCAATTAAAAAAAAAAAAAAAAATTTTTTTTTTTTTTTTTTTTTTTTTTTTTTTTTTTAAACCCCGCCCCCTTCCAGACAAGACATATCAGTACTCTGTAAATATAAAAGCGAAAATGTGTGTTCGCTTTTTCTGTGTCTACAAAAGGCTTCTTTCAGAAGCGGTCGGTCGGTTCACAACTCTTTATATCACATAAATCGTAATATCTCAGTTAACAACGAAGCTCGCCTGTCTATTTAATTTGCTCGATTTCGGGAAGATAAATATTCAATATTTGTCGCTCGCCGCATGTGGGTTAGTCTTTTTCCTATAACATCTTGGGGGGGGGGGCGTTCAGTAGTAAATGAAATTCCCGCAGTCAAACTTGACCTCATTTTAACTCATTAAAACGTGCACCTGCTAAATCCAAGTAATTAAATAAATTTAAACGCGTTTCCGTTAGCATGTCGCGGTGGGGCAATGGTTAACGTCGCATGGGTTGTTTTTTTTTTTTGTTTTTTTTTTCTTCACAACTTTGCCTCAACGGTTCAGGTTCAATCCTCATGCTTACTTTTTTTTTTCTTTTTAATTATTAAAGAAAAGGAGCTTAGTCTTAGAATTAAATGTTACCATCCACTTACAGCCAGATCGCACTATCGACTAATTGTTTTCTAGGTTTTGTATATTACTTTGGATACGTGTACATTTGTTTTCCCCTCATGTCTATTATAGGGTAGTTTCATTAACATGCTCATCTGAGACGCAATTTTATCAGGGAGGTCATTTATGAATATCAGAAATAGCTGTCCAAATCTTTTATGAATTCATTTATTTCATCATCTAGAGGAAAACCTATAGACTCCTTTCTAAAGATGAATATGCATGTATTTGTTTTAGTACTTTCAAAGTTGGTTAAAACAACTTGAAGAATTGGGTGTAGATTGGGTTCAAGTATTAAAAATGGATTTTTATATCCTAAAAAAAAATTTTGATCGTGTAATTTGGCTAAAAATTGTGCATATTTTTTTTTTTGTTTGAGACCTCCCATTGATATTGGAAAAAGATTTACAAGCAAATATTCAGCAAAGTAGCCAATTCCAGATTTCAAATTGATAAATTAAAAAAAACAAATCCAGATAAATTACCCAAATCCATGCATGTTTCAATCTTGTTTATAGATATTAGACTATTTATAATATAATGAGCTGTAGTTATAACTCAGGCTTTTTTTTTTTTTTTTTTTTTTTTTTTTTTTTTTTTTTTTTTTTTTTTTTTTTTTGTAATGTATAAATCGTGGAATTCAGGAACTTCAAACAATCGTGTCTCTATTTGAAATCGGAACACCTGTGATGATGGATATGTCAGACCTTTTCTAAATTTTTCTCAAATTAATGTCATTGAGGGTATAGGGTACAAAATGTCTGATTGGAGGTCAATAGGGGTTGGGTGGTGGCTGAATTTCTCAAACTATACAGTACTTTCGGTTGAATTATCAGTATTTGTGCTGCTGTAAACAAGTTTTCTATCTGCAGATACCTGTCACATTTTCATGTTTTACTTTTGTGAACACTTTTTTCTTGGTTTTGTACTAAAAATCTTTCAGTTACTTTAAACTGATTTACTTCCAAGTGATTTAAATTTCATACTTTTTTTTTCCTTAAATCAAACCTATGATAGCATGTGCCTGTCCTCATAATCTGTGGCTAGAATAGTACTTATGCCCCTTTTATTATATTATTTACCTTTTAAGAAAAAGACAAATCAATAAAACCTTACTAAGGTCTTTGCCAGTCAGCTTGAATTTCTTTTATTTCTCTTATTGCCCACCCCCTTCCCCCTTCTTAAAATGTTAATTTTGTCATACTTAAACCAATTCATGGGTAGGAGAGATACTCATTTCAATGTATACCCCATTTAGGTTGGTAAATTTGAAGTCCCTGCCCTCCTCCTCATCCATTGGCCACTCTCATTACTTAAAAACGTTTGTTCCTCTTTCTAGATTCATGTTTTACTTTCTATCATTGATAACATTACATTACCTTAATGTTTGCCGCTTGATGTCACAGACATGGGGAAATTATTATTTATCACTTGTTTAAGCTTCCCTTATATTTTTGACCAAATTCGGTTTCATACTAATAGAGCTGTAGTTTTAAGATTGAAACCATGATACCTATTTTTAAAGAGAAGCAAATCTGGTTTGTATTACTGTACACATAGATTCGAAAAAGTTGTCAAAAAACAAATATATAACAAATATTATCAAAGGCAAGATAAGTTACTTTTCTACCAAACTGGATACATTTTTTTGTTTTTATTCAATGTAACATGTTTATTCAGCTCGAAAAACATGCAGTGTTTACCGATGTATTGGAAAATTCAAAATGGCGCCCGACACTCTCTTTAACATGGTAAGTTTGGGAAAAGGTGTTATAAATAATAAACTAGATAAAATACTATTTAAAAAACACCAAATATATGTCAACTTATGTCACGGTAGCATATAATGAGCGAATTTCTAACAGTATTTTGTCTAGTTTATTATTTATAACATCTTTTCCTGAACTTACCGTGTTAAAGAGAGTGTCGGGCGCCATTTTGAATTTTCCAATACATCGGTAAAAACTGTATGCTTTTCGATCTGAATAAACACGTTACCTTGAATAAAAACACGAAAAATATATCCAGTTAGGTAGAAAAGTAACTTATCTTGCCTTTGTTAACATTTATTTGTTATATATTTGTTTTTTTAACAACTTTTTCGAATCTGTGTACAGTAATACAAACCCAGCAAATCTAATGTTCTTTTAAAAAAAACCAAAAAAAAAACCCAAAGACCTCTTACCTCCATCTGTTTTTCTTTTGATCCTCCAAGTAGAATTCACTTTCTAACATCTTTTAAACAACACCTTTTGTCTCTCTTCAGTCATACTAAATTTTATCTAACTGGGTTCAATCTTAAGGAGCTAAACAAATTAACTAAAAGAATATATGAAGTTATGAAACTTACATGAACAATTTACCTCAGCAATTAAGGAGTTTAATTTTAAATTCTCACATTATCAATAACAATGTTGCTTGACTATGGCCTAACGTATTGTAAATATAACAATTAGAATAATGGCCTGAAACGTGTGTATCCTCTTGAAAATATAAACATTTTTCTTATAAAGTAAATTACGCAATTTTGTTTTTGCAGGGTGTTCGGCCAGGTTCTGTGAGATTCATGTTTGATGGACAAGCGATAGGAGAGAAAGATACGCCTTCACAGGTTGGTTACTTTTGTCTTTTGAATGAAGTATTTTCTTACTGGCAAATTACTTGATCTCAATAAGCATAAAAAGGATTATAGAATAACATTTTGATATTCACAACATTATTGCTTGTCATAGCATTTTTTTAACCTAAATAGGAATATCCTAAATAGAATTTTTTGCCTATTTCATAGAATAACCATATAAGTGTTCCTTGGTAATTGTTATTTGAGCAAAAGGCTTGCTACCATTTTTTTTTTTTTTTTTTTTTTTTTTTTTTAGTTGATATGGCGATTTATTTTTAAATAAAAATGTAAAAATTACTGTAAATAAATGAAACTGCTTAAAATATAAAATTTTAAATTTAAATCAAATATTTCCCTTATATTTGATTTGGAGAGGTTCTGCTATAATTTAAAAGGTCATACGCACTGTTAGAAATGTTTAATAACCCTTATCCCCGAGTGGCTTCTGGGCCTTGATAAGTGTTGACCTCCATGTCAAAAAAAAAAAAAAACTAACAAGGGTAAATTTTAGATGAGCAATAACAATTTTCAATGAAATACAAAAAGTAGCAATTCTGTAAAATAAATGCTTCATATTTTACACTTCTATGCATCTCACTATTTTCGATGTTAGAAGTTCTGTTAAGTGATAGTCTTTTCCTATGAAACCATGGAGTGCCAACTTGTTGAAAACTTGAATAAATGCTATGGAATCTACAGGTTGGAGAATCGATGTTACAAAGTGATAAATTGGTGCTTGTAGTGTTGGAAAGTTTTTGTAGGAAAATAGTACTTGTCTTGTAAGCATTAGGTATGCAAGTACAGTTGAATTATAGGTAAGTTGAGAGATCGTTTCTTGGCAAGAATTCTAAGACAATGAAGATGAATGAAAAATGTGGAGTAGGTTTGAATACTTACCTAGGTGATACCATTGAGAATGGATGAAATTCAGGGAACTTCTGCCATTATTAACGAGCTGCAGAGCATCATCACTGAATTAAGGGAATATTCTATCAAGCATGTAGATGCGATCTGGAAATGAAGTCTGGTCAGTGATTGGTTGAGGACACAAGTGATATGTTTAAAGAAATAATTAGATCTAATTATTTTAAACGAAGATTAAATATGGAAAATATGTGGAGAACAGGAGACTTGGTTAATTTGGTCACATTGAACGAGAGTTCTTGGATTAGATGTAAAACAGTTGAACTTGGAAGTCCAAAGGGAAAAATTGTAGGAAGTATTGAGAAAAGGGGATAAATAATATATTGTATAAAAATGTAATAGTTCAACTAGATTATCAAGCCGATTTTATAGTTTACAAGTTTCTCCCTTTTTGATAGAATCTGTCTATTTAAGTTCAATTTTTCAGTATAATTCTGTGTTTTTATTTGTGGTCCCCTGAGAAAAATGAGGTTGGACCTGTAATTTCACCCTTGTCCATTTGTTTGTCTGCACTTTTTTTCAATAACTATGCCTTAGAATTTTTTAAATTTTGCACTAGCAGTAAACATGAGTAAAAAAAAAAAAAGTAACAAATTTTCCGGGGAAAACTCCGATTGACCCCCTAGGAGTGCCTTTCGAGTTAACATGGCTAAAATTGATACTTTTGTGCGTATTAAAAAAAAAAAAAAAATTTCTTCCTAGGGGGGCTTAAATGATTGGATTTTTTAGACTGTTTTTTATGGATCTTTAGCTGGTTAAAAAATTTTTTAAGGGGTCAAAATTGAAAAAAAAAAAAAAATTGTACATTCATCTTAATTTATTTTTTATTTTCAATTAGTTCATATGGGTGTCATGTTGGTACAGTGGGATAATGTCACCAGCTTTGAATGCTACAATTTTGCTTTTGGTTTCGATTCTAGCTGATAACACACAAATACTTTTTTACTTTCGAAATCACAACTCTATAATATATACGAAATCTGGACAAATTAAAATATATTTTAAGCATATTTTACGACCCCCCCCCCCCCAATCTGTTAAATGTCTTTATGAATTTGTCTCAAATCGGGTATTCCACTATTGTTTTCTTAAATTTGTTCATGGATGTCCAAAAACTGGTATTACTCACTTTTATTTTATATACACTGGCAATAATTAGATATTTTGTTTCTTTTTCTACTGTCTTTATAAATGTTTTTTTTTTTTTTAATTTCAGTTGGAAATGGAGGACAACGACACAATAGATGTGTTCCAGCAACAGACTGGTGGCAGAGAGGTGTGCTGAATGGCTGGTCATGTTTCATATTTCTGTACATGTTGGCTCCTTCTCTGTTAATCCTCTCCTTTCCTCTTCTCATGCTGTCCATGTGTTGTCATGTGCCTGCTGCTTCCCACTGTGCCGTTGGCCACTACCAGAGATCATTACCGTTGCTACTGCTGCTGCTGGCACTGCCTCGTTGTCGAAATGCGTCTGTCCGCTGCCGACACGGTGATTAGCAACCCTTCACTGACAGTTGATGTGTAATGGCACCAGTTGGTGTGAGACTACATGCACCGATTTCATTTAGAATCATTTTAAGCTACTTTCTCTATCTCTCTCTCTCTTTCTCTCTCTCATATATATGTACTTTGTAATCATTTTTCCACAAAATAAAATATGATTAATGTTTATTTGCTTGTATGAATGATCTTGTTTTTACTTCTATCCGACTCCATCCTCACACACATTGTCAGTCGTCTCTCCCTCCCTTCTTTTTAATACTTGTTCCTGTTTTCAGTGTCTTTATTTAAAAAAAAATCTTTTTAAAGGTTCTTCCCTCCATTAATGACATTAATATACTCATGATCTTAATTAAGTTATGGTAAATTTATTGCCAATACCGGTGTTACAGCTGTTTAAAAAATTTTTCACTACTAAATCTTCAATAGTTAATATTTTAGACTTTGTTTTAATTAGCTTGCAAGCCTTCTAAAATTAAATTTGAATGTCTGTTGATAAATGACATGAAAGGTTGGTACTTAGAGGGAACTTAAAAAAACAAAAAAAAACTATACTATTATGATTGTAACAATGTGTTGTGTTCAAATCTAGAACTGCTAGACTATTGAACTATATATTTTCCTGCCTTCTGGAACCGTGAATTCTTTATATATAGAATTTGAAAAGATAATTGGATCTAATTAACCAACCTGAATGTATTCCGTTGGTTTTTATTATGGTGCTCAAACATAGTGCATAAAACGACAGGTTTGAAAACTATTTAATTGCAGAAAATGAAGTCAACAAATTCGCTGAAAAGCAACTATTGAGGTACTAAGAGTATTTCTCTTTAAATAGCTGTATTCAATCAGTAAGGATAAGAAACAATACAAAATCTTGGCATTCACTAATTTTTATTAGAACATGATTTAATCTTATTTACAGTCATCTTTCAGATGATTTAGCACTATATCTTGAGTGTTTTCTTCCTGTAATGATAAAGGATGTTTTATTACCGGCGTCTAATTATATTTCTCATTGTAATGGTAATAACTATTGGTATTGTAATTTGGGTTGCTTTACATTGGTTGTTACTAAGCAAAACTTGTAAAAATTAAAAATTTCCTTGCACTACCAAGGGCAGATAAACCCAACATTACTACTAAAAAAGTTATTTTACATAATTGAAAGATCTAAAACAACCTTATGTAGGAATTGCATAGCATTTTAATAGAATGCTAGTATTTTCTTTTTTTACTGATATTGCTTAGTTTAGACAAAATGGACAATCTTTCGAAGACATATTATATATATATTGCCAAATCTTAAATCTATTGTGGACAGTTTTTTTTTTTCTCCAATCTCGTTAGTCCAAATCCAATATGCACTTAAAATTTTAACTTTATATATTTTTTATTTAGTGATAAGTTTTTTTGTTTTTTTTTTTTTTAAATTAAAATTTGTCTCCCTTGAAATTTTAATCGGCTCTTACTAAAACTTTGCTTTTTATTTTTTAATTTTTTTTTTAAGTTTTAAATTTAACTGATTTTCAAGTTTGCACACGGTCAAAATTTTATTAGATGAAATTTACCACCTACTGTATTATTTTCTTCCATTTTTCCATAAGTTTTTATATTTTATGTAATAATAGTAAGTAGTTGGAATCGTTCACAAAGTAATAATAAAAAAAACTATGAACAATGTTTTTGTTTTGTTTTTGTTTTTCTTAAATTTCAATTTAAAGTGTGCAGAAATACTAGATGTGTTTCTTTAAAAAAAAAAAAAAAAAAAAAAAAAAAATAGAATGCTTATTTAAATCAATTTTTCTAATTTGATGGTAATTGGGTATTTTCTTTCTCTTGCACATCTCATAACAGACATTTTTCAAATCCTTTGCATTGCAATATTAAATAGCTTATAGACTTCTGTCCCCTTGTTTGTATGTTCACATTTCTTTTACCATACAACTGTAAATTGTTAAATTAGATGTCATCTATAATATAAATTTCACCTGTCTGTTTAAGTGTATGTTTGTATACCTTGCAAAAACTTTCGACAGAGGTGATGGATTTTCACGAGATTGGTATCGGTTTGAACCTCAACCCTTCGGATGAAAAATATAAAAAATTTGATTGTCTAGCCTCAATTTACCTCCATCACTTCCCGTTTGGTGATGGCTGCAACAGCTAACGCGTTCCTTTTTTTTTTTTTTTTTTTTTTTTTTTTTCCTCCTTCACAGTTCGAGCCTGCCTGCCTACTAGCACTTTTTTTTTTCCTCAACAAACACCTGGGCAATGTCGGGCACCCAGGCTACTTTATTTGAAAAGTTAAAAATCTTGAATGTTACGCACCATGGTGTATGTCTACTGAATTAAATAACTATGAAACTAGAAAGTGTTAAATCTAATTACTCTACTTAGAGGGAAATACCTAATTGATCTACTTGGCTCCCACTTTCAGGAAGTTAGATATTAGGTCATTTTATAGTGGGCACTTTGTATGGATGCAAAATTTGTTAATTAATAAAGAATAATGCCTTGTAAAATGGAACTTTGGGTCTATTCCAGAAATATCTAATTGATGTTTTTTTTTTTTTTTTTTTTTTTTTTAACTATTTGAGATTTTAAGTCTGTAAAAGACTGCAGATGTGAATTCTGTTTATTTATTCAGGCAGAAATCTTAAATGACTCTTTTCACCAAAGAATAACTTTATCTTGGACACCCGTCCCCTTGGGTGGAGAGGGTGTGAATTAGTTTGGAAACCTAAGAAAAATATATTTTACCAGTCAGAACAAATTATTAGCAAATTTTTTATGTATTGTTTTAAAAGCTAGTTGCAATTTTTATTTTAAAAAGAAAAAAAAAAAAAAGTTTAACTATTACCTCTGACCGTAATTAACTTTTCAAGATTGCATTTATAATAAAACATACGTGCAAATTAATCCTAATGATATGAAGTATAAAGGGGTCTTTTTTTTTTTTACCCAACTCAAACCCCAGAAACTAAGAAATATTTTGACATTAATTTTCTGGTTAAATGTACAGGAAATGCCTTGGAGCTCAAATTTCAAATTAGATATTTGAAATGAACTTGAAACCAACTCAAATTTCAAACATCTATAAATTACTAGGTGCACTTTCTCGCATGCATAACAAATATAAAAACACAACCTGAATACTCGATCAGAGTAAGATTGTTTGAGACTATACAATTCAAAATTTGAATAGTCTCCTGAGTAGTAGGATGTTCAGCTTATTACGAAAGTCAGGTTTTCTTAATGGTATTGACCTTGGCATTGAAAAGGAATATTATTAACAATAAAGTATAGAGAGGACACTAAAATTTCCACAGGATCTCCATTTAGTAGAATAAGAACCCTAAAATTCTCAATTCTACCAAACTAAATGCTATACATAAAAGAGCAGTAATCAAATTATATTTACATTTGGATCAAAAGAAAACAGGTAAGTGCTTGGAGATACGGGAGCAGTAATTGCTGGCTTATCTTTCTTATTAGTTTTTATCGCTGACATTGATATTGAAAGCTAGCTTTTTCTACTAAAAAAAATTAAAACAAACTTAATAGATGAAAGTGTATATGTGAGCAACTTCATAAATGTTTGCATATTTGAAAAACGAATTTTTTTTTTTTTTTTTTTTAATGGTTTATTTGATTGGTTTTAACTATTACATTCAGTTCTATTTATGTAGAGTTTGTGTATTGTGCATAATTGCATAGCATTTAGGATGAAAAGTTCTAGCATGTGTGTGGAATGGACTCTACAAAACTTTTTGTTCTGTAGACTTGAAACTTGATATTTGGACAAATTTGATTTGGTTTTTAGCCTTATTAAAACTGCTAAGAGTTCAAAATTGAAAAAAAAATTTACTAACCTGTTTTATACATGCACACCTATGCATTTGTTAAAGTCACTTACTTTTCAATGTTTTCTTATCCATCTGTCAATAGTGCAAACAGTAACTACTCGGACTGGAGTGTTAAATGTTTGGTTTCGATTCTAACTGATGGTACCCAAGTAATTTTTTCATCTTTGAAATCATTACTATATATAGGGGATTGGCTCTTAATAAAATGACATTTCATTAAAAAGTGTATTTAATGGTGAATGGCATGTATGTGTGTGTGTGTGTGTGTGTGTGTGTGTATATATATATATAATATATATATATATAATATATATATATTATATATATATATATTATATATAAAGTATGCCGGTCTGTCATAAAATGTTTAAATTATGCAGCCAATTCTTTAGTATATTGTACCTAATGCATAGTGTGTGTATATTATATATATTAGTAGTGATAGTGATCTCAGGTATTTAAAAAAAAAAAAAAAAAAAAAAAAAACGTAAGCTAGAACCAAAACCTTTTACTCTAGTTCTATTCAGTGCCATTTGCCCTAAGGACAGATGGATATATAAATTTTCACTCTGTTCAATGTATAAATGCATATTTGCGCATGCGTAGAGGAGCCTGCCAATGTATAAATACATATTTGCGCATGCGTAGAGGAGCCTGCCAAGTTTCAATTTTGACTCTTATCAGCCCCCCCCCCTTTTTATCCTAAAAACTGAATTGAATTTGGTCCAAATCCCTTTTATATCAAGTTTATACTAAAGATTGGCAGTAGTATAATAGATTGATCCATACACACAGAAAAGATAACTTCAATGTTTTTTCTCTCTCTCATACATATATATATATATATATATATATAATTATAATTCGTATTCCTGTCTGATTATTTGTTTACAGTTTAATTAATATATATATATATATATATATACACGAAAGTTCCATTACTTTAATGATTTGTGTAAAATAGACGATTGAGAGATGACGTCATTTGCATATTACATTAAGGAAAATCGATTTAAATAGCGGTGTTTTAGTTAGTTTTTTAGTTTTCTATTTAAGTTTATTTAAATTTGATTTATATTGATAACATTTAAGTTTATTTTTCCCAACATCGATTTTTTTTTTTTTTTTTTTTTTTTTTTTTTTTTTATTATTATAAAACAGTTTGAGTTTTTGAGTTATTTCCCTTTCTCCTTTGTTTTTCTTTTTCGGCGGATAATCAAACTAAAAATAATTCACACAAACTTTTAAGCATGATTTTTGGAATCAGTTCAAATAAAATAATTTCCGTGATTTCGCGATTAACATTTTGGTCCAGTGGATTTTTATTTTAAAATAAACAATCCAATTCAACTACGATTCTTTATTTAAAAACAAACAAACAAAAAAAAAAAAAACTTTCATTTACGTTTTTTTACCAGTTTTTTTTTTCTTCACATATTTTTGACATGGTAACTGCTACTTTTTTTTTTTTTCTTCTTTTAATAACACAATAAGTCATAACTCACACGTTTTTATGTTATAAAAATGATATTTCGGTTTACACAAATTCTATCTTGGTATTTTTGAAACCAAATTTAGTTTGTTTTTGTTGCAACAAACCATAATAACAAATCTTTCTAGACTGTCAGAATTTTATCTTGTTTCCAGATAAATTTAACGCGAAAGTAACTAGCCTGGGGGGGGGGGGTAAAGAATAAAATATAAAGGTCTTGTTTCAAAACGAAGAGATTTTACAATAAAATTAGTTGCAAATTTTTCCCCTCTGCGGGCATTAAATTCAAAGAACACCAGGGTAACATATAATGAAAAAAATAACACTGGTTCTTATATTAAAATGTCGTATCCATGAACAAACAATATTATGATTCAAAATAGTAGTTCCTAATCACACTCTCATATGTAATAAATTTTAGGAGCGTACACACAAATTGAAAGCCAGTCAGGCACGTGCCTTTTTCTTTTTTATCTCGATTTTAAAGTCCTTTTAAATCATTATACTCCTTCCAATTATGTGCAGACCGTAGCAACGTAATATAAGGTCTTTTTCAAAAATTACACTCCTTCCAAATACGTGCAAACTGTAGCCACGTATTATATTATGTCGCATGTCCGGGGTATTCTTGCCGGGTTTTCTTTGAAGGAGGCTCATCAAAATTCCATTTTCAGCGCCGGGCAATAAAACGAACATCCAATATCCTCATCGCCGGAATTTCAAAAGAGGACGAATCTCATGCTGGGCTCATGACGTCATCAAGGAGCTAGCATTTCCCTTTTCTTCAAATTAAAGGGAGTTTTGTACAAACCCAAAAATGTGCGATACTAAGAATCATAAAAGATAGAAAATACAAAAAATCAAATATAAGAACCAGACTATAAACAATAAATGTAAACTGGGGGAATGCACTATTATTGGTACAAAAAATTTTTCAACATTCTCCCCTGACAGGAAATGGCAGTCAACCTACAGTTGGATGACACCTGTAAAATTTACAATACAAAAATTTTTCTTTATATATACATATACCACACAATGTATGGTCAGAAGAACTCCAGGAAACACATATCAGAACAAAAAAAGCAGAAAAATTCAAATAAGCTTATTCTATAAAAATTCACATGAAAGCCTTCATGTTTTAGGTTTGAACAGAGGAGTCCCTAACCAGATTCATAAATTTAAAACTAATGGTCAGATGTAAGGTCGCAACAGATGTTTGAACAGAGAATATTCCGCCAGATAATTAACTACTTACATATAAAGGAGTATAAAGACTTGAGAAGTTCACCTACCATCTAACCTTCTCATCCTTATATTATTTCTGGTGAACACCAAAATATCTCAGCTCCCTTGTAACCACAATAGCCCAGTGAGATCAACATTGGTGCTACAAGAGGGACGACTCCAATCAACTCTATGCTTTGATAAGTTCTTCAACTTGGTAGAATGAAATAAAACTGAAATCCAAACCCTGCACAAATTATGCAAGGCAATTACAGTTTTAAACGTTTCTTTAGCTATATACATATAGCCAAACAAAGTTGAGTATAGGTGTCAGAAAGATGTAATACTTATGGAAGACTCCTATCAAGGAGAGATCCAATCTTCTTGTGTTCAGCATTGAAACAAACATCTCAGCATCAGAAAACTCACTTCTAATTAAGTATAAGATCGTCCTGAGCGCCTCAGAAACATCCCAGGACAAATCGATCTTGACTTCGATAACTCTTGCAATACTGCAGGAAACTACGTCAAGGCAGATCTTCAAAAAACATTTCAAAACAAAAACACCTGCATGTGACTCCAAAACAGGAAACGTTCTACTTAAAGGAGCAACTTCATAGAATGAAGGTTCTGCAAGCGATCTCTGCACAACATATCCTACATCCTCGTAGGAACTCGGAGAAGCTGAACTACACACCATGTAGTCAGCGAATTCGACAGGATCCATCATGGGATTCTTTATCGAGTTACACTCAACATGAATCTGGATGCCCCAGTCCAACTTGAGTTCACATAACTCTTCAAAAACCATTCTCCTCTTGGTTTTTACATGTTGACAGGTGGATATAGTACTTTCTGCCCTATACCCTTGGAGAATTTCTCCCCCAGTGCTAACATTAGCACTCAAAGAAGTGCACAAAACTTGCACTTTTACACAGGATTGACTCCTATCCTTCAACCACTGGCTATTGTCAGAACTACAAGACCTGTGTAATATCTCACCGTCATGATTAAGTTCCCCAGTATTCTGACAAGGTTGCGGTAGATAACCGCACATGCGAGTTTTCGAACTTACGTTGTTAGAGGGTAAAATAATTCCAACATTCCACGGAAATCGCTCCATAAATTTCACAATATTCATGCCCACACGTAACAAGTCGTGGACACGAGTGGTATTATTCATGATACCTGGGAATCTCACTCCCAATACATTTTTCTTTAAAATATTACTGGCAAACTGCCCGCCAGAAAAATCAAACTTCAGCGCCTGACTACGCAGATCCTCTGAAATGGCACTTGCAACACTGCTTTCAGACTGTGATGCAACATTTTCCAAGTCAAACTTGCCAGCATTCAGCAAACCGTCTTCAGAGTCTGGACATTTGGGCTTAGTAGTTGGTAACTCACCAAGCATCTCCCTAGGGGTTTCAAATATCACAGGGTTCCACAAGGAATCACACTCTACACCATCTGCCAACCTCGAGAGAATGAATCGAACCTGGGACGAGAACACTACAACATTAATAGCATCCGGTTCTACAAGCAAACAGTCCACGTCCTCATGCAAGGAACGATCACTCAACAACTCAGTTATGTTATCTACCAATGATAACCATTCATAAAATAAGGTTTAGGCTGCAACCGCAACAAATCTAAGACAACGATAATATGCTACTGCTGGATGGAGCTGAAGGGAACGGCTATTGCTGCTGCCGCTGCTGCTGCTAGAAAGTTGAGGGGAACGGCTGTCGCTGCTGCTGCTGCAAAGAGTTGAGGGGAACAGCTGTGTCCGCTTCTGCTGGTAGCGAGGCGACCTGCTCTGGCCAGCGATCTGCTGGAAAACTGGCTTTTTCTCTGACGGCCGGCTTATTTATACAGCACGTGCGGACGTAGTAAAAGGCACATCGGCTCCAGCGTCAAAATGGCCGTCATATTTTTTATTTGTGTTTGTTTTTCGTGCTTTAATGAATTGTAGAGAATTATCTGTTTGGTGTGTGTATGCATGTGTTACATCGATTTAAAGCTGAGAAAGTTGTGAATGTAACCTAGTCGGTGTCGTATTGTTGGGGTGTTTTGTGGAATCACTATTTGCGTTTTTATGCTATCTGAGTTGCGTTTACGGTAGTGTCTGTGATTTTTTCTTTTGTTTTTTTTTTCTTTTGCTGTGCAGCTTTCTCTGGAGGTTTTCTATGTTGAAGTAAGGTGCGAGTTATTCTAATGATGTGTGTATCTAAAGAGATGGGATTTGAAATTGTCCTGTGTATTTATTATGTTTGACTACGTTGTAACGGCGAACAGATTTGTCTTAGGGTCGCCATTGTTGCTGCCGTCATTGCCTTGCTGATTTCTGGTTTATTCATGGAAATGTGGAGAGATATGCGAATATAACACCAACATCGTGCAGCGTTTGTTTTTTCAAAATATGGACTAAATCCAAACAAGTACAAAAAATAGGCGTTCAAATATTATGCACAAAAAAATGCACACACAAAGGTTACAAAGGTATTTGCATAAAATTCCTTCCTCATAGCACAAACAAAACAAGACCAATACAGCATATTGAGCCGTGAAAATATCAAGGGATACAATCCCCAGTTACAAATTAAAAGGGTCACTATGACTAAAAAATTAAAATTAAGTGGATTTAAAATAAAAACTTCTATATGGAAGTTAATTGACTAGAAAATGAATAACGTTTTATGCTTTTATGGCAATATCCTCACTGAAATGTAACCTAAGAAAAAAGTGGGAAGAGAGTTTAAATATACAACTACGTCGGGGGAGGGTACATGACACTTCTGTCACATGCGTATCTTTGAGTGAATCCAAATAACCAAATGCAAATACAGGCTACGGCGAAGAAAAGGTTTTTTTCACAAACACAGTCGCAAAGCAAATGGGTATGATCTCGCTATTGAAAATTATAAATATGTTCAACGTATAAGAAATCCTTTTTTACAATAAAATACGAAAGTAATCGCACACATGCGAATTCAACAAGTTTTAGGTAAAGTAGACTTCAACACATAATACAATATCTGTGATACTATCGTCCAGGTAATTCACAAGTACATGTGAGAGAACACACGTGTTCATTATAAATCAAGATATATACTTATTCCCCCCTTTTTATATATATATATATATATATATATATATATATATATATATATATATACTAGCAATGGGTGCTTGCAGGTGTATGCTGAGCAAAAAAAAAACAACATAATTTTTTTAAATTTGACCCCTATTATAACCCCTTAACATTTATTGTTTAGGGCTCAAATCAAGTTATTAAGTTAGATACATGTCCAAGGAACCTATATCTAAAATTTCAAGTGTTTAGACCCCAAGTTGTCGGAGGAGTTTGGTAGAGTTCTCAAAGGTCAAATCGTTGAACTTTGACCCCTTAACAGCCAAATTTCGGTCCGAAAGCTGATTACGTCGATTTTCCCAAATCTCAGTAGCCTGTATATCAAATTTCGAGTCTGTAGACTAAAAATTGACAGAGTTATTGTGTATGGAAATGTACACAGACACACACACACACACACACAGACACGTTCACTTTTATATATATATATAGATAGATATTGGGGAAAAATACAAACATATAACTAACACCAGTTTCGGACACAGCGTCTCGAGGGTATAGTTAGATAAAAGTCGTTTCTTAAAGTGGGGGAAAATCCAGCTTCCAAAAAATATTGAACACACTGGATTAGGACAAAAAATAAAATTACCTCAGTCTAGCAGGATCTCTTATTCGCTGACTAGGGACAGAAAATGCTATAGTTTCTCCCAACGTAAATCGCAATAGCCGTGGAATTTCAACTAATGCAAGTAAAATGTAAATTATATTTCGAAAGAGAGTTACGAAAGTTACAACTTCAATTCTAAAGGGGAGAAAATGGAAAGTATATACATATTTCTTAATCTCTTTTTATGAGGAAAAATATATATGAAAAATTGTGCGCTATACTAGGCGTACGTAAAAAGTATTAGACAGATGTAAATAAAGACATTAGACGCACATAAAAATGCTAAATTCAGGAATAAACTAATATATAACATTCCAGTCTCTGTACAGACGTACTATGTTAAATTCGGGAATTTTTGTTAAGCGAATGTCAAATATTTGAAACACACAGAATTACCAGTCACCTTAACTCAATGGTGTAGCAGTCGTCGAAACTTCTAGGAGGATGCTAAGTTACAAGTTAATAATGTGGAAAGGGAGGTTACAGAAAGAGCCAACAAGTGGGTCAGTGATATGAGTGTATTTAACACTAGCTAAGTAACGCATTGACAGAATGAGAATAAAACTGGTCTCGACATAGGAAAGGGGAAAGTACGCGTATCGTATAGAGCGAATAGTAACTTAATTCACTAAAAATTATTCAAGCAGAGCACTTAATTTGAAAAGTATTCTGAAATAAGGGACATGAATTTGCTAAATGCCTTTAAACGACGGAAGAAAACTTACAAAATGCCTTGAAATAAAAGCAGTAAACTTACAAAATGCTTCTAAATAAGGGAAAATAAATGTGGAAAATGTATGGCGGTTATCATAAATTTTAATGACGTTTGAAAAAGGGTCACCATTTCGGTCGGTCCCCTTTTTGGGGCACCTCCAACATTAGAGAGAGAACAAGAGTGCTGATAAAGAACGGTTGTGGAAAAGAAAACATTGGTTATAATTAAGTGCAACGAGTTTTTAGGATTGATGATTTTTTATAAAGATTTCCAAGATATAGGGTACAAAGAGGATGGTACATTTCTTTGATAAAAGTCTGTACCCAGGGAAACTGGTCCATCGCATGTGGATGCTTCTATCGTTCCCGCATTTCTGAGACAGATTTCTTCTTTGTATCTCCCTCCAGGACCGTCCTCTCTTCCGATTGGCTGAAACCTCTGGTCACGTTGAGAGAAGAAAGAAAGGGAAAAGTAGAAGAGTAGGGAGAAAGAGAGAAATAAGGGAAGCATACCGTAGCAGCATTATAGTAGTAGTTCACTACACAAGCCCCCTCCAAATAATGGAGTTAAGTACCCTCCACAGAATTATTAAATATGTGTATTGCCTAAATTTGTTTAAAAATAAAAGTACTCACTTTTTTTTTTCCACATTACTTTTCTACCAGATCTAGACTTATATGTGTCAGCAATTTTATCTTCAACTTTGTTGGTATCGTCTGTCTTAATAAGTTTATCATTAGTAGTACCGTCATTTGTCTGTGACTTCTCAGTCGGTCTAATTTTATTATTACTAGTTGGTTCTATGTATGGCTTTAATCTATCTATTGATACGTGTGTATGAGTACCATTGTTCATATCGATCTGATAATGCTTATCTGATTGAGTCAAAACTTTATAAGGACCTGAGTACGGTGCTTCTAATGATTTCCTAACTCGATCAATTCTGAGCCATACTTTTTCATAGGAAGATAAGCCTTTCGGTATAAATGTTTTGGGACTGTCATGGATATATCCTTTTTCATTGTTGAGTTCTTCAATTTGGGACATCCATTCACACAAATTACGTATGTACTGGTTATTAACTGAAGTTTCTCCTACTTTCTGCTTGTGTATCAACTGCTGAGGAATCAATATCGGAGCTCCAGTAACAGACATAAAAGGGAAAAGCTAGATTCATTAGGGGTGCTATGTATACCCAGCAGAATCACCGGTATCGCTTTCATCCATGATTCTTTTCGAGCCATTATTGCCACTTTAAGAGTATGGTGTGCTCTTTCGATCATCCCGTTACTTTGAGGGTGATATGAAGTTGTCCTCAATCGGTAAAAACCTACTACCTTGGCTAATTCCTGGAACAATTCGCTCTCAAACTGACTACCTCTGTCAGTTACAACGTACCAGGATGCGCCAAGCTATGTAAACTGTTGAAAATAGCTTGATGAAGCTCTTTTGGGATAAACGGTCTGGGGTACTTAGTTGAAGTATCGCATAGGACTGAGCCGACTTTGCTTGACACACAGTATTCTTTCAAATTAGTGTATGACTTTATTTCGTCATCACCTTTTTGTGCCTGGGCTATTTCAGCCAAGTTGCATGCATCTATCTGCACAGCTAATGCAGGCCGAGACATACAGTCTGCAACTATATTCTCAGCTCCTTTAATGTACTCCACATTAGCAATATATTCAGTAAGCACTGATAAGTGTCACTGTTGTCGATCTGACTTTGCTAGTGTCTAACTATAAAAGGCTCCGCATAATGGCTTATGATCAGTGAATAATGTCACGTGACGACCTTCTATGAGGAAGCGGAAATGTATCACTGAAAAATAAGCTGCTAGTAGCTCTCTGTCAAACGTGGAATACTTGGCTTGGGTTTGAGAAAATTTCTTGGAAAAGAAACCTATAGGTACTGGTTTCTTATCTATCAACTGGTGTAATGCAGCACCAGCGGTGTATTGACTAGCATCTGTAACTAAGTGGTATTCTGTAGCTGAAGACTGTGGATGAAGTAAAGGCCGTAATTTCCGATAATTTGCTTTGAAGGCATTAGTTTCTTCTTCATTAAGCTCGGTCTTTGCTTCAGGATCCAACCTCATCCGTTCAGATAGTGGTAAAATTATGGATGCATAATTAGGGACTAATTTGCGATAAAAACCTGTCATCCCCAGAAATCTACGTAAGCTTTTTGAGTCCTTAGGTATTGGAAAATTTTCCAATTCTTTGATTTTCTTTAAAGTAGGCAACAAGCCTTTTTTTTGCTTACATGAAAACCTAAGAAATCTAACTCTGGTACTTCGAATACACACTTATCTAAGGAAATCTTAAAATTGTTATCACTAAGGATCCTAAATACTCTATCTAAATCTTCCTTGTGCTATTGCTCACTTTCGCTAAAAACTAGTATGTCATCTAAATATATAAATATGCAATTTAATTTTTAAAATATTTTATCCATAAAATGCTGAAATGTAGCCGCAGCCAAATGACATGTAATTAAACTCAAACAAATCAAAAGGTGTCACTACTGCTGTCTTAGGCACATCTTCAGGGTGTACCTTAATCTGATGATATGCTGCAGTTAAATCTATTTTGGAAAAATATTGTTTATTAGCTAACTGTGTGCAGAAGGAATTTATATTGTGTACCGGGTTGCGGTCTGTTTTGGTAATGCTATTTAACACACGGAAATCACTGCACACTCGATATGACCCATCCGGCTTCTTCACCAAGTGCAAAGGGGTTGCCCACTCACTACTGGAAGGCTGGATAACTCCGGTATTTAGTAATTTTTAAAATTTTGCCTGTGCTGTGTCTAACTTAGGACCGGAAAGATGTCTGGCTTTAGCAAAGACTAGTACGTGACTGTATCAATCCTGTGATACACTCCACCATAGTCTTTGTTTGTGTCGCTATGTGGTGAAAGCACATTATTATATTTACCTATTACTTCTGTAACATAATCCGCTAGGTCTATTTTGTTAATCACTACAGCATTGGTTCCCGTTACTGCATTGACTGTAATTTCACGCTCCGTTACGTTATCATGGATGGATCTATTTTTACAATCCACTATAATGTTTAATTTGTTTAAGAAGTCAAATCCTAACAAAGGGTTAGTGACATCTGCAATCATGAAACTCCATTGAAAAGATCTTCTCAAATGGGGTATCTTAACTTCGAGGTTTGTCTGACCATAGCATTTTATGCTTTCACCGTTAGCGGTAGAGATATGA
Source organism: Euprymna scolopes (assembly GCF_053919585.1). Lineage (NCBI taxonomy): Eukaryota > Metazoa > Mollusca > Cephalopoda > Sepiida > Sepiolidae > Euprymna > Euprymna scolopes. The sequence goes on from NC_136484.1 coordinate 108,085,264, forward strand.
ACAGGAGTTGGCTCCAGAGTAATTCCATTTACTATGGAATGTCGTAAAATGGAAACACTGGCTCCTGTATCTATGATAAAATTGACTTTAGACGCTCCTATTTTAGCAGAAACTTCTAATAATGGTGGCACTACTGGAGCAAATGTAGTCCGCCTTTCTAGTTTTCCGAATCACTAGGGGCGGGAGAGGAAGGGCGTGAGTTAGGCAGAGTCTGTAAGCTACTCTTTTTCTTTGGCCACTTACACCATGGCTTATACATACGAGCCTCCTCCGCAAAATATATATGGGCTCTACATATCTTCGGATGCTATTTCCTTCTATATGGACATAGGCCGGCTAGAATGGTTTCACTAGACTGTCTGGTGGTAATCTGGGCGTTTGTCTGAGCTCGACTCTCAACCGCCTGAAATACTGATGTATTTTCTATTAACGGCATCAAGTTGCCGGATAGTCAACCCAACTCCGTTAACGGCATTTCAATGTGGGCTGCTATTACTGGGGTGATTTGCTTCGGAAGTGCGTGTATGAATTTATGGTGCACTATCTTGTCGCTTGCCCCTATTCTATGTGCGACCATTACCATCTCCTGGAGGTATAATGATGGACGACCAGCTAATGTAGTGGTCCTCATCAACTTCTCCAGGAGTTCAGGTCTGGTCTTTTCATATGCAGACAACACAGACTCCTTTAACGTCGCATAGTTTAACGACTGCAGAATTGCTGGATGTATATTTGTTACCACGTCAGGCGGCAATGCGCTGATAACCGTATAGAACTTAGTTTCATTGCTCGTAATGTGTCTGAGATGGAATTGAGCTTCTATTATCGAAAACCATCCCTTGACATTTGTCTTCATAAATTGTGGGGGTTTTACGCTAAACTGTTGTGCATCCATTATTATTATTACTAATTATTATTATTAATTATTATTATTACTATTATTAGTACTATTAATTATTATTATTATTATTATTATTATTATTAATTATTATTATTCCTATGATTATTATTAGTTACTATTATTATTATTTTTTTTTTTGTTATTATTTATTTGTAGCTGCGACTAAAGGAAATGACTGGCATGTGATAAACAAGAAGAGAGAAAAGGCGAGTACTAACCAGAGGTTAATTTCAGCAGGTGCTTGGAGAAATAGCGTCAATTAAAATTTAAAAAAAAAAAAAAATTTATACATATATAAATATATATATGTGTGTGTGTGAATATATAGTCAATCTTCTTAAAGAAAAAAAACTGAGTTCGTCGATGCACACACGTGTTCCAAAATTAGCTTCACATGCGTGCGTGTGGAAGTTTTTTTTTGTGTGCGGGTGTGTGACCACACGTGTTCCAAAATTGGCTTCACCCGCGTGCGTCTGGAAGGTTCCTTTTTCTGTTTACGGGTGTGTGTGTGTTTTAGAATGAAATTTTGGATTCTGTATTGATTCTTAAAGTCACTTTTTGTTGTTACAGAATAGTTTTTAGACCAGATTTTATTTTAGTCATTTATCTGGTGAAAATCACGTAACAAAAAAGTTCTGTTTTTATTTTTTATTTTTACTGCTTATTTTTCTTGTTTGTTTGTTGTGCCTTATTTAGCATAAACCGTTTCACAAAAGTAGCAAAAATATATATATTATCGGCCTTTCTTAGAAAGCGGATTTATATATAGTTTTTTTTTGTAAGGTTCTACTGTAGTTTTAGAAAGGCCTTTTCTTCTTTTTCTTTTTATTTTACTCTGTCACGTTCTCATCATTTTTTTTTTTTTTTGTTCATTGAAGATTGCGTGTATATACACATGTCGGACGTTCACCAAATTATGGCGATTACCATAAATTTTAACGACGTTTGAAAAAGGGTCACCATTTCAGTCGGTCCCCTTTTTGGGGCACCTCCGACATTAGAGAGAGAACAAGAGTGCTGAAAAAGAACGGTTGTGGAAAAGAAAACATTGGTTATAATTAAGTGCGACGAGACTTTAGGATTGATGATTTTTTATAAAGATTTCCAAGATATAGGGTACAGAGAGGATGGTACATTTCTTTGATAAAAGTCTTTACCCAGGGAAACTGGTCCGTCGCATGTGGATGCTTCTATTGTTCCCGCATGTCTGAGACAAATTTCTTCTTTGTATCTCCCTCCAGGACCGTCCTCTCTTCCGATTGGCTGAAACCTCTGGTCACGTTGAGAGAAGAAAGAAAGGGAAAAGTAGAAGAGCAGGGAGAAAGAGAGAAATAAGGGAAGCATACCGTAGCAGCATTATAGTAGTAGTTCACTACAAATACTTTTAAATAAAGGGGAAAAACATTCTAAACTACTTTTAAATGAAGGGGTGAAAATTTGGAAAATGCCTTTAAATAACGGAAAAAATTCACAGTAGTTGAACGAATCTAAGAGACAAGTTGATAGTGTCAGATAGCGGAGGTAACAGAAATTTCAAGAGGTTAAATTTAATCCTAACTTGAAAGAAACAGAATTAAAACATATTTCGATTAGAAAAAGGTACACTTAATTTTCAAAGTGTCCCAAATAACGGACAAAAAATTGTTAAATGTATTTAATAGGGGAAAAAATTTTGCAAAATTCTCTCAAATAAAAGCAGAATTTTTCCAAACTACTTTTACATAAAGGGAAAAAATTTGCAAAATGCATTTAATATAGGGACAAAATTTGCAAAATGTCGGAAATTTATCTTGTTTCCAGATAAATTCGACGCGAAAGTAACTAGCCTGAAAAAAAAATAAAAGCATGAAATAAAAAGGGGAGGGGAGTAAAGATTAAAATATAAAGGTCTTGTTTCAAAACGAAGAAGAGATTTTATTAATAATAAAATTAGTTGCAAATTTTTTCCCTCTGCGGGCATTAAGTTCAAAGAACGCCAAGGTAACATATAATGAAAAAAATAACACTGGTTCTCATATTAAAATGTCGTATCCATATACTCCTTCCAATTATGTGCAGACCGTAGCCATGTAATATAAGGTCTTTTAAAAATTACACTCCTTCCAAATATGTGCAAACTGTAGCCACGTATTATAATGTCTTCATAAGTTCACCTTGTTGCATGTCCGGGGTATTCTTGCTGGGTTTTCTTCTTTGAAGGAGGCTTGTCAAAATTCAATTTTCAGCGCCGGGCAATGAAACGAAGTCTAATATCCTCGTCACCGGAATTTCAAAAGAGGACGAATCTCACGCTGGGCTCGTGACGTCATCGAGGAGCTAGCATTTCCCTTTTCTTCAAATTAAAGGGAGTTTTGTACAAACCCAAAATGTACGAAACTAAGAATCATAAAAGATACAAAATACAAAAAATCAAATATAAGAACCAGAATATAAATAATAAATGTATTGATACAAAAAAATTCTAACAAGACTGAGGGAGCATAAAAGAAATTCGTTTGAACTGGAATATAGTCATAAAAAGGTGCTCAATATCCGGAGAATAGCTTCTCTTCGTATCCCTTTTGCCAAAATATCTGGTTGAGAATTTGTCACGTACTTCTTTTTTTTTTTTTCAGGGTACATTTTCGTGTTTTCATTCAGTCTTTTATTTTTGAAATTGTTGTGGTAATAATAATAATGAAAAACTGGTCAATATTCTTAGTATAGCAGGTGTGGCCAAACCGAACTTCATGTCGACCCTAGCAACACTGGGTATCCATGCTAGTAATATATATAACTGGCTTGGAAATTTTTCAGATCTCCAAAAGGATGTTCCAGCGCTGTCAATAGGGTCATGGTTCTCTTTCAGAAAATATTGGTATTTCATCTCCAAAGAAAGTAACAATTGTAGCTAGTGAATTCATTATCACAGTGATCAACCTACAAAGTGGTGTGGATTATAGCCTGATTTCCTGGGTTTTGTTTACCTTGACTTTTACATAGTTCATTCTTGTTTGGCTATCAGTAATGCTTTTGTTTCCCATTTTTTTTTTTTTTAGATACCCGACATCAATTTCTACAATGGACGAGATAGGCAGAATGTATAGAAAAATCCATACAACTTAATCTAATCCCTGAATTATGAGATTGACTTCTCATTAACATTGCTCAGCCTTGAATTTTATACTAGATTTAAACGTTTTACCCCCAAAACTTTAAAACAAACAGTGATATTACTCTACATTAATAAAATGCCTGTATGTCTTTACCTGGTCTAGGCTAAGAAAGGCCCTTCCCCCAAATTCGGCATGCAGATAATCTGACACTCTAGGTCATAACCTTTGTAAAAGTAACCTAGCTCAACCCTGAATCTTTCAAAAGAAGACATATCTTGTGGAGAATTTTGTTTTAACAGCAAATCAACCTTTTTGTGATGTTTTTTTATGCTTAAACATTAATTATTATAAATGATTAATTCTATATATTAATATTACTAGCAATGGTGCCCGGTGTTGCCCTGGTGTTTGGAGGTTAGTGTTGGGCAAAAAACAAAAATAAAGTGGTAGTACTGTGAAGGAGGAAAAGAAGGGGAAAAAAACGTGACGTCTTTGCTGTTACGACCACCGGCAAACCGGAAGTGATGTAGGTTTAAATTAAGGCTCGACAATCGAAAAGAGGGGATGACTTTCGAAAATATCGGTGAAAAAAGTAACCCCTCCCAGTTGAAAAGTGTCCAATTGAGGGTGAAGAAATTAATGTTTTTAGTCAATTTTTCAGCATTTGTGTCTGAAGGGTCAAGCTTAAAAACGATACTGATCTTGTGAAAATCCGTCGCCTTTGTCGAAAGTTTTAGGCAGACATGCAAACATGCGTACATGCATACATTTATATATTGGTAGTTAAAATTTTCGACCCAAACCGATTAAAAAGCTTGCCCTATCTCTGAATACCCTTTATGTAAAATTTCAAATGTTTAGACCTGAAATTGTCTGAGTAATTTGGTAGAGACCGCAGAGGTCAATTTTTAAAAACACTTTGAACCTTATTTTGACCCCTATTTTAACCCCTTAACATTTATTGTTTTGTGCTGAAATCAAGTTATTAAGTTAGATCCATCTCCAAAGAACCTATATCTAAAATTTCAATTGTTTATACCCAAAATTGTCGGAGGAGTTTCGTAGAGTTCTGAAAGGTCAAATCGTTGAACTTTGAGCCCTTAATCGCCAAATTTATAGCCGAGAATAGATTACAAAGATTTTCCCAAATCTCAATACCCTGTATATCAACTTTCGAGTTTGTAGACTGAAAATTGACAGAGTTATTGCGTATGGAAATGTACACACACACACACACACACACACACACACACACACACACACACACACACACACACACACACACACACACACACAGAGACACGTTCACTTTTATAGATATATAGATAGATAGATAGATAGATAGATAGATAGATAGTGTATGTGTTTATTGTGTGTCACGCTTACATCATTTTTTTTTTCTGAGTGACTGCTTAATTGTTACTAGCCTGGATGCCTGGCGTTGCCCGGGTGTTTGGAGGTGTGTTTTGAGCAAAAAAAAAAAAAAAAAAGTGGTAGCACGCAGGCAGGCAGGCTTGAACCCGTACCGCGAAGAAGGAAAAGAATGTGAAAAAAAAAAAATGTGATGTTTTTTGCTGTTGCCCCCATTGCCAAACCAGAAGTGATATAGGTTTGAATTAATGCTAGACAATCGAAAAGAGGCAATGACTTTTGAAAATATTGGTGAAAAAAGCGATCCCTCCCTGGAGAAAAGAGCCCAATTGAAGGTAAAGGAATTAATGTTTTTTACCCAATTTTTCGATATTTGTTATCCAAAGGGTCGAGCTTCAAAATGATACCAATCCCGTGAAAATCCGTTGCCTCTGTCGAAAGTTTTAGGCAGGCATACGAACATACATACAACTTTATAAGAATTGATTCTATAGTAATATATGAAGTCTACATAAATTAAAATGTAATTAAGTGTATTTTATAACTAGGTTATGCCGGGCGTCCCTGCTAGATATCAGGGTGCCTCCATTTACGCTGAACATTTACAGAATGCCAACATCAATATATTATTAATTTTAATTTATTTATTGCGGACTATTATCCTCATCTTTTCTTAGTTGTTTCACAACGTTTCGGCCAACTATTCCTCTGGCCTTCATCAGGTGGTAACTACGACTGGATTAGAACTCTGAATCTCCTAACTGCATCCACTGCAATTACTGTTCCGTAATTGTTGTTGTCTCACCACGTTTTGGCCAAGTAAGCCTCTGGCAGGCTTTGAATAGGATTGAAACCGCTATCTTCAAACAATTCTCACCTGGAATCATAGAGATTCAATGTTTCTATCAACTGCTTCAGGGGCCCGAAGCACGATCAAGGTTGAATTTTTTGGTGTTATAAACTCATGTTTTATTTATTATCTGCTCTTCCAGGGTCAGGTGCGTACCGAATTAATTCCAATTAAATAATATATATATATATATATCAATATATTACATATGAAAGAGTCCGCTATGGAATTTGCACAGGTCCCACTAGTTCTATATAATTAATTGAACTGAAGGTGCTATTTTTTATGCAGTTCAAATCTTTGCAAAGAAGTTTTTTTTTTTTTTGATGAATATAAAAACTATAGAATTAATTTTGACTATGCGTTACATGTATTGAGTGTCATAGGGTATGTAAACTCAACAGTAAAGGCAATGAAATAAAAAAAAAAAAAAGAAGTCAAATGGCTCATGTAAGCGGGCTTTGAATTCAAAAATTGCATGGAATAAAAATTAATCTCAAGTGACATTAAAATGGGATCAAATAAAAATTGGGTACTTGTGTAGATTTTGAATCTGATGTATCTAAGTGTCCATTCAGCTTTGGTCGGAATACATCAACCGTTTGCTTGTAATCTGATGTAAGACACAGATCAGCCAATTAAAATGTGTGGCAATGAACGAGCAGATAACTTTCCGATAAATATTGGAAGAAAAAAAAATAGATGTTACATAGCATAGATGTTGCCAAGGTCGCTGGAAAGATGGTGGGATCCTTCTACCGCTCAAGAAGATATCTCACTACTGATGCAATTCTCTATCTATATAAAAGCCAAGTACGCCCAAGGATGGAATATTGCTGCCATATCTGGGCAGGAGCTGCTAAAAACAGCCTATCCTGCCTTGACAGAGTACAAAATAGACTTCGTGGCTTAGTGGGGGATGCCCTTTTCTCTTTCCTGCAACTTCTCTCCCATAGAAGAGACGTTGCGAGCCTATCTTTGTTTTATCATTATATCCATGGCAGATGCTCGTCTGAGCTCCAATCTCTAGTCCCCCCTTGCAAATCTTTTATGAAAAACACCCGTCTAGTTGAAACCACTGTCAAAAATTTTCTCCACTCTTTATCTGTGCCTAACTCAAAACGTAGATTCCATGAACAAAGCTTCTTTCTTAGAACTGCACGCCTGTGGAACTCTGTTCCATCTGCTTGCTTCCAACCTGACTACAACCTGGATGTCTTCAAGCTCAACGTAAACAAATTCCTGATGAACCGCCCACTTAAGTAGACATTTTTATTAAACCCCCACACTAACGTACTGTACATGCAATAACCCTTATCCCTGAGTGGCTTCCAGGCCTTGATAAGTGGTGATCACCTTGTAAAAAAAAAAAAGTTAGATAGATGTTACATAGCATGGAGACTAATGTCACTATGAATTTATCAATGATTGCAAAGAGAGGCTCCGTAAGTGACAAATGTGGCTGGAGGTACAGGAAAGTTGTCTTAAAATTTTCTTGGATTTCAAAAAAAAAAAACCGTTTTAGCAATTGAACCTTTTTTAAACTTTTTCTTGCAATTTTCTCTGAAAACAAAAACAATTTTGAACAAATCATAAAAAATATAATTGAAAATCCTTTTTTTTTTCTTCTTTTAAAAAATCTTTTAGAAACAAAAAAAAATTCATAATTTGTTTTGAAAAAATAAACTTTAGTTTGCCAAACATTATCTATTAAAATTGAAAACAAAAAAAATCTAAAAGAAAAATATGGTTATGGTAAATTCCCTCTTTTTCTTGCATGAAAAAATGTTTGCCATGAAACAATAAATGAATAATAAATGAAAATGACGGTAAGTCATTGTTTTTTTGTTTTTTTTTTCTTTGCTTGTTCCTTTTCTCTTTTTTTTATTTCTACAATTTCCATTTTTCTGTTTTATACCATTAAATCGAGTAGACACTTCAAAGGAACCCTGCATTCATCTCTGGTGAGCATTCCAATTCAAAATCTGCACAAGTACCAAAAATTGATTTAAGTCAGTAAATACATATATTAGAGAAATATTGAAGCCCAGCAAAAATTCTTTTGTTTATGCAGAGTGAGTCTTTAGGTCATAAAGTATACTCTCTAAAATTTAAATTGTATAGCAAACGTGATCTGCTCAGAATGGGAAATGAATGTATGCAATAATGATTAGGAAATCCTATGCCCCCCCCCCAAAAAAAAACTTTATTCAATCCAGAAGAATTACATTATAAATAAATAAGGGAAAATATTTAACAGGGTAACGAGTTTCCTGCGTGAATAACTGTGTGAAATGAATTAAAAAAAAAAACAAAGTCAAATGGCTCATGTAAGCGGGCTTTGAATTCAAAAATTGCATGGAATAAAAATTAATCTCAAGTGACATTAAAATGGGATCAAATAAAAATTGGGTACTTGTGCAGATTTTGAATCTGATGTATCTAAGTGTCCATTCAGCTTTGGTCGGAATACATCAACCGTTTGTCTGTAATCTGATGTAAGACACAGATCAGCCAATCAAAATGTGTGGCAATGAACGAGCAGATAACTTTCCGATGGAGAAGCTACTGTAATGTAATGGGGGTAGCATGTTCTTGTTCTGTCAGCCATGACTGAATAGAGGTTCTAAGTAATTTGCAATTGTAGTTTTCAATCACCCACACTGAGGATTGAACCTTCAACCTTCAGAAGAAAATGACTTTTTATAATTGATTTTTCCAAGTACTCTAACCACTGTGCCATGGGTCCTTGTCCACAAGGACTCATGGTGCAGTGACCGAAAAATACAATTGTGAATTACTTAGGACTTCTATCCAGTCATGGCTGACGGAACAAGAGCATGCTACTCCAGTGAAGTAAATAAAGGGTTCCGCTCGAAATTCCGTCCAAATTCCCGGATTTAACAGAAACATTCCTGAGTTCGACAAGATACACCTGAAGAAGGTCGGAGGTTATATCGACCAAAACATTATGAAAATAACACTCAAAATGAGAACAGTAGTCCAATGAATCCAAATAATATGAAAAGAATTATTATAAAATGCCATTGCTCTCTCTTTATTATTTTTTTTACAAAGGAACCACCACTTATCAAAGCTCGGAGGCCATTCGAGGTTGAGGGTTAATGAGTGTACAGTAGTCAATGGGAAAATGTCGTAATCGTTAGTAGTGGAAATTTGGTAAATTGGATTACTTAAGGGACGGTTCAACAAGAATTTATTTACATTGGACTTGAAAACGACCAAATTGTAGCTCATCCAGAACTTGTTTATGTTGGACTATTATACTCAGTTGGAAAGTAGGATAATGGAACAGAGTTCCACAGGGATGCAGAAAGAAGCTTTGTTCATGGAATCTACGTTTAGGTTTAGGCACAGATATAGAGTGAGGGAAATTATTGATGGTGGTTTCAGATAGATGAGTGTTTTTCTGTGAGTCAGGCTAGTGGAGACCATAGATTGGAGCTCAGACGAGCACTTGCCATGAAAATAATGATAAAGCAAAGACAGGCTTGCAACGTCTCTTCTGTGGAAAAGAGGCTGCAGGGAAGAGAAAAGGGCACCCCCCACTAGGCTATGAAGTCTCTTGTACAAGCGTTATTTTTCAGCAACAGAGAAGAGGTCCTTGTCATGAAGAATGCCTGCCATTAACGACGCAATGAAGATTTGATGATGATAAGACGTGCCAGCCAGTTATAGCCGACACCATATCGACCCACTGATGTTTCTAGCATCCATGTGCCTATAATTTTATCGTGTCTAATATCCATGGAGCTGGTTGTCATGCAAGGACATAACAACAGTTCAATAAGCATCCCCATGACAAACCAAGTAACTCTTCCAGCAAACGATTGTGTCATAATTCCTTTGTAAAAATTATTAAGACTTCTATTCGATCATGATGAAATGAGAGCATTGATTAAATAAAGGCTCATTTGAGATGCCCAGTTCTTAGTCTTGTTTCCTGACTATGGCAATGAATGCCGTCCCCCACATCTGCTTCATTCCCTTCCCCTGAACCTGAGAATTTTGGGGATACTTGGTTGCGATGTATGCTAACATGATTGGACTGGGCCACTCTTGTCTGACAGGTTTTAACATTTGCTTGCTGCTGTTTCCGACTGACAGTACAGGTACCCTAACTCTTTGGTGGCGCTTAGAGTGGTTGTATGATATCGGGATGTTTGTAGTGTCATGTCATGCATGGAAAGGGACTCTGCATTCATCTCTGGTGAGCATTCCTGTGGATGAGGAGTTGGCTGATGGTCTACTTGTGTGTCATGATAGTAGCTATGCCCATACACTTTGTCTAGCACTTCTCACCCTAAACGGAAACTACAAAATAAAATGAAATGACAGCTCAATCCAAAATAACGATCAAGCCACACACACAAGCAATTCGCCTCCTCCCTTGAGGCTTGCATTTACAAATATCTGTGGACTTAGAACTAAGATGTAGAATCATTTCTCCTAGCAAACTTCCTGGATATCTTAGTACTAAGTAAAACTAATTTGCACTCCTCCATCCCCTCTAACATCTTTAACATGTCTGGTTATCTCCCACTTTGTTGTAAGGACTCTGACAGACATATGCATGGACTTGGAGTCTATTCGCAACACCCTCCCCATGACTAGGGAATCTAAACTAGAATCAGATGACTAGGCCTTCATGTGCTTTAAACTAACTTTACAACATAGCGTTACCTATATTTTCTTTATCACTCTCCTTTGACTCAGGACTGTACTCTAATCAATCATGTCTCTGACAGCATAGATGTAGCACTCACCCTTAACACTAGCGCCCAAATTCATGTATTTGGTGACTTTAATGCCCACCACAATAATTGGTTTGGCTTCTCTAACTACACAGACGCAGCTGATAGCATTTTCTATATCTCATTCCTTGATGCAGACAGTAACATTTCTGACCAGACTCCCAGATCGTCAGGACCAGCAAGCCTCACTTTTAGATCTATTTCTAACAACAGTTTCTGAGGATTGTGTAACAAATGGACATTGCCCACTCAGGAACATTGATCATGCGGTGATAATGATAGACATCACTCTAAACTCTCCACACCAAGTTGAAGAGCCATTGCTCAAACAACAAGGTACTACTATAAGGCTGACTAGAATGCCATTAGAGATGACATCAGGGATGTCCTATAGGGAAATATCTTTTCTCTTTCTGTGGAACAATGCGCAAATGAGATTACTGAATGGTTCAAAACAGCAACTGAAGCACATGTTTCCACACGGAAGTTCTATAGCAAACTCCACTCTTCCCAATGGTTTACTTCTACTTGTGCAGCTGCCATTGCCCAGAGGCAACATGTATACCACCGATTTATCTGGCATAAGTCCAGTACAAACAGACAAAAGTTTATAGAAGCAAAAAGTAATTGTAAGAAAGAAGTAGTGACAGCTAAGAGAAAATATATTGAAACAACGTTAGATGCACCGAAGAACAGAAATTAGGAATTCATGATTTCTAGGAAATCTACAACAGTGTAGTAAATGATGGGCAATCAACAATTCCCCCATTATCCAACAATCATGAGGTTGTCTGCATGACAACGGAGAAAACTAATATGCTTGCTCATCAGTTTGTCTCAAACTCTACTTTGGACCCAGTAAACCACTTTCTCCCTGATTTTCCTTTGCAGATAGAAACCACACTAAAAGATCTGAAAATCACCCCTTCTCAAGTACATGATATAATAAAAAAACTAGACACTTTAAAAGCATGTGGACTTGATCTCATCCCGGCTGTACATTAAAAAAATGCTCTGCTGAGGTTGCTCCAGTTCTCTCCAAACTCTTTAACAAATGCCAATGAATCATGCTTTCCTGAAAAAACTGAAGAAAACTGCTTCTGTGGTACCAGTTTTCAAGGATTCTAGTGAAAGAACTGATCTGTTAAATTATTGCCCCATTAGCCTTCTCCCTCTTTTTGCCAAAATATTTAAGTCCATAATTAATCAAGCTCTAATTCACCACCTTACAGTTGCTAAACTCCTGTCTGATCATTAATATGGATGTAGGCAAGCCTGTTTTACTGCAGATATTCTAACTGTAATCTCTGAATGTATCTAACATTCACTGGACAAAGCAGGGGAGCATAGAGCAGTAGCTCTAGATATATCTAAGGCTTTTGACAGGGTATGGCATGAAGGTCTTCTCATGAAAATCAGATCCTATGGTATCACTGGAAGAATACTTAACATAATTAAATCCTTCTTAAGTACAAAAAGAATCCAGGCTGTCCTCGATGGTAGTATGTCTAAACAATATTATATAAATGCAGGTGTACCTCTGGGATCAATCCTTGGACTTTTATTATTCCTGATATTCATAAATGACCTGCCTGATAAAATAGTCTCTGAAATAGGTATATTTGCTGATGACCATGCTCTATAACAAGCACGAGGGGAAAACAAATGAATGCATGTCCAAGGCAATAGCGGAAGCCCTAGAGGAAGATCTCCAGTCTGTAGTGGAATGGGGTCAAAATGGATGGTAACGTTTAGTGCTGCCAAGACTAAGCTCGTTGCCTTTAATAATTATAAGAAACTTTCCCAACTACCATTAGCTATGGCTAAATATACATTACCTGAAAGTACTTCATTTAAACTCCTTGGCTTAACGTTCACAGGGAACATGAGTTGGAACAAATACATCAAAACATTGCCAAGGCTGCTGCGAAGAAGGTAGGCTCTCTCTACCATGCTAGAAAGTTATTAATACCTGAAAGTATCCTGTACCTCTATAAGACCAAAATTCGCCCATGTATGGAGTATAGTTATCACATTTGGGCTGGTGCATCTGCTGCTTGTCTCACTCCTAGACAGGGTTCAAAAGAGAGTCGTCAACCTGATAGGTCCTGAACTGTCATCTAAGCTTCAACCTCTGTCCCACTGACAAAATGTTGCATCCCTCTGCCTGTTTTACAAGTATTTTAATGGTGGATGCTCCGACAAACTACAAGCCCTTGTACCCTCTCGACGTAAATACTCCTGACACACACGACAAACAGCAAAGTCCCACCCTTACACAGTAAAGATCCCTAGATGTAAGAAAGCCTTTTACTCCAATAGTTTCTTTCCCAGAACTGCTAGACTTTGGAATTCCCTTCCTAGTTCCTGCTCTCCCAACTGTACTGACATGCAGAAGTTCAAGTGTAATGTGAACAGATATCTTGCTGCTCAACTCCATACATAATATCCTTTCAACTTATGTCCCTGATAGTAGCCGCCTATATCAAAGTGGCAACGTGCCTTGTTTGGGGTGAAAATGTAAAACTAAATAAATAAAAGGGTTCTGTTCAAAATTCCTTGCAATTTGCAGGTTTTGTATAAGATACATCTGAAGAACGTTGGGTGACATGTCCACCAAAACAATGTGAAAATAACACTCAAAATGAGAACAGTAGTCCAAATAATGCAAATTATTAATCCTTATCTCAAAAATCCAGAAGCATAAAAAGTCTAAAAAGAATTTGAAAGAATGAAACAAGCCCATATTTTCTGAAAACGCATTGGCCTCAGTGGCTGGCGGAACAGATTAGCATATAAAGATTTTAGCTTGAAAGCTATGATGGTCATTGAAATAGGGAGAAAATTAAATTCATTTTATTATATAGACGATGATAATAATGTTGCTATTGTTAGGAATATAGAGACGGGCAAGATCAACAATATAGAGAGAACAGTAAAATTGGGGAAAAAGCAGTTACATGAACGATTTTATAAGACAATAAAATTACACACAAAAAGATATGGATGAAACGATAAAAATGAGACTTGAACAGAGAAATTGAATCACTAGTGACAGCCACACAAAGCAATGCAATCAGAATAAACTACCTAAAAGCCAAGGTAGACAAGACCCAGGAAAACAGTAAATGTAGACTCTGTAAACCACATCATAAGTAAATGCATGAAAGTTGTCCAAATGGAATATAAAAGCAGACATGACAGGATTAGAAAGTAATTGACTGGGAACTGTGCAAACGGCTTCACTTTGAACATTCAGATCAGAACCAGTATTGGAAAATTAAAGGCATAAAATGCTGTGGAAATACAGTAAATAAACAATCTTATCCAAGCAAGAAGACCTGATGTCATAAATAGTCTACAGAAAAAAAAAACAGACAAAATTGTAGATTTTATTGTCATGTGTGAAAATCAAAGTGTCAGAAAAGTAAACTGATTCATGGAGATAATGCCAGAGAGATAAAGGAAAAATGGAACATGATGAAAACTGCAGTAATTCTAAAAGCAACAGGAACAGTAGTGAAAACCTGGAGAAAACTAGGAGAAATTGACAAAATCCTCAAGTATAGAAGACTTCAGCCAACCATACTTAATTTGAAATAGAATAATTTGAATAAGAATATGAAGCCAAGGGAACTGAAATTTCCATGGTAAATATATTAGATAGGGAAGTGATATTTCTGCTTTTTAGTAGAATTTTGCTTTTTTTTTTTTTTGTAAATCAGGAAAAGTGAAATTCGGTCATTTCTTTGAATTACAAAAATTTTGAAAAAGCAGATTCTCTGAGTAGGCAGTTGTTTTTAGTGGAGATTTTCCATCTCCTCATTCTTCATCATCATCATCATCATTGTCATCATCATCCAACATTCCATCTGATTAACGCTTATCTTTGAGTGATTTTAGTCTTGATAAGTTATTACTTATTAATAAATTTTTTTTTGTTTCAATGGATCAACACTTTGAAAGTCATGCCAAAAAGAGAAAAAATTCTCATTCTGAATTTTCCACTTGTGGTCAGAATGAGGTTACAAAATCTCACACTAAAAATGCATATTAAAGGGGAGATAATTCTGACACAAGACTACAATACAAGCAGATCTGTTTTGCTTCATTGAATTTAAATCTCTCAATCTGGATATCAATAATGAAGAGCCTGAACTGATTCTTGTTTCTTTTTTATTTATCTGTCTCACCACGAGGACAAACTTAGATGCAAATTTCGTTCAATATGGAGATTTCAATTCCCCAAAGATTAGCACTAAAAAAAAAAAAAATAACCTGTATAATACCGTTGGCACTTCCTGTCAAATGATAACACCTCAGATAGATAATAACCAAATCTCATATTCGAAAGAAGGAGGTAATGCCTTGGTGGATTGCTTTCTGAGATTGTGCTATGGAAGAATAGGTTCATGTATACATTAACCATAAATGCATGGAAACGGAAAACAAAGGATTGGTTCATTTATCTTATTTATATGCGTCTCCACAAGAGTAAAGTTCAGTATCTGCCTCCTCTATGGTTAAGTTTATTTCCTTTTATGGAAAATCAACCTATTTGGAATCATTTAATACCAGCACAATATTTCTTATCGTTCTGAATTTTTTTTAGATGAGGATTGATAATTCGTATTTTTTGGATTATTCTGACTACTGTTCTCATCTTGAGTTTTATTTTCACAATGTTTCAACCGATGTAACCTCTGACCTTCTTCAGGTATATCTTGCGGACGTAGTAGTAGACAAAAGGCGGCTTTAATCGCTTGGTCATCGTTTTCGCTTTTTATTTATATTTTAATGTATTGTAGGGAGTCGTCTGTTTGGTGTTTGTATACATGTGTTATATCGATTTAAAGCTAAGAAAGTTGTAAATGTGTTCTAGTAGGTGTTGTACTGTTGCAGTGTTTCGTGAAATAATTATTTGCGTTTATATGCTGCCGTGTTGGGTCTGCTGTGATGTTTGTGTATTGTATTTTGATTTTTCTTTTGATGTATGGCTTCCTCTGGTGGTTTTCTTTGTTGAAGTGAGGTGTGAGTTATTCCGCTGATGTGTGTACATAAAAAATGGGCTTTGATGTTGTCGTGTGTGTTTAGTGTGATCATTTATGTTGTATCGACGAACAGGCTTTGTCTTAGCGTCGCCATTATTATCACTGTAGCTGCTCCTTCTGGTTTCTGGTTTATTCATGTAAATATGGAGGGATATGCGATATAATATCAGTCAATCCTGTTCTGCTCGGGCGACAATCTCTTTGTACTTAATAACTGTGTTTATTACACTCGGCGCTTAAAAAATGTTCTATACCCAAAACGAACTTATTTTTATAATGTTTGATAAAATAATTATTATCATAATTTAGTTAATTATCATTTAATTAATTATCATTTAATTAACTTTGTCAGCCAACTTTTTGACACTTAAATGAAAGCGTCAAAGCAGGTTTAATAGTTCAATATCTTTAATTTACAAGCTCAAAGATGACTGGCGTAGATACGCAGCTTACCTCCCAGCTTTCCCAATCATATGTCATAAAAGTTGAACCCAGATCTCTCTCTCTTTTCCCTCTGTTGCGGTCCAGGATATAAATATCCTAACTCGCTACAAAAGAAAATAATGAAATGAATCGAAAGAAGGAAACAAAACTCAATTGCTGGATAAAATAAACATGTCGTTTATTTTCTGTTGAAAAATGAATGTTTTAGGTGTAACTCGTGTTCCTGTCTGCGTGTGGAAAGAGGAGTGAGTAATGTAGTGGAATGAGAAATGGCAGTCCAGCATGTAGAAAGGGAAAAAGAGAGGGTTGACATCAGTAAAGCTGCACGCACATGTTGTTCACATGGAAATGTCTTCAAGCCAAGAGCAGTGGATGTGAACTTGCCTGGTTGATGGACCAAAGCAAAAGGGAAGGAAGAGTGAGAAAGTCAATCCAGTTCATGGAGAGAGAAAGTTAGCTCTTGCCCCATATGCAGTAGAAGGCGACGTGACGTGCGCAGGCACGCGCGCCCCAAAAGGACGCGCAGTTGGTCTGTCAACCGTTCAGGTTGGAAGCTGGTTCGAAAAAGGAAGGAAACAGCTTGTCTCTTGCTTTTATAGTTGTTTCCGATGGTCTTTTGCGCATGTGTGGATTTCCTTCAAAGGGGAAGTGACGTTGCCCATGTGTGCATACGTGTGCGCGTATGTGTGCGTACATGTGTGTATGTTAGCGTGTGTGTGTATGCACGTGAATGTGAGTGTATGTACGTGAACGTGAATATATGTACGTGTGTGTACGTGTGCACGTATGTATGTGTGCGCGTATGTGTATGACAAGAAAAGTGTCTTGAGATGTGAACGCGTGTTTTTGTGTGAGACTAGAAAGGGCTCGCACACCTCTCTTCCGTACTTGAATCCAGAGCTAATAGCATGCGTGCACACAGCATTAAAAAGATGACTAAAACCCATCACAACTTAATGAACACACACACACACACGCACATAACATTTGAACACTCTTTCAATTTCTTTCTAATAATATTAAAAACAATGAACAGTGTCTTTAATGACTTTTAATTAAGAAAATATGATTCATATAATTGAGCGGAAAAGTTGCTACAATCCTCTATTCCTAAAAACATATTAAATATCTCTTGTATGAATGTATTCCTCGCTAAGTTTTTATTTGCTTTGTTTTTTTTCTTTTCCTTTAACATGTCTCTTGTCTTTCTCTCAATAGGAGCACCCCAATAAAACTGAAGATTTTACAAGTGATGGCCCCCCAAAAGACATTCATAGTACAATGAACGGATATTTGTAATTTTATAGAAGCCTCGTATTTTTTAAATTTGTTTTTTTTCTTTCAGCCCTCTCACCACTCCTTTCAAAGCACTGGCCACATTGCCATAGCACCACCCATTAAAATAGAAAGATGAATAACCGTGTATAGTGGATGACCTCATAAAATGATGACGTCATCCATCAAACCAGAGAGAGAAAAGGGAAATGATTTTTCATGATGTTATGTTTTCATACTTTAGTGACCTCATTCACTGTGCACGCTTACCGGTTTGATTTAGACAAAACATCACAAATCATCTACTAGACAAATCGGGTCTGTTATGGTGTCTCAACACATAAAGAATAAATCGAGTACACAACATTGAATTTCATTGTGCCTCGAGGGGCATCTTTATTTAAATGTTAGAAAGAGGAGGGAAAATTACTTTTTTAATCCTTCCTAATTGGAGAGTTCTACTAAAGGATGTTACTGGGGTCACAACATCACAGTGTCTAGAAAGCTACTAGAACTCTGTTGTACATCCTGTTTGTTTGTTTGTTACCGTGCACAGTGGACATATCTTCATGCATATCCTATTTTAGTTTGGTTGCTTTGTTTTACAGCATTTCATTACAGAAATTTTATTATCCACTTTGTCCCGTGGAAGTTAATTCTTCTTAAACAATTAATCGTTACTACTAACTCTGAAACTGAAGGAAAAAATTACAAACAAAAAGAGAAAAAATAGGAGAAACAGAATTTATTAACAAAGATATCTAAAGAAAAAGTAATGATCTCTATGGGCTGCCAAAAATGTCCATCTGGCTTACAAGAGTCTTGTCTTGTAGTAGTAACCAAAACGGGGGAGAAAGAGTGAAGGGAAATAGAAGGAAAGAGAGATAGAGAAGGAGGAAGAAGGGGGGAAAAAAGGAGGGGATCACTTACTGGAAGCTTCTGGGCGCCCTTTTACGAAAGGAACATTTAGAAAGTTCGTTTCCTTGTTGGTTTTATTTTTGAGTTTGTGTTGTTTAAAGTTCCCTTTTTCTTTTTTTTTTTTTCCTGGAAATTCGTTTTCGTAGTCCTCTCAGCAAGGTAGAAATTTCTTGAGGCTGGATATTCTGGTGTTTTCTGGTATCTTCGAAAACTTCCCTGCGGCGAATATTCTGTTCAAAACATCTATTATCTTTTCTCGATAATAGAATTAGTTTTCAAGTGTCTTAGAAAACTGGGTTCTTCTTTTCAACTTCTATTATCTTTTCTCGATAATAGTATTAGTTTTCAAGTGTCTTAGAAAACTAGGTTATTCTGTTCAAAACTTCTATTATCTTTTCTCGATAATAGTATTAGTTTTCAAGTGTCTTAGAAAACTAGGTTCTTCTGTTCAAAACTTCTATTATCTTTTCTCGATAATAGTATTAGTTTTCAAGTGTCTTAGAAAACTAGGTTCTTCTTTTCAACGAATTTAATGTCTCGTCAAGACAGAGTTGTACAACGCCTTAGTAAATTCCAGGCGTCCCTTTTTATCCGAGACCGACAGTTCGACCGTTCTGGTCCCCTCGAAGCCTTGTTCACAACTGCCCACTTTAACTCAAAATATCACACACGTGCGTCAATTTAGCGCGAAAACGTCTCATCCAATCAACGGGCATAAGGGAGTCAGGTGACATAAAAAAAAGGGGGAAGCTAGGGAAGGGGGTAGAAAAGGGGTTAAGAAGAAAGGAAGGAAGAACAGAGCAGCAAAAAGAAGGAAAGAAAAAGGAAAGAAAGATGGTGGAAGATAATTTCCACACTGCAGAACATGAATGAGTTTTGCAATGGGAGAAGGAAAAGGGTTACAGTATTAATGTTTTGTACATTTTAAGTTAGGAAACCAGTCAGGAAGTGGGGGAGATAGAAAGAGAAAGGGGAAATGGGAAGAAAGAAAAAGGGAGGAGGGGGCTTGTTTTTTTTTTGTTTTGCAGAACATAAAGTTTTTCAAAAAGAAGTAGAAAAACAAAAAGCATCAATGTTAGGTACATTTCGTCTCAGGAAGCCAATATCTTCAGACAGCCTGATCTGGTAGCACCAGTAACCTATTTTAAACATATGCGGCGCCAACAGAAACAAACATGTGTACTTAGTTTCTTCTCCCAGAAAAAAAACAAAAAAAAACACCTTTCTTTCACCAGAACGTTCTTGAACCTTTGAATTCTCATTGTTTACAAACTCTTCATTTTTTGTTATCCTAACAAAGTTGTCAAATAAAAATTAATTATTTTGTAGTGATAGACTTTGTCGTTATTTCCTTTGATAGTGTCTGTTCTTCTAGATAGTTATTTGCGACATTGTGTACTCTTTTGGTTAGGAGCAAAGTGTAGTATCTGTTCTGATACTACACCTTAGCCTTTCTGTCATTCTTTCATTTGAGATTACCTTTTTATTTACATCATAAAATAAAAACTACCATTCGTCCTTTATGACGTAAACATGTCTCTATCTCTACTATTATATAAAACGTATTTTGTGTGTGTGTGTGTGTGTGTGTGTGTGTGTGTGTGTGTGCGTGTGTGTGTGTGTGTGTGTGTGTGAGTTTGTTCCCTATGGATTCGAAAATGGCTGGGCAGATTTTTATGAAATATCACATGAAGGTACTTTATGTGCCTGGCAGTGTTCTAGGATAGGTTTTGTATCGGAATGTCTTTGAAAAGTATCGTTAATCAAAATAATCTTATGAAAGAAGAACAAGCGATTTGAATCAAAGTTAATATCTTACACAGCTTAACATCACAAGTGCATTTGAGAAGTTTTATTACTACACAAGCAGAAAGGTCCAACATATAAAATCGACAGTAGGTTCTTTGATATGACAGGGGCACGCTTGGAATGAAAATTTCTTTTTAAAGCACAATTACACCATGATACTTGACTTTTTCATTATTAAACCTAAATTCAAGCCATTATCACTAGAGCACAATTGAACTATGATACTTTTGCATTTTAAACTTTAATTCAAGCCATTATATATATTTTTTTTTTTATAAAATCAACAGTAGGTTCTCTACAGTGCAATGTAGACTACAATGTATTGTGAACTAAGTCACTGCATGGAGGCATGTGAAGCTTCCTCCTGGTGCACCATGATCAATCCCCAACTAGAGCAGGCAATCAATCGATTTGATTAAAAAATGGGCAATTTCACTGATTTTGAGGACAATAAAAATATGGGAGTGTAAAACATTTGTTGATCATCATTCAATCCAGGGCAACGTCGGCTCTCCCTGCCAGTTAAAAATAAATACACATAGAGGCGAGGTGTGTTTAAAAAATAAGATATACTCATGTAGTTTTTAACTATATAAAAGGCATGCCCATTAAAATCAGGCCCTTTATTAACCTGTAACCCCAACAACACTAACTCTAAATTTTAATTACCAACACGAGAATAAAATAAAGATTTAAAACATATCAGTAGTGCTGAAAAAAAAAAAAAAAGAATAAAAAAATCGCGGCCATTTTCGAAATAGGAAAAATGGTATACAATGTCCCCTCCCCCATTTTTCTTTTCGTCTTGTTTCAATTTTTTTAGCAGATTATAACCAAATTATCTCAAAAAAAAGAAAGAAAAAAAAAAGAATAAAATTCAATATTTGAAGATTTTGAAGGGGTGCCCTATTTCTAATACAAATCGACCCCCCATTCCCATATTGGAACCAGTCGATGAGAATACAAAACCGGGAAGTAGAGTTTTAAGGTGTTTTTTTTTCCTCAAATTATTTTTGAATTTAATGAATAATTATTATTTTCTAGAGGTATTGAATCTGCTTTGAATGAATATCGCATTTAAAATTGTCGCTGAGAAGTAGTTCTCACGATATTAAGACCTTTATTATCCAATGTATTCTATACTGATTTCACAAGTCGCCGTTTTGTTTTCGTGCGCCTATTCTATTTGTGCACATGTGCAAAATGAATGCACGCGAGGAAACAAACATGGCAACCAGTGAAAACAATAAGGAATACGTTAGATAATAAATGCCTTAATATCATTGCCCTTAGATAAATAAAAAATCCTTTACGTAAGAAGGGTGTGCGTGTTTTCATCGAGTGGTTTCAATATCGGAGATCGATTTACGTGAATGCTACATTAAAAACTGAGCATCTCCTACAATATTTGTGCGCTTCTACTCTACTGGGACGAGTTTTTGTAGTCAATAAATGGAGTTTTCAGATGAAAAAAAATATGGTTTCTACTGATTTATTTTTACAATGGTAGCTTTCAAATTATGCAGTCGGAATTACCTTAATATCACTGAATCTTTCTGTATATCTGTAAATGTGAAATTGTCTGTCTGTGTGTGTGTGTCTGTGTGTGTACATTTCTCTACCAAACTACTCTGTCAATTTTCAGTCTACAGACTCGAGATTTGACATAAGGGGTATTGAGATTTGAGAAAATCTTTTTATTCGGTTTTCGTCCAGAAAATAGGCTGTCAAAGAGCCAAAGTTTAACGATTTGACCTATGAAAACTCTACCGAACTTCTCCGCCAATTTTGGGTCTAAACACTTGAAATGTTAGATGTAGGTTACTTGGACATGAATCAAACATTTTAATTTGATTTGAGCCCAATACAATAAATGTTAAGGGGTCAAAATTGGAGTCAAAATTAAAAAACTTTTACTCCTGCAGTATCTACCAAATTACTCGGCCAATCTTTGGTCTAAATATTTAGAATTTTACATAAAGTGTATTCAGACATAGGGCAAGCTTTTTAAATCAGTTTTTGGCCCAAAATTTGACTGCCAAGGGGTCAAAGTTTAAAAGATTTTACCTTTGCAGTCTCTAGCAAACTATTCAGCCATTTGAAATTTTACATAAAGGGTATTCAGACATGCAGCAAGCTTTTTAATCAGTTTTTGGGCGAAAATTTGTCTGTCAAGAAGTCGAAGTTGAAAGAGTTGACCTTTGCAGACTCTACCAAACTTCTTCGCCAATTTTGAGTTTAAACACTTGAAATTTTTGATGTAGGTTATCTGGACATGAGTCAAACTTTTTAATATATATATATATATATATATATATATATATATATATATATATATATATATATATATGCACATAAAGTTATGAACAGTACATAGGCCCGAGCAAAGCCAGGATGAATTGCTAGTTATTAATAAAAAAACAACTTTAATCGTGCTAGCAAGTGAAAAATTGTCACCATCTTATTTAAATCGAAATTAAAAATTATGTCCTTTTTTTGAACTCTCAGAGTTGGATTCTTGTGTCTTACGATCGTTTTCATCAAATTCTATTATTTATTTTCTTTAATAAATAATTTTCTAACTTATCGATGTAACTTTATTATAAGTTAATATTATCAATATAACTTTTGGACCATTTAAAAGAAGGCCAAAATAAACTAGTAATAATTAAAAAAAGTTTTTTTCATCGTACGAAAATAATGAAATTGCGAGACGAAAATCGTGTTTACATAATTGGCGCTTTAAAATAACGTTCCCATGTAGTAAGCATTTTGAACATGAAAACATACCAGTGTTTAATAAATCTAGCAAAAATCAACTAATGGTCAGATTTTCGTGAAATTTTCGATACTTATCCATTTTAGCATGAAATTACATATAAAATGCAGTTTTCCTAAAATATACGAGGGGAAATATTGTTTTTTAGTGCGTGCCCCCCCACCTATTTACTTTTTCGAAATTGGAATAAAATATATTTAAATCTATCAAAATTTCTATTTATTATGAAACAGAAGAGTTCAAATAAGTAAAAAATATTTATTTTTTAAAAATTTAAATACACGTATTGAACAAAAACTTACCTTGAAGTTGCAATTAAAAATGATATAAATTTAATATTATTGTTTTTTTTCAAAATAGCGTTTTTTCGAATTAATATATACTATAATCAGTTGAATTGCCAAGAAAAAGGAACTTCCTAAAAATTAATTAATTTTTAAAAGATTAAAACGATTAAAATTCCATTATTTCAAAATGTTCCGTTACAACATAGATTTTTAATTAATTGTGTTTAATTTTTTTTTAAATATTCAGTTTTAATATAAACATGGCTCTTGCCAGCTGTTTTATCGCCAGATTAAAACCGATTTGAAAATATTATTGCACAAATATTAAGCATTTTGTAGGCCCTCCTCATATTTTGTTTGTCTCTTTTTACCGAACAAAATATGGAAGCCAGTAGTTAATCAAATGAACATTCAGTAACACCGTATTTCATATTTAATATACAAATGTTTATAAGATTATTAATCATTAAACTGTGTAAATCTTAAAACCTAACAAAATTATAACAAAGATTAATTATTAATTGCAGTTTGAAGAAGATAAACAAAGGTTTTAAAAACTCATTAAGTCGCTTCTGCTTTTCCATAGTTCACATAGTTAACAACAGAAGCTCTTAGTATTAATGCTGGAGTCCCTCAGGGGTCCATCCTGGGCCCAACTCTCTTCCTGACTATATTACTGATCTTCCAAATCACATCCTTATATCATTCGTAAACATCTATGCTGAGGACACTACTATCTATGGTAGCACATCTAAGACCATAAACGACCAAGTTCTCTCTGATTCTCTCTCCTCTGATCTTGAGCAAGTGGTACAATGGGGAAAGAGGTGGCTTGTTACTTTTAATGCATCTAAAACCAAGCTTTTATCTTTACATCATCAACGCTCTGACCCCCATCTGGCATCAATTGAAATGAATGGCTCTCGTCTTGGGGAGGCTCCATGTTTTGACAAGCTTCTGGGCTTGACCTTCACTCCTGATCTTAAATGGAACACATACATTAAATCCGTTGCCAAGGCCGCTGGAAAATTTTTTTTTTTTTTTAAATTTTTTTTTTAATTACATTTTCACTCCAAATAAGGCACATTGCCACTTTGGTGTAGGGGGCTACTATCAGGGGC
Organism: Euprymna scolopes; assembly: GCF_053919585.1. NCBI lineage: Eukaryota > Metazoa > Mollusca > Cephalopoda > Sepiida > Sepiolidae > Euprymna > Euprymna scolopes. The sequence continues at coordinate 108,109,940 of NC_136484.1, forward strand.
AACAACTACTGGGGTACTATGCTGGGATTTGGGCAGCAAGATGTCGGTTCATGTTACACTTGAACTTTTGCATGTCAGTACAGTTGGGGAAGCAGTGGCCTGGAATGGAATTCCAGAGTTTAGCGGTTCTGGGGAAGAAACTACTGGAGTAGAAAGATCTTTTACATCTAGGGATCTCTACTGTGTGGGGGTGAGATTTAGCTGCCTGTCGCGTTTGTTGAGGGTGTCTACGTCATGGGGGCACAAGTGTCTGCAGTTCGCCAGAGTATTCACCATTAAAATACTTGTAGAACAGGCAGAGGGATGCAACATTACGTGGATGGGACAGAGGCTGAAGCTCAGATGCCAGTTCAAGGCCTATCAGATTTGTCATTCTCTTTTGAACCTTGTCTAGGAGCAAGAGACTAGTAGCAGATGGACCAGCCCAAATGTGACAGTAATACTCCATACATGGGCGAATAGTGGTCTTATAGAGGTACAGGATACTTTTGGGTGTTAGTAGTTTTCTAGCATGATAGAGAGAGCCTACCTTCTTCGCAGCGGCCCTGGCAACGCTTTCAATGTAATTGTTCCAACTCATGTTTCCTGTGAACGTTAGGCCAAGCAGTTTGAAAGATGTACTCTCAGATAAAGAGTCACTATTGGTGGCAGAGAAGGTTTCTTGTAATCATTGAAGGAGACCAGTTATGTATGTGACCATCCATTTATGTCCTCATTCAACTACAGATTGGAGGTCATCCTCTAGTGTTTTTGCCATTTCTTTAGATATGTGTTCATTTGTTTTCCTGTTGTGCCTGTTATAGGGTGTGGTGTCATCAGCATATATACCCATCTCAGAGGCAATTTTGTTGGGGAGGTCATTAATGAATATTAGGAACAATAGAGGTCCAAGGATAGACCCCTAAGGCACTCCCGCATTTATATCATATTGTTTAGATGCATGGCCATTGAGGATAACCTGGATTTTTCTCTTATCTAAGAAGGATTTAATTATGTTAAGTATTCTACCAGTGATACCGTATGATCTAATTTTCATGAGGAGACCCTCATGCCACACCCTGTCAAAAGCCTTAGATATATCGAGAGCTACCGCTCTGCCCGCCCCCGCTTTGTCCAGTGAATGGTATATACATTCAGAGATTACAGTTAGGATGTCTGCTGTGGAACGGACTTGTCTAAATCCATATTGTTTGTCAGTCAGAAGTTTAGCATCTGTAAGGTGATGGACTAGAGCATGGTTAATTAAGGTCTCAAATATTTTGGCAAAAAGTGGGAGGAGGCTAATAGGGCGATAATTTAATTTTAGTGGTTTCCGTAAATTCTCTCTTAGCTGTCACTATTTCTTTCTTAATGTTACTTCTAGCTTCTATATACTTCAGTCTGTTTGAACTGGATTTATGTCGGTTAAATCTGTGGTATGCATGCTGCCTTTGAGCAATGGCAGTTGCACAAGTAGAAGTAAACCATTGGGGAGAGTGGGGCTTGCTATAAAATTTCTGCATGGGAACATGTGCTTCAATTGCCGTTTTAAACCATTCAGTGGTCTCATTTGCACACTGTTCAGCAGGAAGAGAAAAAAATATTTCCCCATGGGGCATCTCTGATAAAATATTTGATGGCTTCCCAGTCAGCCTTTTTATAATATCTCGTTGTTTTAAGCACTGGCTCTTCAGTTTTGGGTCTAGAGTTTAGGGCGATTTCGACCATTATCACTGGTGGATCCTTCTATCGATCCAGTAGATATCTCACTGCTGATGCAATTTTCTTTCTATATAAGAGCCAGGTACGTCCAAGGATGGAGTACTGTTGCCACATCTGGGCAGGAGCTGCTAGAAAGGACATCCTGCCTTGATAGAGTTCAAAATAGACTTCATAGCCTTGTGGGGGTGTGTGTCCTTTTCTCTTCCCTGCAACCTCTTTCTCACAGAAGAGATGTTGTGAGTTTGTCTCTGCTTTATCGTTATTTTCCTGGCAGGTGCTCGGCTGAGCTCCATTCTAGTAGTCCCTCCTCGCCAAATTTTCACAAGAAATACCCGTCTAGCAGAAAACACAATCACTAGTTTCCCCCACTCTTTATCTGTGCCTAAAACTTAAGCGTAGATTCCATGAGCAAAGCTTCTTTCTTAGAATTGCACGTCTATGGAATTGTCTTCCGTTTTTCTGCTTTCCAGCTGACTACAATTTGGTTGTCTTCAAGTCTAACGTAAACAAGTTTTTTATGAGCCGTTCCATATAAGTTAACAATTTTACCGAATCTTTTTTTTTTTTTTTTTTACATAGGCATCACCACATTATCAAGGCCCAGAGGCCACTCAAGGATAAGGGTTACAGTAGAAATTGGACAATATAGTAATCATTAGTAATGAAAATTTGGTAAATTTGATAACTTATATGGAACGGCTCATCAAGAACTTATTTACTTTAGACTTGAACACAACCATATTGTAGTCAGCCGGAAAGCAGGAAAACGGAAGACAATTCCACAGAATCTCCATTACTAACGGTTACTATATTGTCCAATTTCTACTTTACACTCTTTAACCCTTATCCTCGAATGGCCTCTTGGCCTCAATAAGTGGTGATGACTATGTAAAAAAAAAAAAAAAAAAAAGTCTGACGTCACGAAATCATGCTTTCTTTTTTTCACATTCGGTTGTTGTCCCTAACGTCGTTCTGTAGCTAAGAAGAACTAGACAACAAACGCTTTATGGGCAAAAAATAGGTGATGTTCTATTATACAGTAACTGAATCTCTCCAATAAAATATTTTATTTTTTCTAGCGTGTGAAGAAATCAAAAATAAAATAAAATTTACCAAAATAAATAAATACATTAATAAATACGAATGGAGGACTATGAGTAAGTTTCCACTGCAGAGAGAGAGAGAGAGAGAGAGAGAGAGAGAGAGAGAGGTTTGCTTTGTCGAAATTTTCTAATTTAAACGCGTGATCTTACGAGAGTTTTGGTGAGATCTCACAAACATAAAGATGGCCGCTGCTATGGAAATTGACGAGGAAGACTTTGTGGAACCTTCAACCTCATCGTCAATAGCTGGAGAAAAACCTGGAAATAAAAAAAGATTTGAAGTGAAGAAGGTGAGTATATAATATAAAGATACGATTAAAAAGAATACTAATTTTTCCTGATCTTTCTTTTCATATTGAGTTTCCCTGGCAGAAAGATTTTATGGTACTTATGTATTTTTGGTAAAGACAGCGACAGCGCTGAAATAATGTTATTTAAGATTAGGAGTGGAGTCTTTTTATTATTTTATAACTATTCTGTGCTTCCACCTAATAATTTAATAAAAAAAACCGTGAAACTTAATTTAACCTGAAAAATCTATTTAAAAATAGCGCGGTACCAAAAATACTTAAGCACTGATTTTATTGTACGCTTTCAGCGTCCAAGATTCTCTTTTTAAAACACGGTAATTTTATCCGATTGTACTTTCAAAGTTATATTTAGCGACAAAGTAAAAATATTCATTAAAAATTATTGGGCACTTAGTAGAGAAGTCCATAAATAAAATAAAAATATATAACAAACATTTCTAAAGGCAAGTTACTCTTCTACCTACCTGGATAAGTTTTCACAATGAATAAGCCGATTCTCAAATTGTATAAACATTTGGTCAATGTCAAGTTTCTTTCCAACTCCTCAAAAAAATTTTAAAATGACGACTTTTATAGGTTTTCGGGTATTATTATACAAACACCGTGACAGCGAATTAGTAAAAACAGACGTAGTATTCTGTTACGTTTCGGTGTGCTGAACACGAATCTGAAAACCGTACCCCTCGCAAATTAATAGTTTCGGAGATATTAACATTTTTAAAAGGGAATATTTTCTTTCAAAAATGGCGTACATCGGCTCTACTCTTAAATCAAAACAAGTGGAGATAATCCATAATGAAAATAAGCGATAATAAAAAAATAAATAAATTAATTATTTCCTTTTCTTTTTAATTAATTCCCCACCACTTCACCACCCCAATTTTATTTGCTCATGCGCAGTATCCCAATTTTACGCGCACAAAATCGATTTTTACCCAATTTCGGATACACTTTCGGATTTTTACCCAATTCGCTGTCACGTTATTTGTATAAATTTACCATTTCGGATACAATTTCGGATTTTTACCCCCAATTTCACTCAATTTCGCTCCTTTATTTGCAAACCTCTTTTACTTTGACTTTCGTTAACTTAATTTCCACTCAACGCTACTTTGATTAACTTTTCCAACATTATGTCTGCCTGTGACCACTGCTCTTATAATCACTACAAGGCTATTAAAGTCTTTTACGAGGAACCAGAAACGTCAGTGGATTTTTTAAGAAGACACGGTGTCTTACCAACTGTCGTCAGTTGCACACGTTGTAACAAAAACTGCACCTTTAGGGAGCAGGGGAGAACGGGCGAATGGCGCTGCAACAGTACATTCCGCATTCCTAAAACCAAAAAAAGGCGCCACTGTTCCTTTTATGCAAGTGACTATAAGGGGACATATCGGCGGGCAAGATATCGTCGTTGAAATAGACGAAACCTTCCTGGTGGTGGTGCGCCGAAAAAATAACAAAGGTCGACACTCGACCTCTGTCACAAATTTGGCTCTTTGGGGGAATAGAGCGAGACTCAAAGAAAAAATTTGTTATCCCACTTTTGGAGCCTGTCGGTGAGAAGAGAGACACAGCTACCTTACTTCCTCTAATAAAAAAATATATCCGTGGAGGATCCATTATAATGAGTGACCGGTGGGGGGCATGCCATATCACTCCCTGAAAACCCACGGGTACACTCACTATATGATAAATCATTCTCAGAACTTTGTTGATCCAACCAATATTAACATACACACACAAACAATTGAACGTCTCTGGAGGGATCTCAAAGAGTGGGTTAAACGACCAGGTATTAGAGCCACTTATCTCCGCCAGTATTTAGCAAGATATTTATTTATAACAAATTATGACGAGAAGGAGGCTCTTTTACACCATTTTTTTGTTATGGCTGGACGTCTCTATCCCCCCCAAGGAGAGCACCAACGTGTTGTTGCTCCAGTTCTCGCTGATGAGGAATTCAGCGACGGAGAAGAACACGATGACGCTAACTAATGTAAGTCTACTTTTGTGGTTTTCTTTTGATTTTTGTGTTGTCTATATATATATATATATATATATATATATATGTATATATATAATGTGTGTCGTGACAGCAAATTAGTAGAAAAAAATGTCCTTTCCTTGTAGAGTTCTGTGTGCTGAACACGAATCTGAAAACCGCATCCGTCGCAAATTAATAGTTTCGGAGATATTAACGTTTTAAGATATTAACGTTTTTTTTTTACTTTTTGGGGGAGGGGTGAGGAGAGGGTCACATAAATTTGAAAAAGAGGGGAGGGGGGGGGGCGTAGTGATTTAAACGGATTTGTGGGGAGGGGGGAAGGGAAGCCGCGTAGTGATTTCACAGGATTTGTCGAGAGGGGGGGGGGTAGTGAGTGATTTCAAAGATTTGTCGAGAGTGGCCAAAAAGTGGGTGCTCATTTTACATTAAATTATTATAGAAAGAGAAATCATATAAAATTACTGCGCCCTCTCCTCACCCCTCCCCTTCCCCAAAAAGTAAAATAAAAGGGTCACATAAATTTGAAAAAGAGGGGAGGGGGGGGGCGTAGTGATTTAAACGGATTTGTGGGGAGGGGGGGAAGGGAAGCCGCGTAGTGATTTCACAGGATTTGTCGAGAGGGGGGGGGGTAGTGAGTGATTTCAAAGATTTGTCGAGAGTGGCCAAAAAGTGGGTGCTCATTTTACATTAAATTATTATAGAAAGAGAAATCATATAAAATTACTGCGCCCTCTCCTCACCCCTCCCCTTCCCCAAAAAGTAAAATAAAAGGGTCACATAAATTTGAAAAAGAGGGGAGGGGGGGGCGTAGTGATTTAAACGGATTTGTGGGGAGGGGGGGGAAGGGAAGCCGTGTAGTGATTTCACAGGATTTGTCGAGAGGGGGGGGGTAGTGAGTGATTTCAAAGATTTGTCGAGAGTGGCCAAAAAGTGGGTGCTCATTTTACATTAAATTATTATAGAAAGAGAAATCATATAAAATTACTGCGCCCTCTCCTCACCCCTCCCCTTCCCCAAAAAGTAAAATAAAAGGGTCACATAAATTTGAAAAAGAGGGGAGGGGGGGGCGTAGTGATTTAAACGGATTTGTGGGGAGGGGGGGAGGGAAGCCGCGTAGTGATTTCACAGGATTTGTCGAGAGGGGGGGTAGTGATTTCAAAAATTTGTCGAGAGTGGCCAAAAAGTGGGTGCTCATTTTACATTAAATTATTATAGAAAATTGATCCCCCACTTCTTAAAACGTTATCTCCGAAACTATTAATTTGCGACGGATGCGGTTTTCAGATTCGTGTTCAGCACACAGAACTCTACAAGGAAAGTACATTTTTTTCTACTAATTCGCTGTCACGGTATTTGTATAAATTTACCGGTTTTCGGTGGTGTTGAAAACGAATATCACATTTAACTTTGTGGCAGAGATAGGTAGTTTTCCTAGAAACTTGACATTGACCGTATATTTTTGTAAACCGCTCGTGTAAGCTTACTGACGGCATTATTAACTTATGAAAAAAATGAACGAATCTGAGAAAAAGAAGAAACCAAACAAAAAAAACGAATATCAGTTAAATTTGTGGTGCTAAGTCCACTTACTGATCCGCGCTATTTTTTTAAATCGTATTTCCAAGTTTAATTAAATTTTTTTTTTTTTTTTTTTTTTATTATTATTCAATTGTAAGGTTAAAGTATAGAATAGTTAAAAAAAAAAAAACACCCTCCTCTCCCCATGTTAAGAACGGCTTTTTAAATGTTATTTCAGCACGGATCAATAAGTGCACGAGTACCAAGTTTGTTTTATATGAAGAAATTATTAGGTGGCCAGAAAATGGTGTTCATTTTACATTAAATTTATATAGGAAAGTGATCCCTCACTTTTTGAAAATAATTTCTTCATATCACACTACACTACTTATCTGCCCGAAATTTAAGAGTTGGAAAGAAACTTGACATTGACCGTTCTAACTTATGAAAAAAATTAACGAATCTCTTAGTAAAAAAAAAAAAAAAAACAAAAAAAAACGGTGCCGATTTTCAGGGGTGCTGAAAACGAATATCAGTTAAATTTTTCTTATGAAGAAATTTTTACTTGTACAGTTTAGTCAAGACATTAAAAAATGAAAATATCGAAAAAGGTTTATATTGTACGTTTTTTTTAGTTCGAAAGAAACTTGATATTGACCAAATTTTTGTTTGGACTTTTAGAACACGCCACGGGGAGATAACTCAATTTAAAGCGCCGACACTCCCTTCCCATCCTTCCATCAGGCTCCCTAAACTGGGGGGGGGGGGCAATTTAAAGCAGAATAAAATTATTTCAGCGCGTTTGGTCCACCGTAGTCGAAAGGCGACAAACGTTTTCAAACGGGATTGAAGAAAATGATATTTTTAACACAAAGGGCACAACATTCCTTGTTTAATAATGGTCATGCATTATTCGGCTCGCTAAAAAAAAAATTAATTTATTTATCAAAGATTTTAAAATGGCTTTTTCGTATAAATATTTAAAAATTTTGTTTTGCTTAACTTTAATTATTTTACTTAACATATTCACCGAATTTCACACTTCAAAACTCAAAAGCGGAATAATTAAACAATAGAATTTCTGATATTCAGACGTCAAAATAAGGTATGCAAACAATTTTTTTTTGTTATTTTAATCTATAATCCTGTCCTTACAACAAGACAATGTTTTGTTCAGTTTCAGATTTGGAACCCCCTCAAAACAAGGGTTTTGTAAGCAAAATAAAAATATATCGTTTATGAAAAATAAGTACACTGTTATAAAGTTTATTCTTCTCTTAATAATTGCTGAAAATTTAGTATTGATTGGATAATTACCTGATTTTTGGTAGATTTTTAAAGGCTGTCCGTCAAAAAGTACTTACCTGCCCCCCCCCCCATGTTTTGGCAGTGCCTAGAGAACTTCATTCCATAACGGATACGTACAATTTAAACTTTTTTCGGTATTTTCATTTCTTAATGTCTTGATTAAACTGTACAAGTACCAAAAATTCCTGTATTAAAATTATGGTTTTCAGTAGTAAAAAAAAAAAATGCATGATTTATTTTTGATTTTGGTACTCCTTGGGCGTTGAGTGGGTTTGTTTTCGAATACACATAGATAGGTGTATTAGAATTTTTGGAATTTTTGAGACCCCTAACAGAAAACTGCGAATAAAATATAAAAAAACTTTTAATTTCTCTTTTTAAAATGGGTTTATTTTCTGTATGGAATATACTTCCAAAATAAACTATTAAAGTTGTTTAAAAAATAATAGAAATATTTTAATTTTTTTTTTTTAAGTGTTTACAAAGTGCTGGTGCACATTCAACCAGACATTTTTACGTATGGAATCAATTGAATTTTATGAGTGAAATTTTTTTCAATTTTTAAACTTTAAAAATCAATTTTTCTATTGGTTCAATTTTTACGATATTTTCAGGGTCAATGTGAAATTGTATGCTCTTTCCAATAAACCGAATATAATTTAGACAAACTTTTTTTTTTTTACCCCCCCCCCCATTTGGAAATGTCTTTAAAAATTTAAATAATTTACTCACCAAAGTTTTATATATCACAAATTGAAGATAAAAGATCAATAAAATATTCTTTTTAAAACAAAAAGGGAAGTTTTTTTTTCTACTTTTTAAAATGAAAGCTTATGTTATGCTTATATCGTCAAGTAAATACCGGACGCTGACGGCAAATTTTTTCTGTTTCATTCAATTTTTTTTCTCTATTATAATCTAAGTAAAATTTTGTTTATTTTCTTTAAAACCGATTTAAAAACAAATATTGCATAATTTGCTATTAAACTTATTTTTTTAAAATTTGGTCTTTGCTCCTTTAATTGAAAAAAAAAAAAAGGGGTTTGAATTACATTTGTCAAGTAGTTATAAGATTCGAAAGATAGTTGATTGAAGTTCATATATGGCATTTTTAATGGCCGGTTCTGATACACCTAACACATAGGTTCGAAAAAGATGTTAAAAACAAAAATAACAAATGTTATCAAAGGCAAGATGAGTTACTTTTCTACCTAACTGGATAAATTTTTAGTGTTTTATTTAATGTAACCCGTTTATTCAGTGTTTACCAGTGTATTGGAAAATTTAAAATGACGCCGTACTCTGAACATGGCTTAACATTGAACAGTTTTTTTTTTTTTTACTATACACATAGATTCGGAAAAGATGTTAAACAAATGTTAGTTACGCTATGCTACAACAGAACACTGACCACTCAATTTTTTTAGAGGTATTTGAGGTCGCTGACAATTAGGTACCTCCAACGTGCATCAGTTTTCACCCCCCCTCCCCCTATATGTAACACTATGTAATTTAATATAACTTTGTTTTTTTTTTTTTTTTTTTTTAACTAATTAAATGTTTACAGCATACAAAAAATCGTGTTTACATTATCGACTCTTTAAAACAACGTTCCTATGTAGTGACGTTTTTGAAGCAGTGGACACGTCCATGTTTTAAAAATATAGCAAAAATCAAATAGTCGTATTTTCCTGAATTTTTTTAATATTTATCCATTATTAAATAAGCTTAATATAATAAAAGGTTTTGTTAAATATATTAAAATTTTTTTTTTTTTTTTTTTTAGGCGTTCTCCCCCCCCCCATATTTCATGGTTCGAAAACTAAACAAAAATGTAGGTCGATAAAAATTGATTTTTGAAAGCTGAAAAATCAAATAACTAAAATATAGTTATATATAAAATTCTGTTATTTATTTCACTTAAAGTTGTAAATAAAATTGGACATAAAATCAATATGCTAAACATTTTTTCTTCATAATTTTTTTTTCTCTGTAATATAATTCTTTGAATTAGAACAAAAAATAATTCTAAAAATTAATTTTTAAAAAGCTTTAACTAATATTAAATTCAAACATTACACGATATGAAGTTTAAAGAGTTTTTTAATTACAGGTTTCCAATACTAAAAAAATATATTCATATAATAGAATATAATACTATTGAGATAATAAAAATTATAAATCCGAAATTGGCTAATAAAATTGATTTTATTTAAATTCATAGAGGGTGATTTTTATGTTTTGCGCCTTTTTCAAAAATGTATGGAAGCCTATAAGTAGCATTATCTTTAGATACCTAAGTGTCAACAGAAAATGTTAAAATTAACTTTATTTTAACGTTCGTCTGTATAGTTCGTTAATAAGAATCTATTTGTTTTACAAAAAGTAAGTTTTATATAATTTTTTTTTTTTTTTGTTTATAGCAAAAAAAAAACATGTTACTTCCCTTATCAATTATAAAGCGAATGCCCGAAATAATGACGTTACTATTAATGTATACAATGCTGACGTTTTACACACCACTGTGGAGATACCTACTGACAACAAATCTGAAAATCAAACCTGTTGCAAATTTACTGCTTGCATGGTATGAACCCCCTGGACCTGGAACTATTTTGCGCTATTTCACTGCCTTCAGTAGTGTTTTCTTGTGAAGTGACTTATCACATCACGGAGAAATCTTTAGCAAACATTTGAAATAACAAAGTTTTAAAAAAAAAAAAAAAAGAAAATAGGATTTATTTTTTTTTGTTGCATAGTTTTCAATGCTTTTTGATTGATCTAAGAAATTAAGACCCATGGGTAGAATAGGTAAATATCGGCACATTACTTACAGAAAAACGGTTAAACTGTAGAAGCACCTGTTAAACTGCACAAGTTCTATAATTAACCCCCCCCCCAAAAAAAAAAGAAAACATAAGTTTTTGTAAACTCATGAAAACTTTTTAGATCAATTAAAAACTACGTAACCAAAAAATGAACCATTTTTTTATTTTTTTTTTTTTATAACTTTATTTCCAATGTCTGCTAAAAATTCCTCCGATGTGATAAATCACTTCACTACGTGCATGTCAATGCATCAAGTAAGAAAACACTACTAAAGGCGGTGAAATGGCGTAAAATAATTCCAGGATCTAGGGGTTCATACCATGCAAATGGTAAATTTGTGACAGGTTTGATTATCAGATTCGTTGTCAGCGACCTCGAATACCTGTTAAAAAAAAAAAAAAAAAAAAAAAAAAAATTAATGATTGGCGTTCTGTTGTAGAATAAGATAACATTTACCGAAGTATTTTTCAGGAATATTATGAAAAAAGCCTCCAAAGTCTATATTAATGAATTTCGATATAACCTGGAAGAAAAATGAATTTCTCAAACTGACGATATTGTCATTGAATTAAGCATTGTTTAATATTTTCACATAAATTTATAATTGCCAAAAATATTTCCTCTTTTTAAGATTACATTTTTAGTTTAATTTTTATGTAATATTCTAATATTTTTCCTTGCATGAATGGACATGTAATTTTCAGTGTAAAATAATTTTTGTATAATCTTAAAAAAAAAAAATTTAAAAGCAAGAACACACAAAAATAAAAAAAAAAAGAAAAAATGGTAAAAATTCACGATGGGAATGGACGGATGCACGGCTGGTATATAAAAAAAAAAAAGTTTTGCATCCTCTCCCTTCAACCACTTGATATTATTTTCAGATAGCCTTTTGACTTTGTTTTGTTTTTTGTTGTGCAAAGCAAGCATCTCTTGCTTTTGAAGACGGTAATGTCGCTAAATAGGGTCTTCGGGTTATGAGAAAATAAGGCATTAAAAATGTTTCTTATCTCAAACATTATTACATGAAGAGTCATTTCATGTAGTAAAAAAAAATTATTTTACTCGTTGAAACTTGAGAAATGCATGATTAAATATGTGTAAACATTCAATGAATAAAAAAATGAAGTTAAACGGAACAAATTCATGGGACTTTGGTGAATCAGTTTAGTCTGTAGCTTTATGAATTTATGTGGAGAGGGAGAGTGGCACAAATTTGGCGAAATCCTTTTCTGCATCACTTGCATTTATTCTACATAAATTATTTTTCAGTTTTAAAGATTAAATTTTGCTTAAAAATAAAAGTTGCTGAAAAACTGCATTTTCGGGATTGGCCATTTTGTACGTACCTACAGTAAATTAGGTATGGGCAAAAATATCCGAATAAAGATAGAGGGACATAGTTTTGAAAGCCGATTTATCATAATTGTTTTGTAGGTTCTCAACTATTTTATTGTATCTGAAAAATTCAAGTAAAGTTAATTTCCGAAAGGAAAAAAAAATATTTGTACACGTGAAAATAGTTATGCAAAATATTTTCATGGCGAGCTAACCAATTCAGCTAAATTTTGAAGTTAAATAAATTCATTGTAAAAATCTTTTAAAAGATAAATATTAGTTTTCTGGGTCTATTTCAAAGGTAATTAGTAAAGTCCTAAGATATTGAATTAAAAAAAACAAACAAAAAAAACATCTTGTTTGTACAAAAAATAGCTTAATTAGCACCAAAAAGCGAGGGATTCTGCCCTGCGCAAAATCGCAAGTTTAGTAAACATAGATTATAGGGAAACCCCAAGTCTTAGACACTTGAAAGGCTGTCTGAAAATGACATCCTATAATTAAAAGGAGTTGGGGGTTGCTGGTTTTCTTTTTCCCCAGACGTGCATTTGTACATTCTTATTCTGAACGTTTTTAAATTTTTTATTTTCCAAGATTGTGTACAAATCGATTAAGAGTGAAATTCAAAATCAGAATAAATACTATTAATCAACTTTTAAATATTAAAATATTCTTGGTTTATTATATCATTCTTTATATACTAAATTGAAAACAAACTTTGAAAATCTGTTTTGAACCATATAAGATAATGAAGTTTGTGTGTATGTATATATTGAGATTAATGTGGAAGCACCTTTTCTTTCATTATTTATTGTTAAGTTGCCTCATTTTGATTTTTGATGCTGATTCACTTTGATTTGTTTTTTTCCGACTAATGTATTTCTGCATTAGCAAAAGCTGGTTTTGTTTGGATCAAAAGCTGTACCAGTACCAAATCCTTTAAAACAGAAAGTAAAGTAAATTTTCTTGTTTGGTAACTGTTATTTGCTTTTCACTTTTTTTTTTTTTCTCTATTTGAAATAAAATCCGAATTGCTGAAAAAAAAAATGCTGATTTTACTCCAATCTGTTAAATACATTGGCTTAGAACGGATTGTGCAACTAATTTTAAACAATAGAAATGATTGCCTCATCCTGCCACCTTTTTCGTGTTTCTGAATGACAAATCACCAGAATGCTTTTGAGCAATTACAAAACCTTATTTACTAGTAAACAATAAATGCTATTTGTACAGAATATGAATGAAGACACTTGCCAAACAAGCAAAAGAAAATCTAAAGTCAAGGTGTTTTTTTGAATAATAAAGATTAAGTTCAAATTCTGAAAGTGGTGTAATAATTGATATAATTTTTATTAATGAAAAAACAAAACGATGAATACCATTATCACTGATTTGTATAAAAGTTGTATGCATAAATTTGATACAGTTGCTGAGTTAAAGGAAGTAGGGTTAACTAACACTAGTTCTATTAAAATATTTGTATACAACTTGCACGTACATCAGTGGTGCTTTTTTTTTTTATATTTATTGATAATAGAATGTGAAAAATGTTTTCAGAAAATCAAATACTAAAATGTTCAGTAAAATTTTGTATCTACAGTAAAAACAATGCTCATTGTTTGGGTTTTTTGCATTGTCTTAAATGAATACCAAAATGGCAACTATTAAAACCATTAAAGAATACATTATCTAATAAAGATCTTAATATCATAAAAACTACTTGTCAGCAACAATTTTAAATGTGATATTCGTTCAAAACCGACACAAATGCCATTAAAAAATCAACACTCTCGCCCCTTTTATTTTATGAAATCTGAACAAAATGTATAATTGAAATTTTTTTTATACAAATCAATCGTCTGAAAAACATTGGATTGACTTTTTTTTTTTTTTATACCATAGTTTGATAAAATTTCAGGTGAATTTGTAATTAGTGGAGATAAATTCGATATGTTTTTAAACATTTACTTTAAATATTTTTTAAAATACTTTTAAATATATACTATAATCTGAATTGGAAAATTCTCAAAAGCAAACTTTTTGAAAGATTTGAATTCCTTTAGTTTGTCATTTTTTAAATAAAAATTCTCAATTTTTAAAAATATTTTAAAATAAAACCTGACTTTTATCACTGATAAAATGGTGTCGGCAATGATTAAATAATTTCTCAACATGCATATTTTACCCAGTTAAATAATTTAAATTAAACTTTTCTTTGAAACCACTTTATATAAATATCACTTTAGTTTTGAGATTTAAAAACAACAAAATGAAAACAATTATACATTTTTAAAGTATCCAGAAAATATGATACCATTCTCAGATGTTTTAGTCATCTATGATGCTTCTACAAATACAAAGCAAACTTAAAACAGTTTAATCTTTAAAAAAAAAAAAAAATACCAGACTCGGTTTAGTTTATATTGAAAACCAATTTTTTTTTTTTCCTCCCACATTTGATAATATTACATTGGTTCAGGAGACATTGTAAATTATTAACTAGTAGGGCCATAGAAAACTAAATAGGAAATGCAGTTGGAATTGAGCAACTCTTGTCTCCCTATATTCATCAAGCAGTGCCTGTTCAGAAAATGTTACAATTGGTGATTAGGCAACATTTACCTTCACTGTAGCCTCCTCAAGCAATATCGAATAAAATCTGAAATGTCTACTAAAATTTTAATTTGGACCCCCCCCCCTCAAAAAACAAAAAACAAAAAAAAAACAATGATTCCTCATTTTCTGAATTGAAAAACGATTCTGCAATTTCTTTACAAATTCGTAAATAACATTATAAAATGTCCAAATTAGTAGACCTCTTCTAACAAAATGAAGACCAGTTTACCCTCAAAGAATATTTTTATTAAATTTTAGATAGACACCCAGAGCAATGCCAATCAAGAAAATATAAATTCTGCACATTTTTGTAGTTTTTGACTTTTAACCAGTCATACATACAGACAACTGCCCTTTATATAATCGATGATTGTAATCTTCTAAAAAAGCAGAGGTAGTGGGTGTGGAACTCTCATCAACCTGATAGTCTTGCATAGACTTTTCCATTGATGGCCTTTCTAACCACAATTGTGATTTACTTTAGATGCCATCATTCAAGGTTAGATATTAGCATCTGACATGAGCAGTTAGAAGCTTCGGAGCCTTTAAGTCACATGTTGGGGTACTCAAGTTTGCTATCTCAGAATAAAACTTTCATTTCGATTATAATCCTCAAGTCTAAGCAACATAAGCAATTTTTTTACTTTTTGAAAAAAATAATTGGATTTGCTTAATATTTTATGTAGTATTCAAACAAATTTATATTTTGTAAGAATAATTTAAGATTTGTTTATTTAAAAAAAATTATTGAAATTATTTTATTCTATTTCAGTGGAATGCTGTTGCTTTGTGGGCCTGGGGTAAGTGCATTTTAAAAATCTGTTTCTTTATTTTTTTTTTAATTAAAATGCGGTTGTATTTGAAGTCACCCTACAAGCCTTGAATTACAAAGATCAAACTTTTACAGTTATGGATTGTCCCCAAATCCACTGTAGTTTTTCTCTCTTGCATTATCTAATAATAGTGAAGACAAATTGGTTTCACTCTTTGCATAGCCCAATTTTGTACAATAAAATGTCCTTTTGACATTCACAAGGACCAAAAACAAAGATAAGCAAATCGATAAACATTGATGTCATAATCTGGAAGTAGATGTGAAGAGGACTGATCATGAGGATGCTTGGAAACACTTTCCCAGGATTGCAATACTTGGAAACGCTTGGTTCACAGCTTAAGCTTAAAGTTGGTTGACTGGGCTTGGATCGTAATATGAAAGTGTAGACGTAAAATGTAAATTTCAATAGTTGATGTTAATATGGATATTCGTAAATGCATTAGTGTTGTGATAAGTCAGCAACAGAAAAACAAAGAAAAAGTGCATAAAAGAACAAATTTAAAAGGACACATTGAGCAAATGTGTGTATTGCATGTGTCCTTGTTAGACTGGGATAGTGTTCAGGAGAGATGAGATGGAGAGATATGCTACTAAAAGGTTGCTATTATATATCTGTCTCCCTCATTTTATCTGTCATTATCTCTCGCATTCTTTCAGTCTGTGATCAGTTTTTGCTCATAATCTCCGCAGTAGTGATGTAAAAATACTGAATAACATGACACACATAGGTACAAGCAAAAATGGACAAATAAAGATGGGGGACCTAGTTTTGAAAGGTGATTTATCAAAATTTTTTTGTAGGTTTCCAATTACTTTTTGATGGTATTTGAAAGATTAAAGACTAACCTTAATTTCCACAAGGAAAAAATATTTGTACACCTGAAAAGTTATGAAAAATGTTTTCACGGCAAGCTAACCAATTTAGCTAAATTTTGAAATTAAGAGAGGATGGTGGGTGCTACCCCCCCGCCCCCCAGACGTGCACCCGTACATTTCTATCATGTACGTTTGTATCATTTGTTTACCATTTTTTAACTTATTTTTCTGTGTTCCTGTTTTTAAATTAAATTTTTTTAAAATTATTGTTCAAGATTATATAAAAATTGTTGCGCCGAAAGTTTCACATTCATACACGCAAGGAAAATATTAAAATCTTACATATAAAAATTGAAACACATAATTTAAAAAAAAAAAAAAAAAAAAAGATACTTTTTGCTATTATATATTTTTTTTTTTTTTTATGTGAAATATTAAATAAACCATGCTTAATTCAATGATAATATCGGTAGTGTGAGAAATTAATTTTTCAATTCATTAATATAGACTTTAGGGGCATTTTAATGTTCCTGTAAAAATTGTTATAATTTACGGTGCTTTATTTTCATAAAAAAAGCAAAAATAAATTCATGCACTTCTTGTACTACAGACAACCATAACTTTAGTAAAGGTATTTTTTGTTTAAAAAAAAAAAAATACATTTCCACGAAGATTTAAATAAAAAATGAATTCAATATATTCCATGATCATTATTTGATAAATACTGAAAATTTCATTAAATCGGTTAATTTCCTGACTTTTGGTGGATTTTTAAGTAAAGGGAGGTCAAAATGTTTATACATTTTGAGCATCAACATACATTTTGCATGTACCTATAGATGCACAAACATTCTGTATTAGCATTTCAGCCCGGCGTTGCCGGGGTGTTTGGATGTGTATGTTGAGCAAAAAAAAAAGTGATAGTAGGAAGGCAGGCTCGAACCCGTACCGCAAAGGAGGAAAAGAACGGGGTAACCAAACCGGAAGCCACATTTTTTAAAATTAAGGCTAGACAATCTAAAGGAGAGGATAACTTTCAAAAATATTGGCAAAAAAAAAGTGACCCCCCCTCCCTGTAGAATAGTGCCTAGTTGAAGGGGAAGATATTCATGTTTTTAGACAATTTTTCGATATTTGTCGTATGAAAGGTCGAACTTTAAAACGATACTGATTTTAGTAAAATCCATTGCCTCTATTGAAAGTTTAAGGCAAACATGCAAACAGACATACATACATTTATATATTGGTAACTAAAAATTTTCGACCCAAACTGATGAAAAAGCTTGCCCTATCTTTGAATACCCTTTATGTAAAATTTCAAATATTTAGACCAGAAATTGTCTGAGTAATTTGAAGAAACTGCAGAGGTCAATTTTTTAACTTTGACCCCTATTATGACCCCTTAAAATTTATTGTTTTGGGCTCAAATCAAGTTATTAAGTTAGATCCATGTCCAAGGAACTTATATCTAAAACTTCAAGTGTGTAGACCCAAAATTGTCTGGTAGAGTTCTCAAAAGTCAAATCGTTGAACTTTGACCCCTTAATCACCAAATTTCTGGCCAAAAACCGGTCACATCGATTTTTCCCAAATCTCGGTACCCTGTATATCAAATTTTGAGTTTGTAGACTAAAAATTGACAGTTATTGCGTAGGGAATGTACACACACACATTCACTTTTATAGATATATAGATTGCCTGCTTTCTTCATTTCTCTCTTAGGTCTGTCTCTGTAATGGAAACCTTTGCAGAAATGGTAGTGTAACTGTCAGTTTCTGCAATAAATGATGCAATGAAAATGGGGTAATATGTAATCAAGTGACAGGAGTAATTAATGGGATTGATTTTCTGAATGAATAGAATGAAGTGGTCATGTTAAATTGAACCAAGAAGCATTCTCTAGTGTTTGGTAAATAAGAAATTGTAATGACTTATGTCCCTTCATCCAATGAAAGTGTTGTGTTAGTAATGGAGTGATCATTATTAGAAGAGGCAATGAGCAGGAAGCATCTAATGGCCAAAGGAAATAATTATGATAAATCACAATAAGCATAGATTATGAAATACTGGCTCTAGTGATGACTAGGGTAGTGTAAGTAGACAATAGTATACAAGCTGCTTTGCAACCACTTTCAAGGATGTCGTGATTGGGAGATTTAATTGGAATGGAGAAATTATAGCAATTTACGAATTGTAATGAAACAAAGTAATTATTGGCAGAAAACCTGCATGATACTTTCCTTAGCATGGACAGTCTGGTCTTAGTGCTATGATGTCATTTTGTAGACTGATATAATCTTATTTCATTAGAGAAAAATTTTAACATAATTGTTTAATATCTTAAATTATTGGATGTAAATAGGTTTCAAAGCTATCTTTTTAAGAAACTTTTTTTCTTCTCTCGTCACCATACACTTTATATAACAAATGAATGGAGCGGAATGTTATTGAGGTTGGACATTTTCCCATTTTGCCTATTAATTCTTGTTTACATTTTAGTGTATATAATTTTAATTGTAATCGAAAGTTAAATTTTGAATAAATTTTTCTCTAATTCTATTAATTTGACTTTTCTTTCAGACATTGTTGTAGACAATTGTGCAATTTGTAGAAATCATATTATGGATCTATGTAAGTATTTTCATACCATCTAATTATAAAACTTTCAATCACAATTTTCTAAAGCTTAAGCCGATAATCAGCAAAATCTTGTCCCTTCACTGTTGTGATCCATAGAATCTCAAATTTTTTACTCTAATAGTTTCTTTTTTCAGACTGCTAAGATTTTGGAATTCCCTCTGCTTCCCTGACTACTAGCTTACTAAAGTTTAAATGTAATACGAATAGACATCTTGCTGCTTAATTCCCCCACACTCCCCTGTTAGACATGATCCCAAATAGTAGCCCTCTATGTTCCAAGTGGCAATATGCCTTGTTTGGAGTGAAAGAATAGTTAAAAGAAAACAAATTCTAGCGCATGACTTTCTATTAGACAGTTTAAATGCTTCCAAATTCCTTTCAATTTTATAAAGTAAAAATGTAATTTTTATCTAAAAGAAAAAGTATGGTATTTTTTATTTTATTTTTTTTAAATATAGGATTTCATTACGCTATTGCATTTTTATTTCAATATTTTTGTAATTATCTAAGTTAGATTAATGTAAGACATAACCATGAATTAGTTTCATTTGTTGATATAGATTTTAAAATTTCATTTTTATTTTTAGGCATTGAATGTCAAGCTAACCAAGCATCTGCCACAAGTGAAGAATGTACGGTAGCTTGGGGTGTCTGCAATGTAAGTATTATAAACCTTTTAATATCTTTACCTGTGATAACAGCTACACCTGACATCTAAGATTACATAGAAAACCTGGTGGAATTCATCTGTAAGCTGAATAGCGATTAAAACTCAAATGTTAATGTATTGCCCTGTTCCGGGATTGAACTGATTTTTGTGTTTAATACACATGTTCTTGTATTGTTCCTTCATTACCACCTATTATATAATGTTCACCAGTGATTATGCAGAAATATGTATGCACATCTTAATAAACAAGGACTGGACCAGTGTGTTGTGTGTGTGTTAATTTTTGATTTTTTTAAATCACTGCTATATATTCCCGTCAAAACAGGTTACTGTTAAATCAATCATACAGCATGTTATTTTTTTAATAATCATAGCATCCAGAGTTATTGCCCTTGGATCTCATCAGGTATTGGCTGGCCACTATTAGGTGTCAGGGTAGTGAGGAAAAGGAAAATGACAACCATTACACCAGAGATGTAAACATGTCTCTATGAACCAAAAATATTTATTGCTCACTTAGTGGCTTATCTATGTTCATACTTATTTACATTAATGATGCCATTAAATTTAAAGTTTTATACTTTGCCATAGCATTTGGTGTTTTTTTTTTTTTTAAGTTCAGTCTCTGTTAGGAATCGAAGATATAACTTCTACCTTTCTAATTGATTTGATGCTTTTGGAATGACATGTGCACATTTTCTTTTTAATGTTTTATGAGGGTGTCTGTGTTGATACCAGATATAGTGTGAGTATGTGATTCGGTTTTTTAATTTTATTTCTCTTTAGATAATTTTTGTATTAATCGGATTTGTAAAATTTAAAAGATAAAATAAAACACAATATGAATATACAAATTAAATTCTTTCAACTATTTCATTAGATAAACTTAATTTTTTTTATCTTTTCTTTTGAAATTCATTTAGTTTATTCTTAAATAGCTATTAATTGAATTGCAGCTATTTTTAATCAGATTGGGAAACTTCCAAAAGTGGTAGATTTAGTTTTTGCTAAACTCTTTTCTACCCACAATTTGAGATGTTAAAGTAAAAAAAATCTTTATGGTTCTGAATTTTTGAGATGAAGATTATTTCGATTCTTTAAACTATTGTTCTCATCTTGAGTGTTATTTTCCCATTTTTGTCTATGTAACCTTTGACCTTCAAGTATCTTGTTGAACTAAGGAATCTGCACAGAACCTTAAATGAAACCCTTTATCTAATCAATGCTCTTGTTCTGTCAGTCATAACAGGGTAGAAATCCTAAATAATTTGCAATTGTATTTTTAAATGCCACCTGCACTAAGGATTGAACTTCCAATCTTCAGAAGAGTAACTTTTACAACTGAATTTTATCAAGCGCTCTGCCCACTTCACCATGGGTTTTGTTGCCTTCTACCCAGTCATGACTAATGTAATGAGAACATGCTACTTCTGTGGATTAAATAAAGGGTTTCATTGTAAATTCCATGAAGATTCCAGAGAAGTAGGCCCGAGTTTACATCAACTGAAATGTTGTGAAAATAACACTTCAAATAAGAACGGTAGTGCATAAGACATAAGAAATGTGAATTTTTAAAGTTTTAGGCCACATCTTATTTGTCACATTAAAATAGTTAAACCTACAGATTCTAAACTATTTTTATACTTGAGATCCTATTACTTTTTACTGTTTTTAATTTGGTGATTGTGCAGATTAGTGATGTTTTAAACCAACATATTTCAAGTGAAAACGTTATGTACCTATGTGTCATGTTAAAAATATCCAGTAGAAGAATACTTACAAAGTAAAAATAAAATTTATAAATTTTCATGTTGAAGAGTTCTCAAGATCCAAGTGAGGTAACTGCAATTGATCATTTAGACTAAATTGTAATTCTATCATCTTTAAACACCAATGTCAGAACATAATTGTGAATGATTGTTTTTGTTAAAAGTAGATCTACCACTTTAAATTTTTTTTTTTTTTTTTTTTGAAATTTATACTAATTTCGACATGACACATAATGTTTTCATATGGAATGCGTTGGTTTAAAACATCATTAATCTGCCCCCTCCCCCAAATTGTTAATCATTCTGAATATTTAAAATAACTTTTTTTTTTTTTTCTTTTTTTTTTTTAAGCATGCCTTTCATTTTCATTGTATATCCCGATGGTTAAAAACCAGACAAGTTTGTCCTCTAGATAACAGAGAATGGGAGTTTCAAAAGTAAGTTATTTGTTTTTCTTGTATAAATAACTCCTTAATCATTTTATTATTCAAAGAGTCCCTTTCCCTCCTCCTTCTCCATATTTAAATGTTACCAGTTTCCAAGTATAATTGTTATGAATATACAAAGTTAAGGCACAATACATGTGATCTTCATTCTGTGTCAGATGTAAGAGAAATTTGTTGGGCAGACTGGTAATTGGTATGATGGGTAGTACGTAAGTGTAGAGTGAAGTGGCTCATCCGACTGGTACAATACTTGTACAGGAATGTCAGAAGCGAGATATGGATGGATGACACTTAGTGATGCGTTCGATATAAATATTAAAATATATCAAGCTCAAGCATCATTCTTCAGCCCCTTGTTATTCATTGTCTTTAAGACTCCAAGTTCCGAATAGCATGCCTATGAGAACTACTGTATGCTGATGATTTGATCATAATAGTGAAGACAAAAGTGATGGTAAGTGTCCTTCAGCTTCAGTTTTTGAATGACTCTGGTCAATATCGATGAGCCACATGTAAAAAGGGGTTAGTTGTAATGTAATGCAGCCACTTGCAGGTGAGTCTATGATAGGCTCACCAAAGATCTAAGCTTTGGATGTAACATGTCAAGAACTATCACGTGCAGTTGAGGGCCACCCGTTCACCAAAGTTGAAATAAGTGAGGACACCTTGGAAGTGGTAGACTTCTTTTTCTACCTAGGAGATATGCTTTGTACTGGAGGTAAATGTGAACTAAGTTCGAACATCAACCAAGAGAGCTTGGGCAAAGTTAAGGAAATTAAAATTTTGAACTATTCCAATTAAGAGTAAGGTCTATGATAACTGCATAAGAAGCGTAATGTTACATGGCAGTGAGTGTTAGGCTCTCACCTAGGCCTCACTTACCGAATTCCATGAAAATGATGAATGATTTAGATGGATATGCAATACAAACCCAGATACAAGACACGAGGTCAAGCATTACTTAATACTTAAGGAATTAACCATTTTAAAATTTGATGTCCTAATAAAAAGTCTTTGCTGCTTTGGGCATGTTGAAAGAAGCAAGAGGTATATCAGCACTTAACTGAACAGCAAAACAAAAGCCAGGTACCATAAGAAGACCTGGAAAGTAACCATCGAGCAAGACTGTAAGTAGTGGCAAATTGACATGGTCAATCGCCACAATCATGATCACCTGAGACTTAGCCAGATAGTGTTGAACTGTTTGTCAAAGGGAACATTGATAAAACTGGCTAGTTAGTAAATGGATTACTAAATTTAAATATTTTGAGCTTCAAAATTTTTTTATCATGGTACATGTGGTGTAATGCATACCAATAGACGATGAGTCTGATAGCAGTTTGAATATCCATCATTTACTTATAATCCCATTTGGAAAGATATGCGCCTCTTCACCCTTTCTATATATGGATAAAATAGCAACTTCTAGTCAAATAAATAGTTTACAGTAGGTATTGTTTTGGCCTTAATCGAAAATGGTTGGTCTAACATGAAACAAATTAATCTAAATATTCTTTATATCGGATAGTTTGCAAAATATGATCAGTCTTTCAAAAATCAATATCTGTTTTAAGGTTTTTTAGTTTTTCTTAATTTCCTCTATATTAAAAAATAAAGAAATTTGTATGATGTATGTACCTATGATAAAACCATGTAAATTAAGTAGTTTTGTTTGTAAATAAAATCAAATTTTATTAGTATTGATGTGATGAGTCTTTTTCGCTATTCTGAAAAAAAAAAAAAAATCTCTAAACAAAATCAAGGGAGATAACTCAAATTAAAAACTCATTAGATTTATGTTGTAATACTTATGAGTTCTCGTTAATCGCTTAAAAAATAAAATGACTTGATCAATACATATGATTTTTGGAATGTATTTTCATTTCATCACCGGTCTGTGCAGATTTTTCTTTATTTTTGTTTTAATATAGGAGAAATTCTGGACAAAAGGTTTTTTAATTTTTTATATATAATATATATTACTTGCTTTACCATGAAACTTGACAAAGACTTGCAACATTTCTTCTGTGAGAAAAGAGACATTGTTAGTATTTCTCTATCATTTTCATGCTGAATGATGTACTGAGCTCATGGGTAAAGTTAATTTTCAATAAATCATCGCCATTGACTTGAAAGGGGTTGACATGCTGTAAAATACAAGTGTCCAGTTTGTGTATTCCAAAATTAATTTAATGAATGTTTGCAATTAAGCATTTAAAGTTATTGGTAAAATTTAATTTACCCCCCCCCCCTACACTTAATATAAAATTGTAGCAATATACTACATGATAAAGACAACA
The DNA here is from genome assembly GCF_053919585.1 of Euprymna scolopes. Classification (NCBI taxonomy): domain Eukaryota; kingdom Metazoa; phylum Mollusca; class Cephalopoda; order Sepiida; family Sepiolidae; genus Euprymna; species Euprymna scolopes. The sequence goes on from NC_136484.1 coordinate 108,134,148, forward strand.
CCCTATCCAAGAACCTTGATTCCAGTAAAGCAACTGGACCAGACGGCATTCCAATTATAGTGTCGAAAAAACTTCGACCAGAACTTGCCCCCATACTTACAAAACTGTTTAAGCGTTGCCTTAAGAAGTGCTTTCCAACACCCTGGAAAACTTCGTCAGTATGCCCTGTATTTAAGAACTCCGTTGATAAATCCTCCCCCTCTCAGTACAGACCAATAAGTCTCTTGTGTGTCATGAGTAAGTTACTGGAATCCATATTAAATAAAGTAATCAACCACCTTAGCAGAAATAACCTCCTTAGTGACATGCAATATGGTTTCCGTTCTGCTAGATCTACAGCTGATGTGCTAACAGTTATATCCCATAGGATTAGTGAATCTTTTGACAAAGACTTCCCTTCTAGGGCAATTGCTTTTGACATATCAAAGGCTTTCGATAAGGTTTGGCATAAGGGCCTACTTCACAAGATTTCTAGCTACGGTATAACTGGAAAGGTTTTCTCAATAATTAAATCATTTCTTTCTGATAGGTTCATAATAGTGGTTGATGGGCAGAAATCTGAGGCCCACAGTATTTATGCTGGAATCCCCCAGGGGTACATCGTGGGCTCAACTCTCTTCCTGATCTACATCAATGATCTCCCAAAACACATACTAAATTCATTCGTTGACATCTATGCTGATGATATGACCATCTACGGCAACACATCAAAGGCCGTAAATGACAAAGCTCTCTCTGATTCCCTCTCCTCTGATCTTGAGCGCATCGTTCAGTGGGGGAAGAGATGGCTGGTTACTTTTAATGCATCTAAAACCAAGCTCCTAACTTTACATCAACGCTCTGTTCCTCATCTAGCATCAGTTGAAATGGATGGCTCTCGTCTTGGGGAGGCTTCATGTTTTGACAAGCTCCTGGGTTTGACCTTTACTCCTGATCTGAAATGGAACACGTATATAAAGTCTGTTGCCCGGGCTGCTGGGAAAATGGTAGGATCCTTCTACCGGTCCAGTAGATATCTCACTAATGCAATTCTCTATCTCTATAAAAGCCAAGTACGTCCAAAGATGGTGTACTGCTGCCACATCTGGGCTGGAGCTTCAAAAAGCAGCCTATCCTGTCTTGACAAAGTACAAAATAGACTTCGTGGCTTAGTAGGTGATGCTCTCTTCTCTTCCCTGCAACCTCTCTCCCACAGAAGAGACATTGCGAGCCTGTCTCTGTTTTATCATTATTTCCATGGCAAGTCCTTGTCCGAGCTCCAATCTCTGGTCCCCCCTCGCCAATCCTTCATGATAAACACCCGTCTAGCTAAAACCGCTGTCAGTAATTTCTCCCACTCTTTATCTGTGCCTAAATCAAAACGTAGATGCTATGAACATAGCTTTTTTCTGAGATGTGCACGTCTGTGGAATTCTCTTCCGTTTGCCTGTTTCCCACCTGACTACAACTTGGACGTCTTCAAGTCCAACATAAACAAATTCCTGATTAATCGCCCCCCCCCCGCCCCTTAAGACGCTTTATCAAATCTCCAATACTAACTATTACTACGATATTATCCCTTTGATTATTGTACACAAAATAACCCTTATCCCAGAGTGGCTTACGGGCCTTGATAAGTGGTGATCCCATGTAAAAAAAAAAAAAAAAAAATTGAATTTTAATTTGAACTTGAAAGTTGTGGAAGAAAAGCTATCTCTCAATTATATTGAAATGCACCCCCCTCTTCTCGTTTTGCAATTATATTTTTGTTATTTTTTAAACTCAAATATAAATCTTAAAATTTACCGAATTAAAATGTTTAATACCTTGAATTAATGTTTTGTGACCTGAATCATTATTTTGTTAAATCACTCCAAAGGCATTGTTATGCTAATTGTTTTTTTTTTTTTTTTTTTTTTTTTTTTCCAAATTTGTACTCATGAGTCTTTATATAAATTGAATACACTTTTTTAAAAAAAAATTTAGTATAATTTTGTCACTTCCCTTTTTGCCATCCTTTTATTTTTCTTGAAAGAAATTTTTTATCTTATAACAAGATAGTTCCCACTTTTGTATGCTATATATTATTACGAACTTGGGGATTGAAAATGAACAAAATGAATTTCCCTTAGTTCATGTTTTAATCTATAAAAAAAAAAAAAAAAATGTGTGTGCAATTACTAATAAATATATTTTCTTTCTTTTCAGATATGGACACTAAAATTCTTGTTACATTTATTTTTATTGCAGTCTGAAAATAAAATCCGTCAAAAAATTATCTTTTTTAAAATTTTTCTTTTTGTCAATAAACCCCCCACCCCCCAAAAAAACAGAACTGTTTTTCATCAGTTGATTTGGTCATTAGTTTCAGTTTTGAATTAGTACAAGCTCAATTTACTTAGACAATCATAAACTATTTTAGAATGAACTAATTTAGAATTTATAAGAACATTGAATTTATTAAAATATGTAGGAAAACAAAAAATGCTAAAATATCAACAGCTTATCACTTTATTTGTTTAAAAAAAAAAAATTAAACTGTTTTTAATAAGTGCAACAAAAACGCATCACAAAATATTTGAAAGCAAAGATAGAAATTTGCGCGACTATTTGGACTTTTTCTTGTACATTTCTCCATTTTTAATTATTTAAATTCTGCCATTTAATTTTGTTTAAGAATTTTGTAACTTGCTGTAAATTCAAGATATTTAACTTTGTAAACATACTTATCATTTTTATCTCATTAAAATAAATTAATGAACGTTTTGGTGGTTCTAGGACACCTTTTAAAAAGGTGCAAATTGTCAGGCCTCTAAGTTGGAAATTATAGCAATTTTTTAGGTTACATATTTTTTTTTTTTCTCCCTTGGGTTTTCTGTTCTGTTTCGTCTTTATCATCCAAGAAAACCTTTTTTGTATGATAATTTATTTGTCACTATTTCAATAAAGAGACAATCAACTTTGACTCTTAAAATTAACCGTTGAAGGAAAAATTCTAAGATTAATTTTCAACAACTATTGCCTTTAAAATGGCGACCACGATAAACGATTTTACGGAAGAAATATTTCTTCTGTTCGAATTTTGGTTCTTATTTAGAATTTGACTTAAAAATTGATACACATACTCCTCATGAAGATATCATATTCCAAAAATCAAATGGATAAAGTAACTTTTTTTTTTTTTTTTTTTTTTTTTCCTCTCTGATACTCTTAAAATTCATAAGTGAATGTATGTTGTCGCCATTATAAGACTTTTTTTTTATAGTTTGAACTGAATTGTCTCCCCTTTATAAAACATAGCTGATCAAAAATATACTCTTGCTTCCTCAAATATTTTTCTTAGTTAAAAAAAAAAAAAGATCAATTTGTGATTTTTAGAATATGGCCTCTTTGTTCTAGGTATGTACATAAAGATTTGGCTGTATTTTTTAAGTTAAATTCTAAATAACTTATTTTTTTTTTGTGGGTGGCCAGTATTCTTGTTTAGACAGCAAAAACAATTGGTGAGAGGTCCACACTTTGAATTCAATTGTGTACCTTTTTTGATAGGCTGTTTTTGAATTTTATTTTCTTTGCACTGAACTCTTGAACAGAACAAGAAAGAAATATTTTTTTTTTTTTTTTTTTTTTTTAAATAGAAAACTTTGTTTACAAAGATGACATTTGTAACATGACCATGTCATGTCTTCAAATAAACACTGCATATACTTTTCAACTTTTGTGTGTTATCTTTTTAAATATTTGCCATTTTGGCTGCAACTGGCATGTAGTGTTTATTTTATGAATTGGGCTAGTTCAGTATTAGACTTGTTTGAGTAAATTATCACTTACACCTTTTTAATACTGATTTGGTAAAATTTGAAAGAACTACTTGCTGATGTGACTCCATTTCATTTGTAGAGAAAATGTAGGTGAATAGTTTTGATTTTTTTGTGAAAAATTTGTTTGAGATTAAATACAGGGTGGAGCAGAACAACTTATTTGGAATATCATAAAGGTCTATTCAAAAAAGTAACCTGATTAAGATGAAATATTTTTATTCATAGTGTATAACTTGTGCTTAGTGTTTTTGCTTCAGTAGTTGGTATGGCCTGTTCAGGTTGCTGCAGCCTGCATTGCAACTAAACGGTCATATTGTTGACCATATTTCAAATTGTCATGCAAGCTATGTTGCCATTGCCTTTCAGATTCATAGTGTCGATCTTGCAGATGGCATCACGATTGCCCCTTATGTGGAATCGTCTGGTAGACACTCGTGCAATAAATGCTAGTATTTCATAGCAGATCTCCATCTGCTACCACTGGAGAAGCACAATAGATAAGGCTGCCAGTCCTCGGGCATTGAAGGAAAGGAAAGGCATCCACTAATGGACTTGCTTCACCAGATTTTGTTGATCAGCTGAGATTATTTCCTGAGTGTGCCTAGTGCTGTGTTCAAGCAGCTAATAGGAAAGACTTTAGCATCATGTGATCATCAATGGACCAAACCACCTGTGACCATGGTGACAGAATGGATTGTCTGGTTTGCAAAGGTATTACACCTTTATGACTTATAACCCATAAAACAATGGTAATTTAGAGAATGCAGGCGGTTTTAAAGGAAAGATGTTACTTCATTTATTTATTTATTTTTTTACTATTCAGACATGTGGACAATGCTGAGTAACCCTGCTAGTTTAGTAATAAGTTAATTAAAATTTTTTATTTTTTTTTCTTATATCAGTTGCTTGGGAGTATTTTTACTTGAAGTTATGGTTTCTTTTCTTCCCTAGATAGTAAAAAAAAAAAAAAAATTATGAAACTGCATTTTCCTATCAAACTGGGGAAAAATATGAATTAGTTTAAAAATTTTTTATTTTTATTTATTTTTAAATTATGCTTATTCAGACATACATGATTTGAATGCCTACTAAACACTAAGACCTTTCTGTAAAGGAGTTTTAGGACAACCTGGCATGAGGGAACTTTTTTACAAGTAAATCCTAACTAAATATTCCAAATAACATAATATTTAGTTCTAAAATCCCCTCGGCATGGCTACACATTGGCTTATAGGAGAAATGATGCACCTTTTCCAAGTTGTGTTGCCTTGAGGGACAACACTTACTTTAATATTCCACTAGACTAGGTGAATTCTTGTCTTGAAATCTGGTGAAACCAAGATATCACATGGAGGATATACAACAAAGATAAGTGGTCAATTAGGAAGAGAAAAATTAATGTTCTTTGTTTAACTAATTTAAGAAGTAAATGAGAACTTGCTGAACATTGAGGGGAAGGAGCCTCTTGATTTTTGAGGTCTAGGCTTAGGGAAAAGAAAACAAGTGAAGCATGCATGGTCCACAGTGAATGATTTTTTTTTTTTTTTTTTTTTTTTAATGCCAAGTTTAGCATTGTCCCCCCCCCTTCCATTTAACCCCAAAAGTCCCTAGGGGACATCAAATCCTGGTAAAAATGAACAAACGGTGCATTTTAGGCCTTAACATATGTAAATTTGAGTCTCCACCATGCAAGAAAAGAAATGACTAAGTCCATCATTTGCCCCCCCCAACCCCCAAAATCCCCAAGGCCTTAACATATTTAAATTTGAGTTCAACACCATACAAAACTGCTAAATGGACATACAAAGAAAATTTTGGACAATTATGGTAAAATAGTCCCAAAAATGGTGATTTAAAAAAAAAAAAAAAAAAATTTTTTTTATTAGCCCTAAAACAGCCCCTGGGGCATACCCAAGAGTTATCACTAAGTATAGACAAACAAAATTATATAGAAATTAGTTAGTTACAATTTTTCAGAAAGTTTCATAAATTTTTTTTTAAAAACAAAGTGTCAATTTTAGCCCGAAAGGCACCCCCTTGGGGGGGGGGGGCAACTGAAGTTTTTCCGGAAAATCCATCCTATTACTGTTTAATGTTTGTTCAAAATTCCAAGGTATAATTATTGAAAAAAGTGCGAACGGACAAGGGTGAATTTACAGGTCCGCCTTTTTTGTCAGAGGACCCAAACATATATGCATAGAAAGACCCATAATTAGCTTTATCTACCCGCTTTTTTCATTGATACTTTCTGGGAAAACTAATTTGTAAGAATGTTTTTGGAAAGATAATACCATCAAGGGATATAATTAAAAAAAATTTTTTCTTTTAATTAGGAAATGCAATCGATTTTTAAATTGTATTAAACATTTAAGTCAAATTTTTAAGTTTGATTTGAATCTATTATTTGGTCATATTGATTAAATAAAATTATTTAAAATTTGTCATTTAAAAAATTAATTTGAAGTTACATTTATGTGAATTTTGAGACAGACGATGTTTTCTGAACAAGTTTATTATATAATTAACATCTGTGCTCTCTATCCAACATGCCCACAACCCTCACTGGCCAGGTTTCACTTCCATGCATATAACACTGCTTAAACATGCCTGATAGACTTATTCCTTTGATCGACAAGTAATTTCACTGCATTTTTCAGGGGAGATAATCCTTGTCAATTATCTCCCTTATATTTGTGCGTCACTTTTTGGCCCACGGTTTCTCATTTTTAATTATTCTGCTGTTAGCCTCTTAAAATGAACTTTTCCTCTTTTGTTTTTATTCAATGGATTTATTTATGGACGCATGTCTTGTCATCACTAGTTCATATTTTATATATTCTACACCTATACCCCATTGTCACTGGGTTTAGTATTATTGGATTAGATTATTTCGGAAGTGTGTGTATGTATATTAGTGGACAGAAAATTAGCTTTTTTCCACAAAGAGCCTTCCCAGTCTTTTCAGGTCAATTTAGGAGTTTCCATCTAGTTCTACATTTTAAATTAAAAACAAAGCCTCCATCCACAAATAATCACATACAATGGCCAAGCCAACAAGTCGGTTAATGCCCCCCCCCCCACACATTTATTCCATTATGAAATTAAATTCCATCATAATACATTAATTCTTATACACAAGTGTCAGCCATTTTATTTTGTTAAATTGTTTGAAAAAAAAAAAAAAAAAAAGGGGGGGGGGAGTGCAGCTAAACAAACACGTTACTTTGCAAATACTTTTAATATCGTAAATAAAAGCTTGGATAATCATCATGCAGACCTTTCCCACATCCAAATCGGAAAAAAAAAAAAAAAAAAAAAAAAAACCCTGATGAACCTGGATTTAAAAGCGTTATTAAAAAAAAAAAAAAAAAAAAAAAAAAAAGTAAACGTTTTTAATTGTAAATTAGGCATCTAAGGAAAACTAACCCATTCATTTTTTTTTTTTTTTTTTTCCCTGTCTGGTTATAAGTCTCTCCTTGATCACTGTGAAAAATGCAATCGATGCCTAACAGCAATATTTGCAGTTAAGCTGCTCCGATTTGGGGGTTTTACAATCATATGAAACTTGCTTAAGTGCCTATATAAGTGTACATTATATTTAATAACAAAAACAGTGGTGGAAAAAATCATAACTATGACCAAAGGCAATAAAAGTTACTTTTTCTACCTAATTGAAAGAAAATGAGCAAAACAGAAAGACTTTGATGTTGTCTGGAAGACTGATGACAGCCATCTTGGATTATGACCCTTTAAAACATAATAAATATGTAGATAGAAAGTAGACTAATTATGCAACACAACATTAGCTACTTTTACTTTCTCTACCGCTCTCCCTCGACCCAAGACTGCACCATAATAAACAAAGTATCTGACAGCATAGACACAGCACTCTACTTCGACACTAGCGCCTAAGTACATGTATTTGGTGACTTTAATGTCCATCACAAAAACTGGCTTGGATTCTCTACTTACACAGATGCAGCGGGCAGCGCAACTCATAGCTTCTCTATATCTCATTCCCTATCACAAATTGTTCCTTTTCCAACCCGTTTCCCTGATCAGGAAGAACACGCATCACTTTTAGATCTGTTTTTGACCACAGTTCCTGATGATTGTATAACGAAAGCCGACAGCCCACTTGGGAACGCTGATCATACAGTGATAATGGTTGAAATCGCTCTAAACTCTAGACCCAAAACTGAAGAGCCAGTGCTCAAAACAATGAGATATTATAAAAAGGCTGACTGGGAAGCCATCAGAGATCTTATCAGAGACGCCCCACGGGGAAATATTTTTTCTCTTCTTGCTGAACAATGTGCAAACGAGACCACTGAATGGTTCAAAACTGCAATCGAAGCGCATGATCCCATGCGGAAATTCTATAGCAAGCCCCACTCTCCCCAATGGTTTACTTCGACTTGTGCAACTGCCATTTCTCAAAGGCAGCATGCATTCTGCAGGTTTAACCAACATAAGTCCAGTTCAAACAGACAAAAGTACATAGAAGCTAGAAGTAACGTTAAGAAAGAAATAGCGACAGCTAAGAGGGAATTTATGGAAACCACTAAAAAACGCATCGAAGCACAAAAACTAGAAACTCGTGACTTCTGGAAAATCTACAACAGTGTAGTAAATAATGGGCAATCAACAATTCCCCCCACTAACCAACAATCACGAGGTTGTTTGCTCAGCAACCGAAAAGGCTAACATGCTTATCAGTCGGTTTGCCTCAAACTCCACACTGGACCCTTCCAACCACCCCCTATCTCAATTTCCTATGCGGACAGACGCCACGCTAGACGACCTGAAAATCACCCCTGCTCAGGTGCATGCTATCATAAAAAACCTTGACACTTCAAAAGCATGTGGACCCGATCTCATCCCAGCTGTGCTATTAAAAAAGTGCTCAGCCGAAGTAGCTTCAGTTCTCTCCAAACTCTACAACAAATGCCTTAATGAATCTTGCTTTCCGGGCTGTTGGAAAACTGCTTCTGTGGTACCAGTATTCAAGAATTCTGGCAAAAGAACTGACCCATTAAATTATCGCCCTATTAGCCTCCTCCCACTTTTTGCCAAAATATTTGAGACCTTAATTAACCAAGCTCTAGTCCAGCACCTTACAGATGCTAAACTTCTGACCGACCAACAATATGGATTTAGACAAGCCCGTTCCACAGCAGACATCCTCACTGTAATCTCTGAACGCATATACCATTCACTGGACAAAGCGGGAGAGGGCAGAGCGGTAGCTCTAGATATATCTAAGGCTTTTGACAGGGTATGATATGAGCGTCTCCTACAGGAAGATTAGATCATACAGTATCACTGGTAGAATACTTAACATAATTAAATCCTTCTTAGATAAGAGAAAAATCCAGGTTGTCCTCGACGGTCGTACATCTAAACAATATGATATAAATGTGGGAGTGCCCCAGGGATCTATCCTTGTGTAACGAAGCCGGGCGACACCGGATAACCTTGCTTCCTAGGTTGAGGGTGAGTGGGATGGAGCTGGGCGAGAGGTCTCAATCCCATCTCGTGAGAAACCAACGAATTGTCATCGGGTGACAAGTAAATTATTTGGAGTTCAAAAGGGCCAGATTAAAGATAAGCCAGATGTCGGGTTGGCGAGGAAAACGCAAGGAGGTCTGGGAAGGGTCGACGATCCGAGTGTAAATGATAACATGATTCACTTAAACCAACAAGTTGGAGGTGATGAGAGAGAAAGAACAAACCCCGAAAACAATTGAATTAGTCCTTCTAATTTTAAGAGAACAAATTGGTTAAATGCCTAGACAGATAACTAATTCTCGGAATTGAATCGAGAGGGGGTCGGTTGGGAAGGAGAGAGAGAAAGAATTATGATTACCCGTCGAATAGAGAGATTGGGTCGACTACAGAAGGAAGGGAGGATGACGTTTAATGAAACTACTGCGGAAATAGACGACAACAGAGAATCGGACAGTCTGTCAAACAGAAGTTGGGAAACCACGCGTGCCGCTAGCCTCTTCTAATTGAGACGAAGAGAACTAACAAGACGGCCACTTAAGAGTTTTTGTTTAAATACACTGTGGGGGTTGCATTCCAAGCCTGACGAAAGTATAAGGGACGAGCCGAGCCTTAATGTATACCGAATCACTAAATGAACAGCCCAAAACTATCCTCATCGTTGTTGATTGTTTCCATTTATACTTGTGAAGACTGCCCTTCGATTTCAGCATAACCAAACTTGACTTTCCAGCCGTCGCAGATAGAGAGACGGCCACCGACGAGAAGACGATCACGACAGAAATTACCAAGAATTCCCGATTGGGTGTTACAACACTAGACGGCCAGATACCAACGTCCAATTCGGAGAGACTCAGTAGCAGAGGGAGAGAGACGGATGCTTGTGCGAGGTCCGAGGCTCGAAGGAGCGAAAATATAGCCAACCGTCCTTAGGGTTAGTGCGCATCGTTTTTCACCGTGCGCGCGCGACCCCTGCGAGGGAGAAAGGGCTATACTTGGACCTCTATTGTTCCTAATATTCATAAATGACCTTCCCGACAAAATTGCCTCTGAGATGGATATATATGCTGATGACACCACACTCTATAGCAGGCACGACAGGAAAACAAATGAACATATATCTAAAGTAATGGCAGAAACACTAGAGGGTGACCTCCAATCAGTAGTGGAATGGGGACAAAAATGGATGGTCACCTTCAATGCCGCCAAGACTAAACTGGTTTCATTCAATAATTACAAGAAACCTTCTCTACCTATCTAAGCACTAAAAATTTACCATAACCGAAACCGAGACCATTCCTTAAATAGCCAGACACACAACAGACAATTAACATTACCAACTAATAAAAACAACGACACAATCTATAAGAACCTAAATAAGACAGGCATTCAAATAACAAAACTAAACTCTTTAACAATTAGGGATCTAACACGTAAAATTATAACTAATACCAACATTAACACCAAAGCCGGAATATATTCCATACCCTGCCTTGATTGTGGAAAAATATACGTAGGAGAAACTCAACGTAATTTAAATAAAAGAATATATGAACACAAAAGAGATGTAAAAAACAACAATACACTCAACGCCATATTTTGTCACATCATGGAAAACGACCACCATTTTGATTTTAACAAAGCAACTTTCCTTAAACACATACATAACAGATCCACACGACGTTTAATTGAGTCAGCTATAATCTCCCATTCCAGCAATATAATTAAGCAAAGAAAAGGTTTTTTCCACGTTGCTCCCTTTCTGTCGAAAATAATTATTAAAGAAAACAACTTAGACACCGGTTAAACGCAATACAAAAAAAAAAAAAAAAAATTTGTAATTTCACTTAATTTTATTTTTATTTTACTTATTTACTGTATTTTATCATTATCTATTTTTAGACTCCATTTTATCACCTCCTATTCTTATTTTTAGACACCATCTTTTAAGTTACTGCGCTATTTTATCCCAATTCAATTATTTCTAATTTAAAAAAAAAAAAAAAAAAAAAAAAGATTCTTTCGTAATCTCGTGTCATTTTATTTATTTAATCTATCACCGCTATATTTCCAAACACAATTTTTAATCTCTACGATATTTTATCTTTTAGACGTAATCCACTACACTAGTTTACTCTAATTAGTTCTTCTCTCATAAAATGTATATACATGTATATATGACATCTAATTTACATAAGGAAAACACGCTGCTCTCCCCCATCATTATATATAGCCCCAATCCTCCGACTCTCTCGTCAATGACCATCCCTCTTGAAGAAGCCCGCATAAATCGGGCGAAACGTTGAGTATCCAGGTCCTTCCACCTCCATTTTATTTCATATCGTCGGATTTAATCCAGCTCAACAATCATATATATATATATATATATATATAATTTTTTTTTTTTTTTTTTAATTGATCCAAACCAGACATAAGTCCACTTGATGTAAGTAAATAAAAATGTATTTCAAGATTAAAAATTAGCTCAAAATAAGTATTAAATGGATAGATTTTAACCCAGAAAACGTCCATTTTTGTCAGAAACATGGCTCGTAGAATTTAAGATCTGAAGGACAAAATAAAGGAAGCAAGAGTTACATAGCAACCAAAAGTAAACCAAGTTCAACTTTCTACTCTGCTTAAATATAGCTAGTCCATCAGCCGATGTAATGATAGTGTTACATACAATGGGGATTTTCAGTCTTGCGAGTCAAAAATAGTTTAAAGAGTTGTAGTAAAAACATTGAGGAGACCTACAAAAAATGTATTATATTAAATATCAAAAAACAAAAATTATACTGTTATAGAATGTTTTAGAATTCACAGGACTTGTGGACATTCCATGGAATGGAATGAGACATGTATTTAATCAAAAGTATGTTTTGATAAAGCTGTTTTTTTCTGGATAGTGCAATATATATATTTTTTTTATTTATTTTTTTACAGAAAAACCAATAACATTCAGCAAGTATGTCCATTGTATTTTAAATACTCGGAAAGTAATTGTGCTATATAGTTCAATAAAAATAATAAAATCACATTGTAAAAGGCAATTTTTAATTTACTCTTTCAGGCCAGCATCTCTTGGCAGACAATGCTCTTTTTTCCCTGTTTCTTTCAAATGTTCCCTTTTTTTTTTTTTTTTTTAACCTAATGTTGTACTGACTTCTTTCTTTAAAAAACTGCTGCACATTGAAATTACAAGTTCCATTACAACATCATATATTTGAAAACGAGGCTACATCAAAGGGAGGTCACTCTCATATTCTTGTCCAGAGTTGCAAGATTGGTACTTTTAAAGCCAAATTTTGTGAAGTTTTTTTTTTTTTTTAAAGCAATTCAGCTTTTAAAACTTGTATTTATATATATATATTTTTTCAAAGCAGAATGTACGGACTAGCTAAGGAAGGAACATGAAAAGTATTATGTAGATTTAAAGATATAATTGGTTAAAACAAAATACTGGTTATGTTGATTCATAACGAAACGCTGTACAACGATCAGACTCAAAGTTGAGTAACATGTCATTATTGTTCAATTTTTAAAGAAATCTCTATTATATAAAAGGAACTGTGTGTTTGAGTTCGTTCCCTATGGACTCTAAAACGACTGGGTCGATTTTTATGAAATTTCACACAAAGGTGCTTTGTGTCTGGCAGTGTTATACAAATATCTGTACGTGATGTTGCCAACCTGATCAAAAAGCTTGATTCCAGTAAAGCAACCAGCCCTGACGGTATTCTAATTATAGTCCTCAAAAAAACTTCAACCAGAACTAGCACCCATCTTTACAAAATTGTTTAAAATGTTGTCTTAAGGAGAATTGCTTCCCATCACCCTGGAAAATCTCATCAGTTAAATACAGTATTTAAGAATTCAGGTGATTGCTCATCTCCCTCTCAGTACAGGCCAATAAGTTTCCTGTACGTCATGAGTAAGTTGCTGGAATCTGTGTTAATCAACCATCTTGGCAAAAATAACCTTAGTGACACGCAATATGGTTTCCGTTCTGCTAGATCTACAGCAGATATGCTTACAGTTATATCTCGTAGAATTAGCGAATCTCTCGACGGAGGCTACCTTTCTAGGGCAATTGCTCTTGACATATCAAAGGCCTTTGATAGAGTATGGCATAAAGGTTTACTTCACAAGATCTCCAGCTGCGGTATAGCTGGAAATGTGTTCTCAATTATTAAATCATTTCTCTGTGATTGCTTCATAAGAGTAGTGGTTCATGGGCAGAAATCAGAAGCTCACAGTATTAATGCTGAGGGGGTCTATCCTGGGCCCAACTCTCTTCCTGATCTACATTAATCATCTTCCAAATCACATCCTTACATCATTTGTAGACATTTACACTGATAACACTACTATCTATGGTAACACATCTAAGACCGTAAATGACCAAGTTCTCTCCGATTCCCTCTACTCTGATCTTGGGGAAAGAGGTGGCTTGTTACTTTTAATGCATCTAAAACCAAGCTTCAATCTTTACATCATCAACGTTCTGATCCCCATCTGGCATCAATTGAAATGAATGGCTTTCGTCTTGGGGAGGCCTCATGTTTTGACAAGCTTCTGGGCTTGACCTTTACTCCTGATCTTAAATGGAACACTTACATTAAATGCGTTGCCAAGGCCGCTGGAAAAATAGTGGGATCCTTCTATCAATCCAGTAGATATCTCACTGCTGATGCAATTCTTTATCTATATAAGAGCTAGGTGTCCAAGGATGGAGTACTGTTGTCACATCTGGGCAGGAGCTGCTAGAAAAAACTTATCCTGCCTTGATAGAGTTCAAAATCGACTTTGTAGCCTCGTAGGGGATGTCCTTTTCTCTTTCCTGCAACCTCTTTCTCGCAGAAGAGATATTGCGAATTTGTCTCTGCTTATCGTTATTTTCATGGCAGGTGCTTGACTGAGCTCCAATCTATGGTCCGCCCCCTCGCCAAACTTTCACAAGAAACACCCGTCTAGCAGAAAACACTATCAATAATTACCCCCACTCTTTATCTGTGCCTAAACCTAAACGTAGATTCCATGAACAAAGCTTCTCTTTTAGAACTGCACGCCTATGGAATTGTCTTCCGTTTTCCTGCTTTCCAGCTGACTATAATATGGTTGTCTTCAAGTCTAACATAAACAAGTTTTTGATGAGCCGTTCCATATAAATTTACAAATTTACCGAATTTCCATTACTAACGATTACTATATTGTTCAATTTCTACTGTATAATCTTCAACCCTTATCCTCGAGTGGCCTCTTGGTCTTTATAAGTGGTGATGCTTATGTAAAAAAAAAAAAAAAAAAAAAGGTATTAATAATCTAAATGATCCTATGAAAGAAAGAACAAGCGATTTTGACAAAAAGTTAACACCTTACACAGCCTAACATTGCAAGTGAATGTGACAACTTCTATTACCACACAAACTGAAAGACATGTAGAATCAACATTAGGTTCTTTGATATGATAAGGGCGCGTTTGTTTAGAGCACAACTGAAGCATGATACTTGACTTTTGCATTTTAAACTTTATTTCAAGCCATTATATATAAAAAATAATTTTATAAAAACCAACAGTAGGTTCTCTACAATGCAATATAGACTACAATGTATTGTGAACTAAATCACTGGAGAGGCATGTGAAGCTTCCTCTTAGTGCACCGTGATGGGTCCTCAATTAGAGCAGGCAATCGATTTGATTTAAAAAAAAAAAAAAAAAAAAAAAAAGGTGGGGGTCGATTTCACTGATTTTGATGACAATAAAAATATGAGTGTGAAACATTCGTTGATATTTCTTCTACAACGTCGGGTCTCCCTGCTAGTATTAAATAAATATGGGATATGAAAGAATTGTATCTCTACTATTTTATAAAAGGAACTTCGTCTGTGTGTGAGTTCGTTCCCTATAAACTCTGCAACAGCTGGGTTGATGTTTATATGAAATTTCGCTCAAATGTATCTCGCAGTGTTGTTAAATGTGTTTTGTATGGGAATGCCTTTGATATATATCGAAAAAAGCTGATAAAAAAAAACAAGGAACAGTTGATTTCGGCCAAAGTTAACACCTTATACAGCCTAACATCACAAGTGGATTTGAGGAATGTTATTACCACACAAGCAGAACTGCCCAGGATATAAAATGAATAGTTTTTTTTTTTATATGACTGGGGTGCATTCGAAATGAATGTCTTCTGTGTAAAGCACAATTTGACTATGATACATGACTTTTTTTATTTTAAACTTAAATTCAAGCCATTATGACCGCATAAGTAGAAAGGCCAGGCATATAAAATGAACAGTAGGTTCTTTGATATGACAAGTGCATGTTCGAAATGAAATAATAACCATACACAAAAAGGATGGTTTATAATGAGTAAAATCTTAGTTTAGATGAATGAATAATGCGTACAGAAACATGGCGACAAGTTGAAATATGAAATATTCATTTCAAATTGCTGACATATTTCTGTTATTTTTGCGCATGTGCAAATTCATTCATTTAAGTGGTTTAATTTAAAATCTTTCTTGTCTGTCAATAACTCAAATGGTAGGGAATGCGGCTGGAGCGTTAAATATTTTGGATTTGATTCTATTTGATGCACCCAAATAATTTTCTATTTTCTTTTTAAACTTTTGAAATCAATGCAATATGAGTCCTCGCGCGAAAGAGCAGGACACAAAATATTTTAAATAATAATAGAATAACAATAACAAAGACTTTCGCTGGTGAGGACTACTATTGACCGTAACCAGTTATACAGTCCTTTTGAAATTTTTATCTCTATTTTTCTCGTTATGTACTGAATATTTGTTAATGAAACCTATATGAAATATGTTCCTTATTAAATTTTAAAGATTTTCTATTCTGAAAAAATTAAAAAAAAATTTAATCTAAAAAAAGTTATTTTAAAGTTTTTGTTAAAAAAATTCAGATTTTCTCCTTATTCAGACCTGTATTACAGAGAGGGAGTTGCATAAAATGAGTTGTGGTGTGAGGAGAAATACAAGCTGAAATAGAGAGGAGAGTTTTAAAATATAATCTTAAAAAGATAAGATACAAGTTAGAAAAGCATTTCATCCAAGGCATGAAAATTGTTAAACAAAATGTTTTTTACTATAGGCTTTAAATATAAAGGTAAACGATTCAATTTGAAATTTATTTGTCTTCAAAGTGCACTTTTATAAATTTTACAAAGTAAGGTATAAAAATTTAATTTAAATTGAATAAAAAAAATTATCTTGGATTTATTTTATGTAATGTACATTTTGTTGCAATTTAAAAACATTATCTTTCATCTAGCAATTAATGATATAGATATAAAATTTTCAATGATCTTTTTTAAAAAGTGCAACAGAATGTACATTACATAAAATAAATCCAAGGTAATTTTTTGATTCAATTTAAATTAAATTTTTATACCTTACTTTGTAAAATTCATAAAAGTGCACTTTGAAGATAAATAAATTTCAAATCGAATCTTGTACCTTCATTTTTAAAGCCTGTAGTAAAAACATTTTGTTTAGCAATTTTCATGCCTTGGATGAAATGCTTTTCTAACTTGTGTGTGTGTGTGTATATATGTATGTGTATATATATATATTTTCAAGTAGTAAGTTTTGAAAATATATATGGCAATTTAGCTGCACAGAATATTCTGCGTTTCCTCATTAAGATTTATCAGGCATTAGCTTTTATTACGTATCAAGCACTGTTGAAGTAAACAATAAAAATATTTACATAAAATTTTATCTAGATACATGAAATAATGATTATAATATTCAATAGGGAATTGGCACTGTAATAATAAATACGAAATCTGCATGAATTAAAATATATTTAAGCATATTTTATGACCGGGAAACACCGAGTGCCCCCCCCCCCATTGTTCTAAATAAAATGACTGATTTTATAAAGATTTAAAAAATGAATGAAATTTAAAATAATAATAATAATATCAAGAAAAATATGGACGACTGATAACGTGTTACATATTTGTTTACACCGTGCACATATTAGTTTTATAAGGTTTGTGTGTGTATATGTATGTCTTAAGAAGCTTTAATTAAAAAAATAAAAATAAAGAATGCAGTTTAAATTTCCGGAAAAAAAATCAAACAAACTAAATTGAACTATCACAGACTTAGCAGCTACATAATCCGCCTTCTAAAAAGTTTATAATTACAAAAGAGAATTCATTTATATAAGGATGAAAGAAATAACCTTGACTAAAATTGTTAAATAGAAATAGACTTAGCACTTGCATAAGCCGATTTCTCAAAAGCCTTCAATTATAAAAGAGAATTTAACTATATAAGGATGAAAAAAAAAGAAAACCCTTAAGTAAAATTTTGTAAATAGATAACGGGGATCCTCAGCTGCTTACCATGTAGCTGTTTCGGAGATTTAAAAACAGGACAGCTGCTAAATACATGGCTCTCCAGTGGATAATACAACTTCTCCAATAAAAAAATGTAAAATAATACGGTTACTATTTTTTACTAATATATATATATATATATATATATATATATATATATATATATATATATATATATATAAAAAGATAAACTATTAATAAGTAAGTTTAAGATTACAAGATCTATTCTGCGATATGGTAACTAGCATATAAATGCTATGAGAATATAAAAGCTTAAGTACCTTAGGTACCAGAAATAAATAAATATATATATAATATATATATATATATATATATATATATATGTCACTTTGTGTGTGTGTGTGTGAGTTCCTTTCTTTATAGGTTCTGAAACGGCTGAGCCTACTTTTGCAAATTTCACACAAACGTAATTTATATCTGGCAGTGTTTTTAGATATGTTTTATACAGAAATTCGTCCGATGAGTATCGAAAATCAAATCCTAACAGTCTCTTTCTTATAGATAAAAAAAGAATTTTTACCGCGGAATATTTTAGGTTGCACCGGTAAGGGAGATAATAAAATCTCAACAAATAATTTCTTCTTAGAAAAAAAAAATAGTGGTAGAGCATTCGACCACAGATCAAATGATTCAGTGTTCAAGCCCGGTTGTGCCTCACCATTTTATTTTAATTTTTTCTGATTAGTGAATTCAATTTACAATAAAAGAAAAGGTACCATTTAAAATCGCTGCAAATCATTTCTTTGTTTGCATATTTTAAAACTAAACATTAATTAGAAGTCAGTTTCTAGGGCATTCATCATCAAGCCCAAATATCAGCTGACATGATATTGTAAACAAACACAGAAGTTGATGAACTACATTATCATTATTATTCATTTTACTTTTTTCGTTTTTTCTGGTGAATTAGTCCACCGGGCAAATTATTCCTCATAATATACAATATTCAAGAAAGGATAGATTCTATAATAAATACATATGCAATCTGCATAAATTAAAATATCATTTTTAAGCGTATTGTACGATCGATAAGAAAATGTAGAATAATACGGTTACTATTCATACTAATATATAAAAAAATAAAAAGATAAACTATTAATAAGTAAGTTTAAGAGTACAAGATCTATTCTGCGACATGTTAACTAGCATATAAATGCTATGAGAATAAAAATGCATAAAAGCTTAAGTACCTTTTGCTACCAGAAATATAAGTCACTTTGTGTGCGTGTGTGTGAGTTCCTTGCTTTATAGGTTCTCAAACTGCGTCCAGCTAGTATATATAATTTCTTTCAAGAATATTGGCTAATATTTGCTATAATTGACATATAAAACAGAATTAAGTATCTTACTAGTGCGTATGTATGTATGTATGTATATATATATATATATATATATATATATATATATATATATATATATATATATATATATATATATATATATATATAAACTATTAAAGTAAGGGATGGCAAGATGTTTCCAATTTTAAAATGAGCAGATTTTGCTACTAAAGTGACCTAGCTTGTTATTCTGAATTTCTCACAGCAACCATAGAGATCTCTGTGAATATTTAATTTTACGACTTAATTTATTTGAAAGCAGGGAAATAGCGAACAGATGAGTCACACAAGGGTAAGAGTAAATAACGTCGTGTCTTGTAAAATGAATAGATTTCATCATAATAAGTAAAGACATCCACCTGAATAATGATTGGTGGACAAGTAATTATACCGACATGCCCCAATGCATCAAAACACACAAATAAAAGCTTGCATATTTTCTATGCATTCAGCAGACATAATCACGTTGACACACCGGTTCCTGTTAGATCACCAAAGTTAAGCAACGTTAAGCCTGGTCAATACTAAAATGGATGATCACTTGTGAATTCCAACTGTATGCGCTTTACGATTATCTCGCCATTGTTTCCAGTCATCCTGGACTTCTTCTTGCTATTAGACTCAAGCAGTGCTGATTCAGAAAAGATGGAGTTGGGGATTGCGCAAACCTTGCCTCACAATTACCTGTGCATCTACTCTTACAAGGGGTATCCATGTCTCTTGAGACTGAACGGTGGCATTGATATCAATCGATTGAGTAAACACTTATCAACTCTTGACGAGAGAGGGCAGGAGACAAAACCCCCAATTCTCATTCGAAGCAAAGGGAAGAGCAAAACTGTTAAAGTTGATCGGTGTGTGTTGGGGGTGGGGCGTAGGGGTTTTATTAGACAACAGCGACCCAAATTCTGATTGGGAACTTTCAAAAGAAGGTTAAGAAACAAATGTTTCACTGAACTCACTGCCAATGTGGGCAGAAGGGACTTATACCTGTCCCAATTTATTATTCTACTAGGGGACTACTCTTTGCACACAACCCTAGTATAAATTTCTTCTAAAAAAAACATCGGAAAATTATTTAATACTAGATGAACCCGTGGAAATTCCACGGTAGTTGAAAATTTTTAAAGCACATTACAAATAAAATGAATAAAAAATAAAATAAAACAAATAATGACGAATTTAAAACAATTTTTTTGCAATTTTTTTTTTCAACCTTTTAAAACTAAAAAGAATTGACTAAAAAAATTTAGACTTTTTCAATTAAAATTTAACACACAACACATTGTTTTTTTTTCTGAATAATTTTTTATATAAATTATAAAGAAACAGATGTCAATTAACTTGCCATTTTTTTTTTTTTTAAATTTTAAAAAGAAAAAAAAAAACTTACAGTCTCTTCTGAACTTGACTTTTTTTTTTATAAATTATAAAATAAAATAGCCAATTTGAAACCGTAAACAGCAATGTTTTCTTTTCTGGAAAATTTTTGGAGAGGAAATGGTTTTAATGGTTTTTAACTGATAAAGAGCGGTTATAAAGGGAGGTAATTCGTTTCTCATTAATTAATGTTTGCGATGATGATGGTTAGTTTTGTGACACTGGACGTATGGACAAGTAAATTCATATTTAGATAAGAATAATAATAATAAAAAGGAGAATAGAAAATGGACGTTGGGTTTACTTTCAGCAGCCTTTTAACTCTTACTTTCCTTATTTTATCCTTTAGTCCTCACATTCCATGAGCAATGTTTCTTACAAAAGGGAAGGGGGGGGACTGCTATTTACTATTTATTGGTATTTATTCGCTTCCCCATGAAAGCAAAATGTGACACAAGGCCGTTTTTAATGTGAGGGGAAAACCAGCTCCCCTAAAACAAGGGCAAAAAGGAGGCAATCTGGCAGTATCCAAAAATAGTAATTGTTTCAGTATGAAGGGTTTCCTCGACATTGACCAAGGACCAATTAACTTGAGTGTAGCATCAGAACAGATACTACACTTTATGTTATATTTTTTATTTACTCTGAAAAGTTGACAACAAAACAGTATTAAACAAAAAATTAGGCACAAGGCCACTCAAAAATTGGGGAGGAGGTGTCTATGGCCACCCTCGTCACTGTATCTTTGCTTTCTATGCTTGATCCTAGCTAAAGTTCTCATTCACCACAATACCTAAAGCACACCGGGGGGGGGGGTCGTCCTACGTAAGATTCCCAAATCATATCGTGTGTGTGTGTGTGTGTTTGTGTTTGTGTGTGTTTGTGTGTGTGTGTGTGGTTTAAATAAACAAAATAAATTTGTAAACATAAAATTTTATAAAAATTCGTTTGTTTATTTTTATTTCATTGACTTGGGATGGGGGGGGGGGAAGTATAAAAAATATAAAAAAAATGTTACTGAGACCCTCCCAACCCTCTCTAGGTGGTAAAAAAACCCTCTGTTTTCCGGCTTGGTGTTGTTGTGCCTGAGAAGGCAAATTTAATTGAAAGGTAGTTTATTTTGTTAAAAATTATTGAATTACCAATCAATTGAAAAACCCATTTTATTTATGGATGAAACAAACTTTAATGTTCATATTTCCAGGATAGATGGGCGTTCTCTAAAGGGTAGACGATGTAACATAGTTTCAGCCGGTACTCAGGGTGCCAATATTCACGTTATTCTATGCATTGGTCCCCATGGCCTTGTGTACCATGAAATTCAAAGAGGATCTTTTCAAAAGGAAAGCGCACAGTCTTGGATGCGAGAATGAGAGCTGCAAATAGACATTATGGGCGTCCAGTTGTGATGGTTGTTGGCAATGCCCCATGTCACTCAAACATTGAAGAAGTTTTTAGTGAAGAAGAATTTCTAGGATGTGAAGTGCTTAGGTTGGGACCATACACTCCAATGTTTAATCCGATTGAACAAGTATGGTCTTTAATCAAAGCTTACGTCAAGCAGGAATTAGCTGTTAAAATTGTGAGTATTCTTGCAATGGAGAGAAGAGATGGCTTGTCAATTACTAAACAAAGGGCAAGAGCTTTGACTTCATTAATTGAGGAAGAATTGGGAATGGTTACACCCGAAGTATGCAATCGTTTCATAGCTGGAATTCAATCTAAATTTCCTGTAGCTGTAGCATTAGAAGATGTTATGTTCTAATAAATGACTTGAAGAATTTTTTATATTTTAAAATGTTAACAATTTTATTGCTAAAATAGTTTATAAAATATTTTTTATATTTATGCTTATAATAATTTTTCCATTTTGAACTGAACTATTCCCATTTTGAACTGGAAAAGATATAGTTCTTCCCTGCCATGCCTATACGTTTTCCTCAGCAATGTGATCACTCCCTTGGTAACTTGCCCCGAGATTGAACCCTGGTCAAACCAGTGATTCAACACATCTGTCAGAATCGGTATCAACATGGGCATCAAATACAATTTGTAAGACAAACCATCGAGTCCCAGCGATCTGTTGCAACCAATCTGCTTCAGCGCAGTCAGGACCTCCTGCTCAGTTACCCTGCCTTTGCAACTAACCGCCTTGAGTGTCGACCAAATAGTTGCCAAATTCAGGGGCAGGGAGATCTCCTGAGTTGACCTCAGTGTGCATCTGTCCGTGTGCTTGATGCTAGCTATGTACTTGTTTGAGCCACACATGGAGACCTCTCTATGTGTGTCTGCATCAGAGTTCACGATTTTGTTGGCTACTTTCCTAAACCTAGCCCTAACTACTTGGCCCTCGTAACGCTCACTAGCTTCACGTTAGAAGTCCAGCCTAGCTAGTTCCTGACCTACAGTATCCCTGAAACCCGTGGCCCTAGCTAATTTTTCCTCTAGCTGCATCTTCGTCCTGGCCTTTTCTGCTGCGAGATGTTGAGAGTATGTGACGGAGAAGTTCCTAATCTTAGTTTTTAGGCTAACTCACCATCTATTCCCTGTAACTGCCACCACCAAAGCTTTTTGGATGAGCCTAGCTAGTTTTACTCGGAAGTCTTGTATCTCCAGTAAGAAGGTATTCAACTTTCAGTACCCTCCTAGTTTGGGCCTATTCCCCAGATTTAGATGGGCCATAACTAGTTTATGGTCTGACTGTCCTAGCCAATGGAACGTGGGACAATCTAGGAGCTCTATATCATCTCTTTTTACTAACATCCTATCCAGATAGGTATTTGGGTAGGAGTCTATGTTATAGGTCCACATCCACATTTCCCTCCCTGAGTGCTCGACATGGAACCTGTCGACCAGATCGCATCCAGCCATCAGGTCAGCCAGGCTGGTTTCAGACCTCTCCAACCCTCTAGCTTCGCCTCCTATCTTATCTATACTGGGATCAAGGATGGTCTTCTAATCCCTCATTAAAACTATATGCGTCAGACCCGTGATAAAAGCATCAAGATCGCGGAAGAAGGAGACCCTCTCTTCAGTGGTGCTAGGTGCATGAACTGCAATGACCCGAAACATGCACTTTTTGATGGCAACATTGGGCACGACCAGCCTCCCTGTGTCGTCCCTATGGATAATGTTTACCGTCGTCGACAGGGTGCGTTTCACAAGCAGGTAGACACCCTTCCCTCGTGGGTTCCCATATGCTGAAAAGACATCACAATCTCTTGACAGCACCTGAGAATCCACAGATGAACCAAAGTGCGTCTCCTGTAGCATGGCCACATCCATTCCCAGGGACAGAAGATCTCTCCAGACTTGAGCTGCCCGATTTGAGGACCTCAAGCCCCTCAGATTCAAACTTGCCAAGGTAAGAGCTATGGTTGGTCACTCATTTATTCAGTGTCACCCACGGTTCCAAAGTCATCTAGTGAGCGGACACCGATGCAGTGCGCCATACTCTGGGTGGTCAGTTCTTTGGTAATTTGATTGCATTGCACAAAGCCACTAACGTCCAAGAGGAATGTTAATTTTAAAGCCCGGTACAGTAACGAGTGTACCAGGATACGGACCCTTCCCTTGCATTAGGTCGAAAGTTCTTCCAGGGAAGGGTCACTGTCCCATTGATTTGGTTCCCAGGATTGCCTCTCTGGGGGCTCCACCATCTGCCAAACTGGGGTTTGTAGCCGGCGGGCGACCTGATGAAGGCTGTTACGAGGTGGCAGCTGGGAAGTTGTTGGGAGATTCAATGTCTTTTCGCCCAGTCTGTCGGCAGTCCAGCAACGGCTTTATATTTCTCCTCTGCCAAAGTAGAAGGTCTGTGTTCACCAACAGGTGGTCGATCTTACATATGTCCTCCCCCGATTTAAAGGGGAGGGCTTTGGGATCCCTTTTCTTCAGTTGAGAAAGAGATGCCAATTGGCTTCTTTTCCTCCCTGGGTTTTCATGGTCTGCTGCTGCTGCTTCGGCTGCTACTGCTACTTCGGCTGCTGCTGCTGTTTTACCTGTTGCTTTTGCTTCTGCTGTTTCACCTGTTGCTGCTGCTGCTTTGACTGCATTTGTGGTTGTTTCGCCACCTGTTGTTGCAACCATGGCTGGTTCTTCCCCCTCCCTTGTTTTTGTGACAGTGGCTGCTGCTGTTGTTGCTGCCACGGCTGCTGCCTTGCAGCAGGTGTTGGGGCCATGGTAGAGGTGGTTTAGGTTTTCGTCCTGTGACTCACTACCATGCTCCAACCCTCCTTTGTTACCTCCGGGGGTTTAGCCAAATTCGGGACGAGTTGTGGGGCCAGCCTTAGCGGGGCTCCTCTGAGAGAGCCATCTCTTCCGTTCTGGGGGGTGTTGCTGGCATCTCTCTTCCAGCGTCTGCAGTCTCCATGGTCGGTTAAAAGTGAGGTAGAAGTAAAGTCCAAAATCATGGTTTTGACTGACGTGGAGACGACGTCCAAAGTGGGGAGCCGATTTTTGCACCAAAAAGAAGTGACGCTAAAGGCGGCAAGAAGGGAAGATAGAACTGAGAGAGGGACTAGGGAGTTAATTGGAGGGAAGAGAGAAAGCGTTTCTGACCTTCCCTCATGGTCGTAATTATCAGATAGGATTCTCCCATATGGGGGAGAGCAGAGAAAGATAGACAAAGTAGGGGGTGTGGACAGAATGCTACCCCAAAAAAAGAATAAAAGCTTCTCAGTGTGTTCTGGGCACGAGAACGTATCGCCAGAACAGCACTTCCTTGTGCGAGCGAAAAAATGTAGTAAGAACAGATACTACACTTTGAGGTATTAAATCTTTTATTCAGGTTAAAAATAAATACAATATAAATTAAACACGGACAAAAAATTTAGCCACAAGGCCAACTGAAAAAAGTGGAAGAATGGGGGGGGGGTCG
The DNA here is from genome assembly GCF_053919585.1 of Euprymna scolopes. Classification (NCBI taxonomy): domain Eukaryota; kingdom Metazoa; phylum Mollusca; class Cephalopoda; order Sepiida; family Sepiolidae; genus Euprymna; species Euprymna scolopes. Next base: position 108,159,454 of record NC_136484.1, read on the forward strand.
TTGGTCATCCTTGTCACCCCAGAACTAAAAAAAAGTTTCTCTTAGCTAGTATTCTCTTTCACAATCACCCTTTTGTACTGGGGAACGTCTTACTTAGAGCCCAATCGTTTAAAACATTTTTTTATTAAAGTGTAAAAACAAAAAAGATAACAATAATGATAATACAGTAATTCACTTGTGTCAAGGGAAGGGGAAGAAAGATGAAAAAGTGGTTAGTAAGACCTTCCCAACCCCATCTAATTGATAGACAGCCCGTTTAACTTCAAGTGGTAAAAGAACCTGAGGTCCTGTGGGACAGCTCTAGGTAGGGGTGCCCCCTAGAGAGAAAAGAAAAAATTGGGAATTGAGGGGGGGTGGTGTTAGTGATTGATTTCTTTCTCTCCAAGATGGGTAAAATTCAGGGGAGGGGGACAAAAAGAAAAATTTCAATTAGGAGAGGGTTGGGATCTTAGAGGCTTACTAGTTGGGGCACTCATCAGCTGACTAAAAGGCTAAAAGTAGAATCGGGGTGGGTCCAATAGATCGCGCTCCACACCTAGGTTTCCCACCTGACTACAACTTGGATGTCTTCAAGTCCAACATAAACAAGTTCCTGATGAACCGCCCCTTACGTAAAACACTTTATTGGATCTCCATTACTAGCGATTACTACGATATTATCCCATTGACTACTGTACACACAATAATCCTTATCCCCGAGTGGCCTCCAGGACTTGATAAGTGGTGACTTCCTTGTAAAAAACCCCCCAAAAAACAAAAAAAACACATATTCAAATGTGGCTCCTTTTCGTACATGCAGACTTGCTACGTGTGTCCATCTTCTGTCAAATATAATGGAATACAGCCTTCTTCTATAACATCTTCACCCAGAGTTGGTGTTTAAAGAAAGTAATCAGATCCTGATCAGAAAAAGACGCCCCTCCCGGTTACCTTGAAGTCACGATGTCCAAATCGCCATTCTTGCCATGGCCATTGTAATGTAGAGCATTATCTTTCCCGCTCCTACAGTGACCTCATGTTGTCAATGACGTTGGATAAGGTAATCGGGCGAAGATGCTCAGGATCGATGCGAGTTGTCACCTCACCAACATACGACCAATACTGACGGAGTTTATGGCAGTCGAAGATAGCATGATCAGTCGTTTCTACGGCCGTTGTTTTGCAACAGAGATTGATGTGGAGGCTGCTGTTGTTATTGTTGCCTCGATTGTTGGGTTAGTAGTGAAACGGTGGCAGATGGGGTTGTGAGTTTCCATTTCTGGCCCGTCACCATGCTCCATTCCTCCCTCTTGGACTCCTGTGCAGTTCTGGATTTCCTCGGCGCTAGGGTTGGTGCCATGGTTTTAAGAGTGGTAACAGCTTGATTGGACTCTGGTGCTGTCTTGGGGTTGGGACCACCTTTGGTGTCGCTTGAGTCAGGGTTGACTTTTTAGGGCAGCTCTTGGCCATGTGACTTTGCTTGTGGCAGAACCAGCAGTGTGGACAACGGCCTTCCACCACTACCATCATGCTGGCATCCTTGAAGGTCAGCAGCCTGATATCGCCAAGAATCCCTCTCTCTTCAGCTTCATTGCCAGCCAGGTGTACGCTGGTTTCCGACTGTATCAAGACCAACTTTTCCACCTCTTTGAACTGGCTGAAGAGGGATCCCAGAATTTCTGCAAGTATTTGGGTTGGTATGTTGAATATCTGCACCCGACTCCTTCTCTACCCTGGTATTCTGTCATTAATTTGACTCTCCCATGCTTCATTTCTTTGAGGGAGAGTCTCTCCACATCCTCCTTGGTGGGTAGGAGGGTGTCCAACATGGCGAAGCTATTCTGGTATATGCATAATGCTGGAATGTTCAATTTCTGGAGGAGCCCCAACATGTCATCCTTTTTCATCCCCAGGAGGCGGTATGTCGGAGGTGACGAGGGACAGGATTCTACTCTCGATCGCCTCCCAGGTGCCTGGTACTGGCTTTATTTCTTCCCCCTCTATGTGTTGTCTGTACTTGGTTAAGTACAGGTCTCTGTACTCTTGAGGGGACAGTTGCTTTTTTGCAGTGTTCCCCCATGCAGATCCTCTTGTTGGTGTTGGTGTTGGGTCTTTGGTGGGGTTGGATCGTTTTTGGGGTTCTTTAATAGAGGTTGGCCCTGTCTGTTTTTTGGCGACGCTTCTTCCCCCCCCCCCGAGTCCATATGCGATCCTTTTGTGGGAGTGTTGCTTTTTTAGGGGGGCGTCCCCCTTTCCGCTTTCTTTTGGGACCAACTCATTGGTTGATGTTTCTTCCGGGAACAGCTTGTGGAGCATTGTCCTCTTTATTGTCTTTGAGTGCATCTGCCTATTCTTTGTTGGTGAGGTCCAGGCGGTATGCCCCCTCCTTCTCCTGATTTGCTCCCCTTTTGGGGAAGCAGCCCTCCTGGGGAGCACTGTCCCCTTTATTGGCCTTTCAAGCTAGCGGCTCTTTCTTTTTGTGGTCAGAGTGGGATGCCCCTTTTCGCCCTCGTGGGAGCTGTTGGTACATTTTCGCCCTTTAAGGGACGTCCATTATCGATTCTTTGTCTGGGCGGTACGCCTCGTTGTTTGTTAGTGTTGTTGCTCCTCCTGATGGGGAGTTTTCCTCTGGGGGAACAGCTGTTTCTGTGGTGATAACCGAGCTGGGGGTATCCATAGTGGTGGTCTCCGGGCTGGGGAGGTGTCCGTTTGAAACTCTCTTTGGTTGGTTTCCGTCTCCAATGTTGCCAAAACAAGTGTGGTAGAGATGGTGTCCGTAATAGGAAGCCGAATTTGGCGCCAAAAAGAAGTGGCAAGATAGGAGATAAAACTGAGAGAGGAAGTGGGAAGAGAGAAAGTGTGTCCGACCCTCCCTCGCGGCGAAAGAGCAGAGGAAAATAGACAAAATGAGGGTTGCGGACAGAACGTTAACCCCAAAAAGAACAAGCGTTTGTCAGTGTGTTCCGGATATGAGAATGTGTCGCCAGAACAGCACTTCCTCGCGTGACAAAAAAATGTAGTAAAAACAGATACTACACTTTGAGTTATATATTTTTTATTTACTCTGAAAAGTTTACAACAAAACAGTAAGAAACAAAAAATTAGGCACAAGGCCACTCAAAAATTGGGGAAGGAGTGTCTATGGTCACCCTCGTTACTGTACCTTTGCTAGTTTATGCTAAAGTTCTCATTCACCACAATACCTTGAGTACACCGGGGGTCGTCCTACCTAAGATTCCTAAATCATATCGTGTTCTTTTTTCTTTTTCTTTTTTTTTTTAAACAAACAATAAAATAAATTGGTAAACATAACATTTTACAAAAAGGTTCAATCTTGTCTTGAAGGCCAAGAAAGAAAAAGAGGCTTTTTTTCTATTTACACTTTGATCTTGTTCCGAAGGCCAAGAACAACAGAAAAAAACCAAGCCTTTTTTTTTCTATTTATTTAAAAAGAAAATACAACTATGTTATATATGGATGTTGAATTGCATTTGCATGCAAAAGATCTAGCTAATTTGCATATTCTTTTTAGCGTTCATCTATATATTAATACGATAGCATGTGTATTATTTCCTGTCACGCTTACGTCCGTTAATTGTGATGTACTTCCATTTCTTGTCATAAATAATTTTACCAAGAATTCTTCCAAAGTTTCGATTATAGCTGCTGCCACTTAAGTCATGTATTCTTTTTATAAATAATTTTATGAAGAATTCTTCATAAGTTTTGGTTTCGGTTTCGATTATGGCTGAAGGAACTCAAATTATATATATATATATATATATATATATATATATATATATATATATATATATATACTAGCGGGGGTACCCGGCGTTGCCTGGTTGTTTGGAGGTGTGTTTGTAGGGGGTAAACTAAAGAATAAGCGAAGTAATAACCCCGTTTAAATAAAAACTTCTTTAAAAAATCAGCAAAACCAAAACAAACAAACAAACAAAAAAACCTAGCAAACAAACGTAAAACTTCTTTAAAAAAGAAATCGGGAAAACACAAAGCATAAATCAGGGGAAAAAATGATGGACATGTTTGGAAAAACAAAAACAAAAAAAACAGCGAAAAGCAAAAAAAAAAAAAAAAATGGCATAAATAACCCCCTCAAATGAAGGGAGTAAAATTCCATTCCAGTTTTTCTAAGCAACTACAAAATAAAAAAAAAAACATCTTTCGTAACCATCCTTTGTGGACGATCCCGCAATAGTGTTAAGTGGTGGCGGGAAGGAGGAATTTATTAGATAGAAAAGATTTTACCACTTCCATAGATGTTAACCGATTTTAGCAGTGAACTGTCAGCAGAAAGAATATAGGAATCTACTATTAGCAAGAAGTTGAGAGGTAATACACCTCAGATATTGTGCTGCAGTTTGTGCATATTACATTTGCATGAAATGTCTTGATTTTTAATCTTATTAAGGTCAAAATCAGAGGGGAAAAGTGAGTTCATTTTTTATATATATATGTATGTATGTATATATATATATATGTGTGTGTGTATTTTTTGTTTCATTAGTTTTTATTTCGGTTTCGATTCAAGCTAATGCACACAAGTCATATGAATATATTCTTTTATTTTTGAAATCGCAACTTTATAATATATAAAAATCAATAGAACATTAACTCTATAATAATATATAGGAAATCTGCAAGAGTTAAAATATATAAAAGAGAAATACTTTTGCAATTTTAACAAAAAAGCTTCAATAATATCAAAGCGTTTCCATTTACACTGAACATCTACAGAATGCCAACATTAATATATTACATATGAATGAGCCCCTGTGGATTTTCCACAGGTCCCGCTAGTTTTAATTAAGTCCCTATTAGTTTTTTCGGTTTTCTTATGGGATGATCATCTTTAGTTAACTATTACGTGTAATTATATTCATGCAGATATTCTACATGATTTATACTTGCATGATATTTGTGTAAAAAGGTTATTGTAAACACAAACCTCTTTCTGCATATATATTTATATATGCGTATATTTATTTGTTTAATAAATTTTGCCTACTAAACTCCTCCGTTAGTTTTTGATCTACAGACATGAAACTTAATATATAGGGTATTTGAACCCACACGAAACTTTATATTTGGGATTTAGCCGAGGAAAATCGGAAGTGTGAAAATTAAAAAAAAAATAATGAAATTTGCCAGGTTAAGGTCAAACGATGGCATTACAAATATGCATGCGTAACGTAATAGCTATTAGTTCATGTGTTAATTTTTAGTCTTGCAGCAAACATGTATCCATAGTACAGTCATTAGCGTCAAAGGAAATAGTAAATCGTAAGTTAAACATTTTGGTTTCCATTCTCGGTTGTGGCGCACAAGTCATTTTTAAAAAAAAACTTTTAAATCATTACTATATATTGGGTTCAATATAATATAATAATAATAATAATAATAAATACGAAATATCCATTAATCAAAATATCATATTTAAGTGTATTTTAGGACCGGGCAATGCTTGGCGGCCTACTAGTATATATATATATATATATATATATATATATATATATATATATATATATATATATATATATATATATATATACACACAAAAGGTCATGAATAGTCTAGTAAATTATACTAAGGCAGTAAAAAACTTCTCAATTTTCCAAAAGGTCAAAAAAGTTGCAATAAATTTTTTTTTTACTGGGTAGAACGATAAAATTGTCGCCCTAGAAATGACGACATGATTCCATTTCCGTTTAATGAAACCCAGCTTTCTTTTTTTTTTTTGTAAATCATCAACTAGTTGGCCAGTTGTGTACAAATCCCAAGAGTGATCGGAGCCTTCTACCATGTCTGAAAGTGACACAATGTTCAACGAGCGAGATTGGAGATGCGCTGCTGTACAACTCATGCTCTCTACTGACCCAAGTTATGACAACAGGACCATTGCCAGCACCCTCAAAATACATGGCTGGATTTCCACGAATAACAGGGACGTGCCCAGGGTAATGAAAACAAAGTTTCCGGCCACGGTTATGGTCTTTGGTGTTGTTTTAAGTGAGAGCCACATCATGCCACCTCACATTTTCGAAGTTGGCTTAAAAGTCAACACGAAAGTATACCTGGATGTGCTGAAGGGCGTGGTGATCCTCTAGTGCAATCAGGTAGCCGCTGGCAGACCCCGGGTTTGTTAGCAAGACTCGATGCTGGCCTACAAGTCCAAAGAGACCCAGGCTTGGCTTCAGAAGGAGTGCTACGACTTTGTACTCTTCTCTCACTGGTCCCCACTCCTTCCTCGACCTTTTAGTAAAGAAGTGATCATCTTTTGCATTTTTAGATATAAGTACAGGGTGGAATGATAAAATTATTTCCATAGAAAAAACATGATTCCATTTCTGTTTGATGAAAACCGGTTTTCTTTGTTGCAGACCATCTACTAGTTGGTCAGTTGTGTACCCAATCCCAAGAACGATAGGCGCCTTCTATCATGTCTGATAATGACAATGTCCAACAAGTGGGATCAGAGATGTGCTTCTGTACAACTCTGGTTCTCTACCAATCTAAGTTATGACAACAGGACCATTACCAGCACCGTCAAAATATATCGCTGGATTGCCATGATTAACAGGGACATGCCTAGAGTGATGAAAAAAAAAATTCCAGTCACAGTTAGTCTTTAGTGTGGTTTCAAGTGAGAGCCACATCATGCCACCTCACATTTTCGAAGTCGGCTTAAAAGTCAACACGAAAGTATACCTGGATGTGCTGAAGGGCGTGGTGATCCTCTAGTGCAATCAGGTAGCCGCTGGCAGACCCCGGGTTTGATAGCAAGACTCGATGCTGGCCTACAAAAAAAAAAAGACTCAGGCTTGGCTTCAGAAGGATTACTATGACTTTGTACCCTTCTCTCACTGGTCCCCACTCCTTCCTCGACCTGAACCCGCTGGACTACTTTGTTTGGTCATACGTCGAAGAACCTCACCAACATGATGCCCACAACACCAAATCCAGCCTGATCACTGCCATCCGCCGAGCCCGTCGGCGCTTGTGGAAAAGACATGCTTCTAGTTCCGGACCCGTATTGAGGTTGTGATTGAGGCTGAAAGCCGCTACATTGAATAGATGTCAACTCTACTTCATAATCAAATTACCTGAATTGATTTTTTCAATAAAAGTTTTAAAATAAAGCTTTAGTGTTGTTTTCTTTAGGGCGACACTTTTATCGTTCCACCCTGTATAATGTTTGATCATTTACGTGATTTATTGCCCATCAACATGATCGGCGGAAATTCGCTTTTGACATTGAGGTAAACAAGAATAAAATTTGATTTTAGCTTAAATGTTATTAAAAACACGGGCATTTTTAACAATAGTCAAAAAAAAAAAAAAAAAAAAGAGTGGGGGGGGGAGGCAAATAACGAATAAATGTTACCAAAGGCAAGAGAATTATTCGTCTACCTATTTGGATAATTGTTTTATGTCTTAACTTATTTTAAAGCGTTTTTGACCTGCAAACAAAAGTAGTGTCAAGTGTACTAAAAAAAAAAAAAAAAGCAAAAACAGTTAGCTTCCCTACAGCCATATCGAACCTCGATAATCACTCAAAAATCGAAATTAAACAAAATACTGGAAGAACATTGCATTTTCGTATGATTGGTGAGATTTATTGGATGTGTTTCTATTTATGCCTGTGATATGTTTGGATAAGTTAAATGTAAACAAGATGGCCATCGAATTTGATCTGATGTCGTATTTAAAAAAAATAAAAATCAAAGCTTGAATTTTAACTCGAAATGATTCCGCAGTTAATATTTATTAATAAGAACATAAATTAATATTTAACAATAAACAACAGCATAAAAACACTTTTAATACATGTACTGAATTTTTCTAGCATCCTTCTCTGGTCGCGATCTTTAAACTTTACCCTAGTAAAAATATATTCCCTCCGGTCGCATCATATTGAAAGCTCAAATAATTGATGAAAAATGCTGAGTTTGTTCCGTTTGACGATCTGAAGAAATGAAGGACGCTAAACATAGATTTAATATATTGATATTTATTTTTAATGTATTGTAAAATAAATGTCTAGACCAAGAGAATATTATTTCTGTGTTGTGATATGAAGGGGAGGGGCGTGATGAGATGGTGGTTTTAATTTAATATTTCCATAAAAAATAACCGAGCTTGACATTTCAATTTCATTTTTAATTTCCTGACTCAGTATCTTTCCAACTATTTTGATCCGATAAAAATGATTCCCCATCAACTGGTGTGAAAATGGCTTCAAACCGTAATTGATGCACAAGATTTTTGTATCTTTGACTAGCCGGCGTAGCAATCCGGCGTAGCCCGGGAGTAAAATAAAAAAAGAAACAACAACATGACTGACTTGTTTACGAAGAGACAGAGATTAATTTTGGTTTTGAAATTAAATTACTTTGTGAAACAGAAATGAAAAATACGTTTATTTTTTACTAAAAAAGTTATCGATCATCAAGGCCACCAGGCCACTCAAGGATCAGGGTTAAATAAGTGTCACGTGGATAACAAGTCAGCACAACGATGATTGATAATGATGGTGCTGAATCAGCAGAGGTTGATTATTTATTTAAGAGGACGCCTAAACAAGAATTTGTTTGCATTAGATTTGAAAACGACCATGTTGTAGTCAGCTTAGAAGCAGTCTCACGGTATTATATTAAATTATTAAATTCCACAGGTGGGTAACTCAAGGAATGAAAATTTGCACATGGAAGTTTTGTCTAGTTTTAGACACACAGAGAGAAAGTTTGTATGCATGTGTGTGTGTGTGTGTGTGTGTATGTGTATGTGAGAAAGAGAGAGAGAGAGAGAGGGGGGAAGGAGAGAGAGAAGTTATTGACAGAGGTTGTAGCTAGACGAGCTTTATGTTGTTGTGAATGTTTTTCATGAGGGGAAGCATAGCTGTAAGCTCATTTGAACACCTACCATGAAAGTAGACAAAGACTAGCAACGTCTCTTCTGTGAGAAGGGGTGTGGGGAGGGTAGGAAAGGGCATCACCTACTAGATTTCAAAGTTGGTTTTATACTCTGTCACGGCAAGAAAAGATGCTCTGAGCAGCACTTCTTCAAATGTAGCAACAGTACTCTATCTTAGGACATGTTCAGCTCTAATATAGGTGGAAGATTGTGTCAGGAGTAAGGTATCTTTGGGAACAGTAGAATGATTCAACCAATTTTTCAGTGACCTTGACAATGGATTCGTTTTAGTATTTGATGTTAATGGATTGATTGTAAAGTGCAAATAATAGCGTGTGATTAATGTGAAAACTTTTCTTTAATGTTTATGAATATAAAAGGTTTTTCAGATATTTATGGGTGCAAACCTCAAGGGAAATAACTCATTACATGATTATTTCCCTTGAATGTATAAGAATATTCAGTGAGTAAAGGAAAAAAATCTTTACGCCAAGAGGTTTCTTTTCTGAAAATACTTATTTCAGAAAAAAAAAAAAAAAACTGACACGAAATAAAATATATTTGTGCCAATGAAAATGGAAGAGAAAAATTAGGCTAGTCTGAATCAAATATCGATATGTAATGACGGATTTCTATTTTGAATTGAGTTTGAAAATCGGGCCAAAATAATTTTGAATGCTATATATTTATTCTTATTTCTTCTCTGTGATTGGCATGACGAAATATTTCTTGTCAACAATTCCTAACTATAGATGAATAATCGATATAAATAAAAGGCGTCCGTGTGTATGTGTGTTTGAATGGTAATATAAATTTATCTATTCGTGTGTTTGTTTATGTGCATATCTTTATTTGTCTGTGCACGTAGGTATGTTCCCAAATTAATCCGATAAAATAATCTTAAACGGCGATGAATATGACACTGAGTGGGACTATGAACATTACTATGATGTATAAATTCTTAAATAGTATCAGTTATCTATTATTATATTAAAACTGGACTAATCAACGTTTATTTCCCTAAAGCTTTCCCCCAGATACTCTGATAGTACTCTTATTTCAATTCCATATTAATTTATGTAATTAGCTGTAATTTGTAATTAACTGAACAAGTCAACCGTCTGTTTCTCTCTTAGCTATCTATGCAATCCTATCATCATCTCTCAATTTGCATTGATTCAAACTCTCTCTAATAGTTTTTAATGTCTCTAAGTATTTAGAGAAGGATGCACTTTTAATACGCCGTAAATATATTTTTATGTTCATGAACATATTCTGCATATATTGATAAGAGTTTATTGATGGCATTTGATTTAACAAAAATTATATATACGTATATGGGGTCCATAAATGATGAAAGAGGTCTCAGGGGGTGGAAAAGTAAAACAAGTTTAGAAATCTTTGGTGTAGACTTTTCTAACTTCCGATTTTTTTTTTCAATATACAAAATTGGTGATTTTAACTTATTTAAAGCAAAACCTTTTTTTAGTGTACTTTCGTTTTGTTTGGGTTTAAGAAACATCTTTGTTAAAATTTATATTTCTTCTCTTGAGTAGTATAATTAAATAAAAGTTTAAAAACAAAACAAAACAAAACAAAACAAAACAAACAAACAAACAAAAAAATCGGTATTATTTTCCTAATAACTTTACTACGCAAGCGAACTGCGTTCGATAGGAACTGTTACTTTCCTACGTTAGTATAGGAGTGTGGATGACACAGAACTGAATGTAATAGCAACTTTATTGAGCGGCCATCTTACAATAACAAGGCTGCTGCGAAGAAGGTGGGCTCCCTCTACCGTGCTAGAAAGTTACTTACCCCTGAAAGTATCCTGTATCTCTACAAGTCCACTATTCGCTCATATATGCAGTATTGTTGTCACATTTGGGCTGGTGCATCTGCTACTAGTCTCTCACTCCTGGATAGGGTTCAAAAGAGAGTTGCCAACCTGATAGGTTCTGAACTGTCATCCAAGCTCCAACCTCTGTCCCATCGACGTAATGTTGCATCCCTCTGCCTGTTCTACAAGTACTTTAATGGTGAATGCTCCGACGAGCTACAAGCCCTTGTACCCCCCTCGACGTAAATACTCCCGACAAACCTGACAAGCAGCAAAATCCCACCCCTTCACAGTTGAGATCCCTAGATGTAAGAAAGCCTTCTACTCTGATAGTTTATTTCCCAGAAATGCTAAACTTTGGAACTCCCTTCCGAGTTCCTGCTTTCCCAACTGTACTGACATTCAGAAGTTCAAGTGTAGTGTGAACAGATATCTCGCTGCTCAACTCCCTACATGTCCCTGCAACTTACTTATGTTCCCGATAGTAGCCCCTACATCAAAGTGGCACTGTGCCTTGTTTGGGGTGAAAATGAAATTAAAAAAAAAAAAAAAGAATAAAATTCCCCTTTTTTGTTGGAGAGTTATCTAGAAAGGGGACGAGAGTAGGGACGAGACTAGGGGTTGGTTACACGTAACGTCTCCCCCTCATCAGGGAGGGTGTTTGTTCATTTTGTTTCCTTCTTGGGTGGGCGAGAGTCGTAGTATGTGAGAATAGGTGAGTTTGTGATTGTTTCTTTTACAGTGTTGAAAGCTGCTTTTTGGGAATCTGATCATGTCCTCATCTTTTCTAGGAGAGGTATCTCGAAAGGGGACAGGACCAGGGAGAGCAGTGGTCAGGGTTTGGTTACACGTCACAGGAACAAAGGGCAAAGTGCTACATTTATGTATTTATATTCTCGGTTAGTAAAGGAGAAGTTCTTCTAGACTGAGGTAATTTAATTTTTATTTTCAATCCAGAGCTTTCGTTTTTTTTTCAGCTTTCCTCATATTAAAAACCGATTTTGTTTCTTACTTTTCCCTCGCGAGGAGGCAAGTAAATAGGAACTACGTCCTTGTGTAACTTATTTGTCCGTCGAGTTTTATGATCTCATTAAAAAAAAACAAAACAAAACAAAAACACACAAACAAACAAACAAACAAACAAAACAAACTAAATAAAAAACAAGAAAACAAAAATAAAATCAGGATCTTTGCCCGAAAAACGAAACGCAGAATAAGAGATGACGTAATTTTACTTGTTTCCGGTTTCTTTGTAAGCACCACGCGACTTATATAAAATAGAGCCGGAAATGAAGCCATTAGGAATGTCCTTGCTATTTACGAGGTCACCATGATCTTTGCAAAAAATTTAGCACAGATAAAATTTAATCGACAAAACCTTATCCGGATCTCTTCCCTTCCCTACGCTTTATTACAGAAATTAACCGCCTTTTTTTTGTTTCTGTGAGCCTGGATGACATATCAAGGCCGGTCAAATAAATATTTAGAAAATAAGACGATGTAATTTGCTTGAATCATTGTGCGTGTTACATATATACGTGTTACATATACAGAGAAAATCATTACTATCCAAGAAGTTGAATTATGCCGATGTTTAAAAGGAGGATAAAGCGAAGTGATTTTTCTTTCTTTTATAAAGAAATGAAATATATTATTATGGAACACGGTTACACACATTAGATCAGTATGTAGAAGTCGACTAAATTAAATTAGACCCCCGCCCTAAAACCCCCCCCCCCAAAACCCCTCATTATTGTCCTCCTTCCCAACACCAGCATATTTCCACTTTTTTGCAGTGAAATAACCTCCTATGATACCTCTATATACATATTTAGAAAATCAAATCAAATCCGTATTTCTTCAATTTAAAATTAAGTTTTGCAATTTAGCCGAATCGTCCGCGAACTCAAACAAAAAATCGAATACTTAGTAAATGCTTTAAGGCCAATTTTATTTACTCCCCCCCAAATTAATGTGCAGTACCGCCCCCCTTTTTTATAAGAGAGTCACCACTTATCAAAGCCCGAAGGCCACTTGAGGGTAAAGATTAATGAATGCAAAGTTGCAGTGTGGTAATCGTTAATGGGCCGAATTTGATAATTTAAAGGGACGGTTCAACAAGAACTTCCTTACATTGGACTTGAAGGCTATGATATTGTAGTCGGCTGAGAAGTAGGTCAGCGGAACAATGTTCCACAGGCGGGAAGTTCTAGGAAAGAAACTTTGTTCATGGAATCTGCGTTTAGATTTTCTATACATTGAAGGGGACAGCTCCCGGTAATTAAAGAAACGAAGTAATTAGGATCGAAAATAATATTTATTAAAAAACAATTCCGGAATCGAACTCAGTGATCAAAAGTTAAAAATGAATACATATTGCTATTTAGATGCGATTCTAGGAATGTAGAGAATTGTCCATTCTAGCAGAAATAACTATGCAAAAAGTTAGGCCAGAGCAGGTAGAATAGGACAATGAAAATTAAGGAATGATTTTGTGTTGCATGAAATGTGTTGACATTGTTGGCCACGTTCTGACGTCACAAAAAATATAGATTCAATATATAGTAAGTTAGAGTTGGAAATGAGTTGAGTTGGAGTCGCGACTTGAGTTAAGGAAGAGAGTTGAGAGAGAAGACTGGAGTTAGCCAAAACCCTTTCGGAAGCGAGGCAGAAAGGCGAAGACAAAACGTAGAAATCGAAAACAGGCATCGAATTCCCACCATCCTCATCACCAGATGGAATAAATGTATTCATGTTGTTTGTAAGCCTTTGTCTTCGTCGTCATTTCAACCGCAAATAATGTGGTTTTGTTTTCGTCTTGTATAGTGAACTTTATAGAAAACCCCTTTTAAAGGTGTTGTTTGTGTCCCCCTTTTATATAATGTATCTCTCCTCTGTGTTTAAAAGAACCGCCTATTACACATCTCCTCACCTATATCAGCCACCTGTTAAGAATAGGAACTCATCAATATTTTTTTATTAATATATTTCTGAAATCATTTTTTGGGTTGTCTAGCTTTTTATCCTGTTAAAAGCAAGCATAATTTATAGTCCGTTGATTTAGAATGAGTGTTTTATGCCAAATTGATGATTGAATATCGTTAAATTTGTGCTAATTTTTACCTATTACTAATCCCTATTAATTCAAAATCTCTAACTGTGTTTGCGAACGTATACCATAATACTTAGTTTGCTGCACGCACCTTATCATACCAAAGGTACACACAAAATTTCAGACAGATCGACTCAGTAGTTTCCGAGAAAAAAGTGGTACGGCGGACAAACACAGACTAGTATATATATATATATATATATATATATATATATATATATATATATATATATATATATATATATTAATATATATATATTAAATATTTAATTTTTTTAAAAAATTAAATTGTTAGGTGAAAATACAAAATAATTACAAACCACTTTCCACCATCCGTGTTAAGAATGTTATTTCAGCACGGTAACATAAGTACCATATATATATATATATATATATATATATATATATATATATATATATATATATATATATATGTAAAGTAGTAGCGTTCGTGTGTCTGTGCGTACAACTCCCAATGGCCAAAGAAATATAATGCATAATGCCTATGATATGATACTTCTGTCAACGAAGAGATTATATTTCATACGTAATTTCTATATATAGCATTCTTAAAACCACGTCTACATTGATTCAGTTACGATCATTAGCATATCACATTAAATTAAACCTGTTTAAATAATCAGTTCGATCATATTACTTATTCGACATAATAGTTTTGTTTTAACTGTACCAATGAAATTTTAAAAAATTATTTAGTTTATTTAAATTTCAATTTATATTCAATTTAACTTATTTTATCTGAAATCTGAAATCGTTTAATTTTCAAACAAGAAAACCAAAGGGGAAATAACTGTGATAGTTTAATTGAAATTTTGTTTTAAACGAAGCACGTTATAACACATTTTCTGTAATAGATTTGTTTACATTTCGAAATATTCTTCTAAACAGAATTATTATTTTTATTTTTAATTCGGATGAAATTTTTTCGCTTATTCTTAATTTTTAAGTGACCTTTTTTATATGTTAGAGAAAAAGGTAAATATGAAAATCACTCGAAAATTCCTTTAAAATTACACCTTTTAAAGGTTTTCGGGGGCGCTGAAAACGAAAATAACGTTTAAAATTAGGGCAAACGAGTAGTTTCCAAAATATGAAAAAAAAAAAAAAAAAAGGTAGTTTCAAAAAGTGGGGCGTCACTTTTCTCTAATAATTTAACGTAAAATGAGCACCTACTTTGTGGCCATCATTCTTTCCACCCTCGGAAAATCTTATAAAATCACCACTTCATCGTACAGTATATCGATACACTAAGGCTGACTGGGATAGCTTCCGTACATTTATATCTGATCTACCTCTGCATTCCATGTTTAAAAAGGATGTGTCCTCTATAGTATTAGACCTAACTGAATGGTTAATTGTAGGTATTGACCATTTCATACCCTCTAAAAAGTTTCAGCAAAAACCTAACAGCCAGCCATGGTTCTCTCCAGAATGTGCTGCTGCCATTGCGCACAGAAACCACTTTTTCCACTGCTTCAAACGTAATAGATGTATGGAAACTAAAGCCGTTTTCAGGACTGCCAGCAACCATTGTAAGAAAGTAATAAGGAACGCAAGAGAGTTGTATGCTCAATCTGTTAAGTCCAAAGTAGCTGAGCAGCGGCTTGGTTCCCACCAGTTTTGGCAAATAGCAAACAGAATCCTGAACAGAAACGTGTGCTCCATCCCAACTATTATCAATGGACCTGAGGTAATCTCGTCAGCATCAGACAAAGCCAAACTCTTTGTCAAGAACTTTGCAGCTAATTCTACCCTTTGCGACCAAGACCGCCAACCCCCAATATTTCCTCTTGTATCAGAAAACACGCTATGTGATATACGTATATCTGTACGTGATGTTGCCAAGCTAATCAAAAACCTTGATTCCAGTAAAGCAACTGGCCCTGATGGTATTCCAATTATAGTACTCAAAAAACTTCAACCTGAACTAGCGCCCATACTTACAAAACTGTTTAAACGTTGTCTTAAGGAGAATAGTTTCCCATCTTCCTGGAAAATCTCATCAGTATGCCCTGTATTTAAGAACTCAGGTGATCGCTCATCCCCCTCTCAGTACAGGCCAATAAGTCTCCTGTGCGTCATGAGTAAGTTGCTAGAATCTGTATTAAATACAGAAGTAATCAACCATCTCAACAAAAATAACCTTCTTAGTGACACTCAATATGGTTTCCGTTCTGCTAGATCTACAGCAGATGTCCTTACAGTTATATCGCATAGGATTAGCAAATCTCTCGACGGTGGCAATCTTTCTAGGGCAATTGCTCTTGACATATCTAAAGCCTTTGATAGGGTATGGCATAAAGGTTTACTTCATAAGATCGCTAGCTATGGTATAGCTGGAAAAGTCTTCTCAATTATTAAATCATTTCTTTCTGATAGGTTTATAAGAGTAGTAGTTGAGGGGCAAAAATCAGAAGCTCACAGTATTAATGCCGGTGTCCCTCAGGGATCCATCCTGGGCCCAACTCTTTTCCTGATCTACATTAATGATCTTCCAAATCATATCCTTACATCATTTGTAGACATTTATGCTGACGACACTACCATTTATGGTACCACATCTAAGACAGTAAACGAGCATGTTCTCTCCAATTCTCTCTCCTCTGATCTTGAGCACGTAGTACAATGGGGAAAGGAGTGGCTGGTTACTTTTAATGCATCTAAAACCAAGCTTCTCTCTTTACATCATCAACATTCTAATCCACATTTGTCATCAATTGAAATGAATGGCTCTCGTCTTCAGGAGGCCTCAAGTTTTGACAAGCTTCTGGGCTTGACCATTACTCCTGATCTTAAATGGAACACGTATATCAAATCTGTTGCCAAGGCCGCTGGAAAAATGGTGGGATCTTTCTATCAATCCAGTAGATATCTCACTGCTGATGCTATTCTCTATCTATATAAGAGCCAGGTACGTCCAAGGATGGAATACTGTTGCCACATCTGGGCAGGAGCTGCTAGAAAGGACTTGTCCTGCCTTGATAGAGTTCAAAATAGACTTCGTAGCCTCGTAGGAGATGTCCTTTTCTCCTCCTTGCAACCTCTATCTCACAGAAGAGATGTTGCGAGTTTGTCTCTAATGTATCGTTATTTTCATGGAAAGTGTTCAACTGAGCTTCAATCTATGGTCCCCCCTCGCCAAACTTTCACAAGAAACACTCGTCTAGCTGTAAACACTATCAATAATTTCCCCCACTCTTTATCTGTGCCTAAACCTAAACGTAGATTCCATGAACAAAGCTTCTTTCTTAGAACTGCACGCCTGTGGAATTGTCTTCCGTTTTCCTGCTTTCCGGCTGACTACAATATGGTTTTGTTCAAGTCTAAAATAAATAAGTTCTTGATGAGCCGTTCCATATAAGTTATTAAATTTACCAAATTTTCATTACTAATGATTACTATATTGACCAACTTCTACTGTACACTCTTTAACCCTTATCCTTGAGTGGCCTCTGGGCCTTGATAATGTGGTGATGTCTTTGTAAAAAAAAAAAAAAAAAAAAAAAAAAAAAACTAACCTTAAAAATTCCAGGAAACAAGTAGTTTATAGGATATTAAGAAATGCACCCACTTTATGGCCAATGGACTCTGATTTATGAAAGTACTAGCGAGGGGTACCCAGCGTTGCCCGGGTGTTTGGAGATGCGTGTTGAAACTCCGGGGGGGGGGTAAAATAAAAAAAATGTTTTGGTAGGTAAGTATGAGGATCGAACCCGAACCCTTGAGGCAAAGTTGTAAATTAAAGTGTGAAAAAAAAAAGTTTCATGTTAACCATTGCCTCACCGCGAGATGCTAACGGAAAAACCTTTGAATTTATTTAATTACTTAAATTAGCAGGTGCACGTTTTAATGACTTAATGAGGTCAACTTTTGACTGCGGGTTACATTTCATTTAGTGCGGGAATGCTTCCCCCCCAGGACGTTGGGGGGGTAGGGGGAAACATTATAGAGAAAGGCCTAACCTACATGCTAGGCGAGCGAAAACTGTTGAATATTTATCTTCCTGAAGTCGAGCAAATTAAATAGACAGGCCAGCTCCGTTGTTAACTGTGAGATATTACGATTTACATGTGATATAAAAAGTTTTAAAAAGTTGTTAGGCGACCGACCGCTTCTCTGAAAAAAGCCTTTCTTGGACATACACAAAAAGCGAACATACATTTTCTTTTTTATATATATAGATAGAAGTTGATAGGTTATGAAAAGGAAGGGTTGTAAAGAGATAGCTTCGAATTTGAGGATATCAAAACCAAAGCAAAATATGATGGAAGTAAAAATAATATAGATAAACGCCATGATTTATTATACCATACCTGTTCACACTGAAACACTTATCACAATATTCTGTGGATCTATATTAAAAAACCTTGTTAAACTTTGTGACATATTTCCATTCTATGGAGGTCAGGCGCGAACGAACGCCCCATAATTTTATTATACCATATTTCTTCAAACTAAAACATAATTATCAAAGTATATTTACGCAGATAGATATGAAAAGTCTTTATTAAAGTTTGTGCCTATTTCCATTCTATGGAGGCCAGGCGCGAACGCAGACCCCACAATTTTATTATACCATCCCTATTTAAGTTAAAACATATTTATCAAAGTATTATTATGTACATCTATATAAAAAACACTTGTAAACGTTTTTTTTTAATTTTTAAATTTTTTATTTCCATACTTTGTGGACCAGGCGCGTAGGCAGACCCCACAATTTTAATGAATCATCATTATGCCAAATCAAACATACCCATTCCTGTGTCTCGATACGTCTTCTATCATTATATGTGATCAGTTTTCTGTAATAGTCAACCATATAGGAGCCTATTCGTGACCAGACACACACACAGACGTTCAGCTTTTTATATATATATATATATATATATATATATATATATATATATATATATATATATATATATATATCAAATGGTAGAAGTCGCATTTCTCTATGTCTGTAACCTAGCCCACTTCTCCTCTTCTGACGAAGCATTAGCATCGAAATGTCTAGGTATCAAGAGCACGTAAAACCCTCCTTTCTTTTGATGTTTCTACTTATTGAACTGACAAATAAATTCATATATACCTATATTTACTTTATCTTGTATTAAATTTCTCATATGTAATAGCTGAATCTCCGCTCTCGTAACTTCTCCGTTAAACACTACCAGTTCAAGTACTATATGAAAGGAACCAAATACGCAGCACTTTATTGCATTTAATTGTAGGATTGCCCGTGAGTGATTTATCTCGTTTGAGTATGTGTGTTTGTGCGTGTGTTGGTATGTGTGTACTTGCGTGCGCGTGTGTGCATGCAAATTGTAGAGATCCACTTCTAACAATTCTTCTTAGGAAATAAATTTGTCTCATTTATATATATATATATATATATATATATATATATATATATATATATATATATATATATATATATATATAAAATGAGGAATTTTTCGATAGCGTTCATGCAGACGATATTTGATGCCATTTTCTCAAATAACGGTGCAAGTGATCTAATTTAGGTATCATTATTTATTATACCAATACACAACGTTCTTTTAGCAAAACACAGTTGATATTAAAAAAGTGAAAAGTCGACCTAACCTGGTGTGCATGCCCATACGTGTGTATGCGTCTGCGTGTCTGCGTGTCTGCGTATCGTTAGTGGTCTCGTCTCGGAAGCCATTGTTAACGAATTCAATACTTTACGGAAATTCCTCAGCTATATCCGGCTATCAAAGATAACTACCCCCTCTCTCTCCGTCTTTCTGTCTAAATCTTATTTTCTCATTTTCACTCGTTACACCCCTCTCTCTACCACTCTATTGACATATGGCATAACTAGCTTATCGTCTCTCTTGGGGTGTTAACTACACGGACTGGCGACCTGGATGTTCCAAGTTCGAATCCAGTTTGTTCCACAAAAATCACTTTCACTTAGGATGTTGGCGATCTTTCTGTGGTCCCTCGTGATGTCTTTCTAGAAAGAATTCTGACTAGAAAAATATAGGGAAAAACCAATGCCAACAATGAAATCTTCCGGATTCACACGATATGATAAGTACCGTTTCTCTTCATTTTCATTTTTACTCTTCTTCTTCTTCTTCTTCTTCTTCTTCTTCTTCTTCTTCTTCTTCTTATTATTATTATTATTATTATTATTATTATTATAATTACTTTCTCAATAGGAGTAATCACACAAGCCATCGTCAAAGATTGTTCTTTGAGAACAACTTGTGGTGTTCCTTGGAGTCTGAGTGACAACAAGTCACCCCAGATTTCCAGTACTCTCCACCCCTTTCGATAACCTTTACAAAAGAATTTGCGTTATCGCAACAGCCTCTTACCATTGATTTCTCGTTGGCGGCGACCATTGGTCTTCACTAGAATTTAATAATAAGCCTCCCCAAGGTCCCAATCATCTTTACACTCATCCAGCGGAGGTATTATTATTATTATTATTATTATTATTATTATTATTATTATTATTATTATTATTTAAATTAAATTAACAGCATGTATCCTGTTGCTGTACTCCTTATATCTTGCATTGCTCCAGAATTGGTTCAGTTCACCCACGGTCTTCCAAAAAGACGGGTAGTTATTTTAGTATCAATATAGTTATGAAAATATTTCGAAACTCTGCTACTAAAATTCCAGAATCAAAGTTCCTATCCTTCTATGGAACACAATACCGTAGGACTGCTTACCAGTGTACTATAACATGGTCGTTTTAAAGTCTAATGTAAATAAGGTATTGTTGATCTGTCATCTTATTTAATTAAATTCTACACAAGTTTCACCATTACTGATCGGTGTTGTCTTAGTGTCTACTCATTAACCCGTATCCTTGAGTGGCCCCTGGGCCTTGATACACGGTGACTGGCAGTAAAAAAAGCCCAATTATAGTTTTCCCCAACTCTAATATTTACTTTTCTAATTCTCTGTTGCCCTTCTCTCTCTTTCACCGCTTTAAATTTCTCTCAACCTCTCTCACTTATTCTGAATAGAAACAAATATTGCAACACAGTAAGTAAAAGAACCTCTGACATAATAGACCCCGCACTGTCTGTCAAGTTCTAGCCTCTGCTTCATCGCCACAATGTGTACTAGAGCCGTTACTGCTTGTAGCAGCAGCAGCAGCAGCAGCAGCAGCCACATGAAACATATGCAAATGACCGAGCCAGTGTGCGAAGTAACGTCACAGTGAAGGTAGGAAGGGAAAGAACAAGAGAGAAAAAAGAACACACGTGGTCGGAAGGCGACGGCGAACACAGCATGGACGGGAACACAAGTAGGCGCCGGAGGATGAAAAAGAAAAGCAGATGAGATGGACGTGTGGCGTCCGTGGTGGCGGCGAGAGACTTTTAAGCCATGTCGAGGCGGCAGGGTTTTGTAAGCTACATAGCAGATGAGATAAACTAAGAGACTTTTTAAAGAGAGGCAATGCGTTATTTTGGAAGAACCGTGAGTAAATGCATTTTATTTCAACTGAAAAAAAAGATTAAAAAAACCCGAGTCGAATTTCTTTCTTTTTGTGCTCCTTTGCGACTGTTTCAGATACAACGTGTTGGATCCGGGTGTTAAAATGTAACGATACCATTTAAGAAGATTAATGACAACATTACACATGCTGCATCCGTGTGCTCTTCTGTTATAAGGGCTTCCACCGTAAGAGCTCCAACGAATTTATCGCCCTTGCTCCTCCCACGTACGTAAATATACAGACCAAGCCAATTGGCAGAAAAATCTCACCCCTTCACTCTACACATTCTCAGATCGCGAAAAACTTTCTGGACTTATAGCCTTTTCGCTTGGAGCACTTGCCTTTGGAACCCCCCCCCATGCTTCCTGTTTCCAACATGCAGAAAGTTAAATGAAATGCGTACAAACATCTTGCTACCCAACTTCCCACTTAGGATGTTCTCTATAACATCACAACAGCTTATTACGTCTCGGTGGCTATATGCCTTGTTTGGGGTGAAAAAAAATGATAATTACCATGACCGTACTTTTAAAATTTTTTTGTTTTTTTCGATTGGATAAAAACGAAGCTGCATGAAGGTCGATCTATTTCGAGATAATTTGATAACGGCAAAAATCTGTAATTAGAAATGGTAAAAGTAGACAGAGAAAATTGCTTGGAATCAGATTTCGTAAACCCAAGAAAAATATAAGCAAAGGGAGAATCGCATTAGTGAAGGACAATTTTGTTTCAAGGGAATTTGAAACGGTGATCAGTGGAAGATGTGTGTTAAGATATTTTAACTGCAGGTGTTGAGTGAGGAAAAAGTCAAAACTAGGAACGAATATGCATCGTAGGGGATGTCCTTTTCTCTTCCTCGCAACCTTCTCACAGAAGAGATGTTGCGAGTTTGTCTCTGCTTTATCGTTAATTTCATGGAAAGTGTTCGACTAAGCTTCAGTCTATGCCCCCCCCTCGCCAAACTTTCACAAGGAACACCCGTCTAGCAGAAATCATTATCAATAATTTCCCCCACTCTTTATCTGTACCTAAACCTAAACGTAGATTCCATGAGCAAACTTCTTTATTAGAACTGCACGCCCGTGGAATTGTCTTCCGTTTTCTTGCTTTCCGGCTGATTACAATATGGTTGTCTTCAAGTCTAACGTAAACAAGTTTTTGATGAGCCGTTCCATATAAGTTAACAAATTTACCAAATTTCCATTACTAACGATTACTATATTGTCCAATTTCTACTGTATAATCTTTAACCCTTATCCTCGAGTGGCCTCTTGGCCTTGATAAGTGGTGATGCCCATGTAAAAAAAGCATAAGAGGCATCCATTCAGTCTACTCATTTAGTGGGGAAAAGCCTGACGGAGGTAACCAAAATGCTGCTTCAAAATTAAACGTGACAGACCAATGTAACGTAATCCCCCATTGAGGAGCGTTAGAACTACGCTGAGGTAGCTTTGTATTCCCGGGTGACGCCAGATAACCCAAGGATTTAAGATAGAGAAGATAAATATAGATATAGATTCACTGTCAAAATGGATATATTTGTTTTTTTTTTTGGGGGGGGGGTTGGAAGACCTGAGATATTTTGTTATTTGGGAAAAACTCAACAACAGGAAATGCGAGGATGTTAGACGAACATATTGTACTGGCTGAATGATGGTTGATGACCTCGAGGTTATGGGATTTTTAGTCTTGAATGGGGTCTCAGATCGTTGGGGCTTAGCGTGATTTGATTGGCTCGGGAGACTTCAACCCCACCCACATCGGGTCGATGCGCTCTAAAATTACACAGATTGCTCGTTGAATTCGGGGAGAACAGGTCGTATAAACTCGCCGTTCCCTGGAGAGAGGACCACTCCCCATCTCATCCATCCGTCGGTCGCTGTCTGTGAAGAGAGTTGAGACTTTGAAAAGAACTTACAAAATGTGAATGAGAATTGTAAAAACATTTTGTACATAATTTTATGAGAATTAAGCTTTTGTAGATAGACTACAATCGTTTGTCTTTCTTCCTGTTTGCCGCTTCGATATTCGCTTTCAGCATACCAGATTTATGTAACAGCCTCAGAGGAGTCTAGACGACACGTGCCGAGAATCCAGAGAAATAAGAGTCCTAACCACCTCCTCGAAGGAGACGTTACACCAAAATGAATGCTATTTCAAAATAAAATGCGACAGACCAACAGACATGCTATTTTAATCTAAAACCTGACAGATCAAGAAAAATACTATTTCAAACAAATATGAATAATTGAAAATGCTGTTTTAAAGTAAAATGTGATAGACTAAAGAAAGAAACAAACTATATATATATATATATATATATATATATATATATAAATGGTAAAAAATCAATACGAAAAATATATAAATGCTTATATATTTTCTGTATTTATTTCCTATGTGTTGACGTGTAGGAATACAAAAAGTCTTTCGAAAAAAAAAGACAAAAAACAAAAACCGAAAATGTTTCTTTCAAAAGCACATATTTTCGACCGATCCTTCAGTTTTCTTCACTGAACATATTTTTGTCCGATCCTTCGGTCTTCTTCACGATCGGATGAAAATTGTGTTCTTTTGAAAGAAACATATTTGTTTTTTTACGAAAGACTTTTTGTATTTCTACACGTCAACGCATAGGAAATAAATACAGAAAAGATATAAACATTTATATTTTTCGTATTGATTTTTTTATCCATACATATTTATGCATATCAAAAGGAAAACACGTGGATACAACACACACACACACACACACACACACACACACACACACAATGGATCTATTGTGACCGTTTACGCACTGATACTGTTTTAAAGGGCATGAACCAGCAATACCCTCCAGCTATGAGTAAACTAACAAATTGTGTTCAATTAATTGTACATAGTGATTTGTTTACCCTATGTAATGTTTTTCGGCATTAAATAACACAGAAATTTTAGAATAAAACGAGCAGACCAAACCAAAATATCCGGATAAAAGCGGTCACAATAGATCCATTAGGATTTGAACCTGGGAATATCTTGAGTTGAGATTAAAGTTTAAAGTTTTTCCGCAGAGGCTTGAAGCACTTCCATAACTTATATGTGTTCATAGGCATTTCCTTACGTGCGTAGACGGGAATAGACCGATTTTAAGTGATGTTTTACTGTCTGGTACGTTTGTGCCCCCCCTCCTATACGGATGACCCCAATCTTGATTTTGCAAATTACAAAAGAACACACTTGAAAAAAAAAAAAAAAAAAAAAATTGATAAAAAAGAAAGCAGATAAAAATTTAGCAAACAACTTGAAATGGAGGAAAATAGTTATTACACACATTATCGCCCTTCTTTTAGAACTGGCTATAATCGTCATTGACATTTAAATATTTTCGTCTGGCTAATTCTGACTCTCTTTCGAAATGTACCACCATTAAAATGACGGGTCATCATTCTTTATTTCTTTTCTTTTCTGTTTTTACTCTGTGATAGACACACGGCGGGGTTTAGCCCCCCCCCCAACGCCGTAAAAAAACAAAAACAAAAAATAAATGAAATAGAATAAATAAAATAAAAATAAATGAATAAATAAATAACGGCCATTTATTTATTTTCTTTTAGCTCATTGCGTTGTCTCCTCGTTTCTTTTTTTCACACGTGATCCAACAAACTAAACACCATTTATAAACATTTATAGATCCAAAGAACTTGAAACAAAAACTTTTGCCAGAATAATTGAACCCGAAAAGGACTGATATGCTGTATATCAAAAAACAAAAATAACAAAACAAAACAAAAAAACAACAAAAACACCCCAAAAAACAAAAAAACAAAAAACAAAAAAAAAAAACAAAAACAAACATAGCCCCCCCCCCCCAAACCATAACAAACTAAACACTATAAATAAATATTTAAAGATATAAAAAACTTGAAGCATAAAACTTTTTCCCCCTAAATTACCATGTTGGACATTAAACAACCCGAAAAAGGGTTGATATGCCGTAAAACGAAACAACTAAATCACACGTGAAATGAAATAACTATTCGCAGTAAAATTTCCCCACGCTCTAATAAAAAAAAAAATCGACCATAGTTGTAGGCGACTTGAAGGCTTCCTTTTCATTAGCTACTACATAAATGTGTAGGAAAAGGAGTCACTCCTTTCTCAACATAACCTCACTTACCCTTGATCTTTGCAATGCTGAGTGTTTAGAAACGAGCATAAAGTACCGTTTTTTTAAAAGTCTTTGGTGTAATTAACCGAGGATTGAACTCTGGTCTCCCGACCCAAAAGCGAACACGCTTACAACTATACTTTCAATTATGCTGATGAGCCGCTCTAATAAAATAATTATATGGTAACCAAATGTATAACAAGACTATTTTAATCCTCGAGCTGGGATCAAAAGGTTATACCTGTTCGTCAGAAAAATAGAAGTCTTTACAAATTGAGACAATTAAAAAAAAAATGACCGTCTTAAACCACATCTATATTTCCCCACATTAAAAAGCAATCTTGTGCCTAATTTTGCAAATAAATAAGGTCTATTTATGGAGAAAACCACCACACACCAGTTCTCACTAGATCACCAAAGTTAAGAACAATATGGTTAACCATTTGAAAATACTAGGCACTGTATGTACTCAGCTAAGTGGGTATGTATAATATCTCATGGGGATGAACGCTCTTGTCTTCTAGTTCTAGGTCACTCTTGGACAAGGCGTAATACCTGTGAGCCTCGCTCTGATATTCTAGAGGGTCACCATACAGGATAGATGGAGTTTCTCAACTTTGGTGAAGGCAGTACATCTAGGAAAGTGGGGCTCTGTTGAAAAACTAAACCGGATAGATGGAATCTATTGGCTTTGTTCGACAATCTTCTAGTGATGGAGTCACAAGGTAAACACCCGCTTCTGATTTGTCATGAATCAACACGAAACTTAATACTTTCGTGTTGGTTCATTACAAATCGAGAAACATAATAATGGAGAACATAGAACCGCATCGGACACTATTTAGCAACTCATTCGACACCATCCACCCCATCACCCCGAATCCATATTTCTAAGCCATTTTTAACTATAAAATTTTTCTACTACCTACCAGATTCTCAATCCTACCAGCAACCCAAATTCTGTCTACTCAAATCAGGTCCTGGAAATTACCTTAAACTATATCCGATGGCGTGATTTCAATTATAAAGATTTGGGGAGTGCGAATATGTCCTCTACTTATCATCGCAGTTACGCCCCTTCTTATCCGGAGTACTAGTACCCGTCAGCTCACATGTATAGGTTAAATAGAATCTGTCTTTTGTATGACATGAAATTTCGTAGCTTTGTAGAGCTTAGTGTCACCCCTTTTTTGCCATTATTCCCAAACCTACTCAGACCGAAAGTGGTAATATTGTAGCAGCCGATGTTTACATATCTATGTCCAAAATCAAAACGCGTAAACTCGTTGTACTCACGTCGTCTGTACATACATTATCCTGAATAAAAACAAATAATTATATTTTGGACTGGCTTCGAACCATTACGCTATTCAGCAGCTGTTGTGCGGGTAGCGAATTAACGGTTTTTTGACATCGTCTGAATACCTAAGCTCGATTTGTTTACACAAAGAGCATCGCTTAATACGCTAATGGTATATCGTGTACCACTTCCCAATATATATATATATATATATATATATATATATATATATATATATATATATATATATATATATATATATATATAAATATTTAAATATTTTACGCGCATAAAAGTAAGTAATCTATCTATCGATCTATCTATCTATCTATCTAACTATCTATCTATAGGCGTGGCTCAGAGGCTAAGGAATAAGGGTGGAGAGTTCTATGTTGTGGTTTCGAGTCTAGGTGATGGCACCCAAGTTATATATATATATATATATATATATATATATATATATATATATATATATATATATATATATATATATAGTTTTGATCTCACTAACATATATTACA
This sequence comes from Euprymna scolopes, assembly GCF_053919585.1. Classification (NCBI taxonomy): domain Eukaryota; kingdom Metazoa; phylum Mollusca; class Cephalopoda; order Sepiida; family Sepiolidae; genus Euprymna; species Euprymna scolopes. The sequence continues at coordinate 108,186,806 of NC_136484.1, forward strand.
GTTCAATATAATAATCAATAAATAATTGTCTCTAGAATAAAAAAAAATCGTAATCTGCGTGTATTATGCTATCATATTTAAGCGTATCTTATGACCGGGCAACGCTGGGTGGTCTGCTAGTAATAGATAATGCAAATCCCCATCTAAAAGTTCAGAACATTTATTTGTCACGTTTTTCTAACACATCACTAAATTAATCTTGCGTATAACTAATAAAATAACAACGTTTAAGCACAATTCTACTTTGTTCATCGACATAGTGTCCTTCTGGGGTGATACACCGATTCAAACGCTTGTCTAACAATTCGATCTCTTTTTATTTATAAAAACAGCTTACATTTCGCTTGAAAATACGCATCAGATCCTAACATTATTTTTGCATTGAAGCCAAATCTCTTTTTGTAGAGCATTCTCCCTTGATCTGCAAACAAAGAATAGTCGATGGAATCAAATCTAGAGAATAGAATGAGTGCGGAATCAATTCGAAGTGCGATTTATATAGTTGTGTCACCGTTGCGATCGATTTGTGAAACCTTATTTAAAAAGAAGATTTTTCTTTCTATTTTAGTGGCCGTTTTGGGGGTGATTTCTTCCTTTGAATCCACCAATAATACTATATGATATTCGCTATTGATGGTGCTTCCTTTTCTCAAGGTGTAAGACAACGCGCCGTCCACATCTACATCTACTGTCGAGGCTGTGTTTATCAGCTGGTTCATCAATTCATTTTTCTATCTCCTCCGGACATCGATCTCCCCTTGGCGTCAATTCTGACTGTCGTAAACTGTCACAGCTCGAATCGTCGTAAAGCCCATTGCCACAAAACCCACCGATTCTCTCAAACGTCTTAAAACTGTCGTAAATACACGGCTACGGCTAAAAACACCCCGCACATTACCTCTAAAATATATTGATTGAGTCCCGTTCAGTACTTTGTCTTAAAATAAATGGCTCACCTAGCTTAAAAATACTATTTTTTGCTGTTTTTGTCTACCCAGTGAATACTTCCTCTCCATTTGTTATATAGCGGTCTATATATAAACGTGTATATATAAACGTGTATATATAAACGTGTATATATAAACGTGTATATATAAACGTGTATATATAAAGCCGTCACTGGTCTCTCTTAAAACTGTACAAAACATACATGTAGTATGGCGGAGTCTCTCTCTCTCTCACTTATTCTCTCTCTCTCTCACTTATTCTCTCTTTCTCTCTCACTTATTCTCTCTCTCTCTCACTTATTCTCTCTCTCTCTCACTTATTCTCTCTTTCTCTCTCACTTATTCTCTCTCTCTCTCACTTATTCTCTCTCTCTCTCTCACTTATTCTCTCTTTCTCTCTCTAAATAATTGTGCGTGTACAAATAAAGTGCATGCATGTAAGATAGCATATACATATATAAGTTGTGCAAAAATAACATCGTTTTTTGAAATACATATATCTGATAAAAACAATATTTTGGCACCAAACTAATATATATATATATATATATATATATATATATATATATATATATATATATATATATATATATATATATATATATATTAGCATTTATTGTTTTGGGCTCAAATCAAGTTACAATGTTTTACCCATGTCCAAGTAACCTACATCTAAAATTTCAAGTGTTTATACCCAAAATTGGTGGAAAAGTTTGGTAGAATCTGCAAAGGTAAACTCTTTCAACCTTGACCTCTTGGCAGCGAAACAATCGCCCAAAAACTGATAAAAAAGCTTGCTGAATGTCTGAATACCCTTTATGTATACTTTCAAATGTTTAGACCCAAAATTGGCTTAATAGTTTGCTGGAGACCGCAAAGGTCAAATCTTTTGTACCTAGACCCCTTGGCTGCAAAATTTTCGGTCGAAAACAGATTAAAAAGCTTGCCCTATGTCCGAATAAACTTTATGTAAAATTTTTAAATATTTAGACCCAAAATTCGCTGAGTAATTTGGTAGTGACCGGAGAGGTCAATTTTTTTAAACTTTGACTCCAATTATGACCCCATTTATTGTTTTGGGCTCAAGATTGTTGATTTATTTTTTTTTATTAGCGATTCTGTAGTATTCTTTTTCTTTTCTACCTGAGCGATTTTTAAAAGAGAAGTTATCTGCCCTTTCTTTACATTCTAATTGCCCCCCTCTCCATTTGGGACGCATTATTTATAATTATTAATATATTATTTTAAATATTGAAATATTTTAAATTATGGATTACTTACTTTTATGCACGTAAAATATTTAATACATACATACATACATACATACATACATACATACATACATACATATATATATATATGTATATATATATGTATATATATATATATTGTTGTAGACCCGTGCTAAGGGTCATAAATGAAAGAAACCATACGTAGTGTAAAGTGTATAAATATAATATGTATTTATCGTAAAGAATACAGAAACCACTAAAGTGATATGAGAGGAACGTGTTCGTAGCATGGTATGAATGTCTCTGTCTAGTCTCTGAAACCAGTGGTATTTATAGAATTGGTTGATTCCACTTAGTTCTCAAATAGGAGTGATTTGTACCCCACAACACCCCCCTCCCGATCTTTTCATTCGCCTGGAATGATCGTATAGTTCTTTTTCCTGGGATTGATCTCTATCGGATCGATTATTTTCTGGAGGACCGGCGTTGTCCGGCTGCTTGTGGTGCTACCAGGTCGAACATGTCATATATACGGTCCATTACCTCATCTTGTTCAGCAGAAGGTTGTCTTCTGTCATCTGTGATACATTTCCGCATTTAGTTCAAATGCTTATTGTGAATAAATCTTGGACCTTCGATAACGTAAACCATCCGCCCTATCTTTTTCTGGATCTTTCCCAATTCCCACATCGTACTATTACTTTTGTGTACCTGGACAAATACCTTTTCACCAGGTAAGTACATCTTTTTAGGAACTGTAGTATTTGGCGGTTTCACCTGTTTGGGCAAAAGTTTCTCGAAGACTGGCCTAATTTTCCTCGCAAACATTAACTCTGCCAGCGACATCTTCGATTGAGCGCTTTCATTTGGCGTAATTCGGTAAACTTGTAAAAACTGCTGGAGCGCCTTTTCTGAGGGCGTTCCTTTCTTCAGGGTTCTTTTCAGCATATCTGCAAACCTCTCTGCCGTACCGTGCGATCGGGGATAATAGGTTGGCGTCGTTATCTGGTTAACTTGGAAATCCTCACAGAATCTTTTAAAATCTTCTGAAGTGAATTGTGTGCCATTGTCTGGCACTAGACAATCGACCACACCAAACCTTTTCTACACATTTTCTAAATGCGTCCCTTAAAGCTTCTGTTAACGTAAGTCGTTATGAGCTAACCTGTCGGTTAAAAACTCAAATCTTTCACTGATTTTGATTTCTTTTACTGGATTCGTGCTTTACGTGTATATGTCAAAAACTATTTCTTTGTTCTATTTAACGTAAGCAATTACGTAAAAATGTAATCCTTTGTTTATTGTAAAATGTAAATATTTTAAACTGGTTCTCAAATATGTAACTTATTGTAAAATTCCCAAGTTGTTATTGTTTATTAAAACTTGTTTCTAACATTCTTGTTGCTGATGAAATATTTGCTCTTATTTAATTGTTACAAAAATTTAGCTATATAAACTAGTTAATGTACTGATCCCTCGTTTGCAGGGCCATATTCTGCAACACACTGTTTCTTATACCATTTGTGTCCGTTAAACTTATTTCTTCTTGTCTTTCGTCATATTTCTTTTCCTCTTTCTTCCCGACCTGCCAACATTTAGTCCATCTTTAGTGCGTGGGTGAGTCTCCACAACACTACACAAGATACTCTTCTATATTCTAGGTTGTTGCGAAAGTTTTTTTGCTGATTTAAAATTTCACCTTAAAAATGAAAAACTGTAAGCTTTTGAAGATTTTATTAATAACTCTAAAGACCTCTGCTCTCTATAATTGGGTTCCATCTGTCAACGAGCTTATAAATACCTCTCTCGTAAAATTCTTTAGATTTTGATGTGAAATATGAATGTAACTCATGTTCAATGCCATCTCGTGACGGTTAACCTAAGGTCATCTAAATGGCTTTGTGATCCGCGAAATAAGTGATAATCAGAAGGAGCTAGGTCCGAAGAATATGCAGGATGGAACAAGATTTCCTAATCAAATTCTCCAAGGATATCTTTGGTCAGTAGTGTTGTGTGAGAACGAGCATTATCATGATGGAAGATGACTTCCTCTCTGTTCACTAAAAAAGGTTCTTTTCTAGCCAACATGGATGAGAATTTTGCAAAAAAAAATATATGAGTGCTCCTTTCATAATGCGAAAGAAAAAAGTTATACATTATGTGTGTTTAAGTAATAACAATACATATAAATACAGTGCAACCCGGATATAAGAGGCACCTTTTTCCGGTTCGTACATCTCTCCTATATCCGTGTTTAACTGTACATTAACACAGGATCTAATTTGGGACCAGACTAAATCTCTTGCACTTCTGCATGTCAGTAACATTAGGCTAATGTGTGTATTTTAGTTTTAAGAACCGCCGACAGGTGTCACTTGTCAGCCAAAGAACGGGGGTCGATAACTCTTCCTTTTCTTTTTAGAAAAGGAAAAGTTATCGACCCTTGTGCATGCAAACTAAAATTATATTTTGCTACGTTTTTATACAACCTTACCGTAAAAAACCCCCCAAAAAACAAAAAAAAAAAAAATAATTCTACAAACAATCTGTTTCGTATTTTTATCATAATTATTATTTTGTTTTCAGTTATGAATCGCTCATTGAAAAGAAATTATGTTAATACATTAAAATTATATTTTGATATATTTTTTTATTCAATAAATGTTTCGATTTTGATATTTTTGTGTTATTTATTTTGTTATTATATATTTTTGCGTTATCGTAAACATTTGTTTTTATTTGAGGTTCACATAATAGTTGCTAGACGTCAGTTCTCTTTCGAAGAACAGGGGCCGATAACTCGTCTTCTTGCTAATATGTCACTGACATACAGAAGTTCAAAATCTCCCTTATATCCGTTTTTCTTATATTCGGGTCTCTTATATCCGGATTACATTGTATGTTGCAGTGGTTTAAAAAGTGGGTTTTACGAACTTGGCAAAATATTTTGCACCGATTTGATACTTCGTATCTAAAACCGCGAACATATCCGATTAACCGAGGTGTCTTTTTGCCTGAGAAATAAACTAATAAACATTCTACAGACAAATCAAATTTGAATTAATTATATCTTATACGCCATTGGACACAAACTGGCAGAGCGAACCAAAGAGCTTGACGAAATGTCGTTGCGTCTCGCATAATGCTAGTGCAATTCCATGGTGGTCGTATCAACCAAACTCACTGAAACTAGTTAGGAATGTGCACGCAGTTATGATTAGAATATTTCAGATACATCGCAATAGTAGCAGGCAGTACTCGGCGTTGCCCGGGTTGAAAAATAAGATAAAAATTAGTGTTCAAAATATTCTGTAAAATACATTTGACTGAAATCTGTACAATAATACACTTATACTTTCGCGTTGAGTGCCCCATTTGGCGTGATAACAATGAGGAACACTGTTCCATTGGCCTGCTTCCCGGCCGATTACAATATAGTAGCCTTCAAGTCGAATGTAAACAAGTACTTGTTGAGCCGTCCCACTTAAATAATCCAAATTCTACCCAATCTACATCACTAACAATTACTGCACTATCACCTTACATTCATTGATCTTTATCCTCGAGTGGTCTTCGGGCCTTGATAAGTTGTGACTCCCCCTGTAAGAAAGAAAATAGAAAAAAAGAAAAGAATAGATCTGTATGTAAAATCTCAGACTGACGCTATCAAGCTTTCGATTTCGATTTCTGGCCATGGTATCCATTTTTATTTGTTGGGAATTTATTAAAGCGATAATAAGGTGTTAGTACTTATGCACTTATTGTACCGCGCTGAAATAATAACGTTATTTTTCAGAAAGCTATTCTTAACATGGGGAGGGAAGGGTGTTTTGTAAGTATACTGTACTTTCACCTAACACTTTAATAAAAAAGATAAATCGTGAAACGTGATTTTAACTTGAATATACTATTTAAAAATTAGTGCCGTACAATAAGTACCAAGATATTTTGAAAGCGAATTTATTTTTCCTGAAAAGGGCATTAATACTTTCCACAATGTATTTATTACGTTTAAAAATTGTGACTGACAAACGGACTGATGGACAAAATCCCTATTTATATAATATATTCCGACAACTATTCTCATCTGTAATCTTAGAGTCACAATGTTTCAGTCGATGTAACCTCTGACCTTCTTTAGGTGTGTCTTGGAGAACTCGGAAATCCGTAAGAAATTTCGAACAGAAATCGACGGTAGTAGCTTGCTCTCGTTCTGTCAGTCATGATTGATTAGAAATCTCAAGTAATTCATAATTGCCCGTACTGAGGATTGAACCTTCAACCTCCGAAAGCCTATCACGTTTAATTGATTATAGTATGATTTATTATGTGAAAATAATATCTATATAAATAAAACAGTAGATGTACTTATGTATGTGTGAGTCTGTAAATATTTAACCGATAAGCTCTTAAACTACTGGTCACATAACACTGAAATTAACAGGAAATAGTAATCATACACCAAGGTATAACTGGACGTATGCTAAATATAATTAGATCCTTCTTAGATAATAGGACCTTCCAGGTTGTCATTGATGGACATACATCCAAGCAGCATAACATTTATGCGGGAGTGCTTCAGGAGTTACTATTATTCCTGATAATCATAAACGACCTCCCTGATAATATTATGTCCGAGATGGGTATAATTGCTGATGGTGCAACACTCTATAACACGCACGCGGGAAGAACAGATATACATAAATCTAAGACAATGGAAGAATCATTAGAAAATGACCTCCAGATCGTAGTGGAATGGGACCGCAAATGGATGGTAACATTTAATTCTAGTAAAACTGAGCCTCTCTCTTTTAACAATTACAAGCCACCTCTCCAACCACCAATATCTATGACAAATAGCACCCAACCTGAGAATTCTTCCTTCAAACTCATCGGCCTAACATTTGCGGGCATTATGAACTGGAACAAATACATAGAGGCTATTGCAAAGGCTGCTGCAAAGAAGGCGGGTTCCCTCTATCGAGCTAGAAGACTACTCACACCTGAAAGTATCCTATACCTCTACAAGGCCACTATTCGCACATGCATGGAGTCTTGTTGCCACATCTGGGCTGGTGCATCTACCACTAGTCTCTCCGTCTTAGATAGGGTCCAAAAAAGAGTTGTCAATCTAATCGGTTCCACTTTATCAACTAAGCTCCAGTCTCTGTCCCATTATTGTGCATGTTTTACAAATATTTTAATGAAATGTGTTCTGATGAATTCATTTCCCCTTGTACTCCCGCGACGTACATATCCCCGACAAACCTGCTTAGCAACAATATCTCACCCTACACTGTTGAGGTCCCTAAATACCAGAAAGCTTTTTACTCTAATAGTTTATTCCCTCAAATAGCTAGACATTGGAATGTCCTTCCTGCTACCTGCTTCCCTAACTGTACTGATATGCAGAAGTTTAAATATAACGTAAACCAACCTCTTGTTAATCTTTTCTAAGCATGGTCCCAAATAGTAATCCCTTACATCCACATGGCAATATACCTAACTAGAGGTAAGCGTGAGTAAAAATAGGAAAAAGAAAAAAAAGGACGGTTTGTACGGAGTAAAAGTTTTTGTTTGCATAGAGGAATAACCCGCACAGAAATATGTCGGCAAACTGAAATGCAAAATGTTCATTTCAACTTGCCGACATATTTTTTATTACTTATGCGCATGTGCAAATTCATATTGGTTTAATTTAAAATATTTTTTTTATTAATCTGTTGGGCTAGCTCAAACAGTAGCAAACGCGGCTGGAGCGCGCTTAATGTTTTGATTTCGATTCTAGGTAATGGCACTCAAATTATTGTTTTTTTTAAAACTTTTGAAATCAGTAATATATATTAGGTACAATATAATATTCAATAGAGAATTGGCTCTATAATAATAAATACGAAATATGCATGAATTAAAATATATTTAAGCGTATTTTATGACCGACAAGGCTGGACGCCCCCCCCCCTGCTAGTACAACAATAATAAAAAAAGAGAACAGTGTTTCGGATAATCTCGTAAATAATACAAATCAATCTCATCTAAAAGAAAATCCGAAACAGCCCATGGTTGAAAAAAAAAATCCACAAAACAATAAGAGAATTATTCGATTTTAAATTTCAATATTTTTTAATTAATTAATAAATATCAAAATAAAGTATTTTATTACATAAAAAATATAGATTTTCTCTCAGGCCACTAAAAGTACTTAACCCACTCTATTCATTTCAAGAATCAAAATACGTCATATTATGCTCATAGTCAAAATTTAGTGGTCATCTTTACAAAAAAATAAATAAATAAAATAAAAAAAATAAAATAAAAATAAAAAATAATAATAAAACAAATAAATAAATAAATAAAACTAAATAAATAAATAAAAATTAACATCCTGAAGATGCGAATGAAAAAAAAAAAAAAAGCATTTTTAAAGGTGGTTATTACTTAAACCTCTCAAAATATTAACTATTTTTACCTGTTAAGTTTTCGATTGCAAAGTATAATTGTCTAAGTCATCTAAAACGTTATTTTGAATAAATTAAATACTTTATATTAAATTAATTTATTTATTAATCATATTTAGTTGTCTCTTCACGAAGGCAAAATTAGACACAATGTCACTTTTTAATGTGGAGAATATTCAGGGACACTAAGGATTGAAAAAAAAAGCCTAAGCCCCCCCCCCTTTAGTGATCGAGGACAGAAAATACTTAGTGTAGCATCAGAACAGGTACTACACTTTGCTCCCGTTGGATTATAGCCGGGCAGTGCCTAGTTTTGGAGTCGAACGATGCTGGAAAATAACAGGTTGTCAAATATGTCGCAGAATTTGACTTGTGACGTCAATCCTGACAGAACAAAGGGCTTGAAGCTATATAGAAATGCTTTTGTGGTCAGAAAAGAGACGAGAGAGCGCAGATCAGACGCATGTGATCGCATTCTTTTGCTGTCGCCAACCTCCACACTCCATCGCCCACGTCTCTCTATCTTCATAACCGACAAGCACGAGTTGTCAAAATAAATACAGTTGTTTTCATATCAGCTGAATGATTCGTAGTTATTTAAAATATATATCCGTACGCATTTGACAAAGTGGAGCTGATAAATTTATATATACATTCTCTACGTTAGCACATACAACAACACTCCTAGCCTGAAAAGTTCATTAAGATCGCGTAATTCTCTGATTTCCTCCTGAGTTTATTTCAATCGGATATTTGTGGGTTAAAAATATGGATATCCGTCCATCGGAACGACGATGGCTGTCTGATCATTCTGGAGATATGATGGATGACTCGCGCTGAATTGTGAAACAAGAGTAGTGAAATCCATAACCATTCATCCCCTGAGTCGGCACTGTTTGATTTCAATGGCCAGGAGAAGTCCAGGACAACCGGAAACAATACCTAGATAAGTGGAGAACACATACAGCATCTAGTATTCGTAAATGATCACCCATTTTGGTATTGGACCGACAGATAGACAGGCATACAAACAGAAAATTAGACGATAGCATAAATCTATTTGATTTAATAAAGAACAATTGTATAATTAAGAAACGTTCTCTATGACGTACTAATAACGATTTGGTATCTGTCTGCCTAAAGTAGACATTATATCATTACTAATTTTTCATGCTCAATTCAGAGGGCGGGTACTATAGTATCTGTTCTGTTGTCATAAACTATCTTTTCAAACATTGTTTACTCATTTTCTTAAAAGAGCAATAGTGTAGTATATATTTTATTGTCACCTCCTTTGATAGTGGTGCGGGGGCAGTGTAGTGTATGTTCGTCTGCCATGATAATATCCTCCCAGGCGTTACCTTCTCCTTTAGGGGAAGGGAAACAGTCTAGTATGTTTGTTTGTCATGTATACTAGCAAAGTATGCGACCAGAGAGAGTAATTGAACACACAATTTTTCTTCGTATATTACATCGTAAATCAATACGGGATACATTTCTGATACTATGGACGCCCCTCCCTTCAAAGCGTTAGTAAGTGATTTATAAAAATGGAAAAGAAAAATGTTAAGAAAATGAGCCATGACAACGGTTAGAAATTATTTGCCAAGGCAGCAAAGGCATTAGAAATAGGATCGGTGATCAGTTGGGAGTGGTGGAGAAGACGAGTCATTTTCTGCTTATTAGTCACTCTTAGACAAAAGACCGGACATAGGATTTCCGATTTTAAGTCAATAAATTTGAGGATCAGCGTTAGTTTACGACAGTTTGGGACAATTGATAACGGTTAGCAGGTTGGAGGTCCTCCAAGTGAAATGATTAGATAGATTGGAGAGATTGGAGTCAGATCAGCCAGAGCTTTAACTGATTAATCGACTACAAATATGCCTCGACAGGTAGGTATCAACAAACAACTTTCGAGGGCCCTTTTATCACACACACACTTAGAGCACAATTGGTTTATACAGGATGTATCGGAGTTGTATTTCCTTTTGTATCGTTGCGTCGTTATATTTTTTTATACTTGTAAGCAAGTGTTTGCACCCTCGGCAATCGCCAAGACGAGAAGTGGAAGAAGACATGTAGACGGATAGAAAACCGTGGAAAAGAGCGGTTGTCGAGAACTCAGATGGCTTTACACATTATCGGTTGTAGACGACTTCACACGGACGAATCTGCTGACTGTTTTTTTACGCCGCCAGATACTAATAAATCTGTTTCTGTGTCGGTCCTAAAATTCTTTATTTCTTTTCAATACTTCTTTGTTTATAGCCGGCCACGAGAAGCATGAACTTGTTTTATAGCCTCGTGACTATAGTCTTCATTCGGCTTTCACAATCGCACACGATTACCTTATTTAATATTATTCGATGACTCTTAGTCAAATAGACGAGCGTCTCCGCCATGTTGATTTGAAAAAAAAAAAAAAAAAAAAAAAAAATTAAAATGGCGTCTAGTCCGTGCGTCGGCTTCATTTTCTGTCACGACTAATTCGATTCAAACAGAGACAGATTGATTATTCATCGATGCGTGAAGCAAATCCGCAGAGAATACTTTAATCGATCCTCCGAATTAGCAGGTGAAGCAATAAGTTAAGAAATGCGGACTAATTATGACAATCGATTTAAAATGTAAATACATGATTTATTTTAGTTCGGCCATGTGTATTTTAAATCATTAGTTTTGATAGTCTATTTTGAGATGTGAATTTTATCATGATGTCCAAAGAACGTGGTTCGCTTAGCAGACGTGCTAATGGCAGGCTGCTTATAGGTGATAAAGCTCGGCTGTGCCAATTAATGTATTAGTAATTATTTCGTAAAATTATGAATTATGATATATGTAGATGAATATGTAATAATGTTACTCGGGCACTTTGGACGGTTTCGATGTTTTCAACATTAGGCATCTTTTGACAGAGTACCCAGTTGAAATAATAATAATAATAATAATAATAATAATAATAATAATAATAATAATAATAATAATAACAATAATAATAACAATAATAATAATAATAATAATAACAATAATAATAACAATAACAATAATAATAACAATAATAATAATAATAATAATAATAATAACAAACTCCCATCTAGCTATACTTTGACCAGATATGACTCTTTTCCTTGTGGACAGCCTCAATTTTAAACGGTTTTATTGTTATGGAATTAGACAATGTAATATCTCCATGTTGCTTCTCTTTCTATGTAACAAAGCGTGAAATTATCTATCTGTTACCAACGACAGGATGATGTGATACAAGGGTCGGAGAGTGAGATTTGAGAAAGTCAGTGCTCCAGAAGAGGAGCCCTCTGACCTTGCAAAAGATGCCTGTACAGCCCCATCGGAATTTTCGGCAGGGCACTTCAGGTGATTAGTAATAAACTAACCATTTCTCAAACAGAGAAGGCAAACCTGGGTTGGGGGCTCCTAGAACTGCACAGGACTATATGTACCATACCTCAGCCAACAGGGAACAAGTCATCTCAACAATGGCATAGACTTCCGAAGGGAAAAATGCGAAGCCACTTGATATAAACGTTACGACTAGCAATGATGCATCATTTTTTTTTATGGAAAATCGAATGTCACTGCGGTTTGCTTGATATGTGTTAGTTAATAGACTTGTGTGTGGCTCGGTTGCACAAATGACAGATTACTCACGCGAAGAAACTCGAGTTCAGATGTGTTCAACTGATGAGCTTAAATGAGGGCGAAACTCGAGTCTTGAATTTCCGGTTCGTTGATTGTCGTGGCTCTTGTGAATTGCGACGTTGTTTGGCTGTGGAAATAATTATATCATCTCTCACATTCTGAAAATTAAGAAGGAGGAAAAAAAAGAAGAAGAAGAAGAAGAAAACCGAGACGCGTTAGCTGTTGCGCCTATCGTCAAACCAGAAGTGACGTAGGTTTAAATTTAGGCTAGACAGTCGAAAAGAGGAGATGATTTTCGAAAATATCGACGAAAAAAGCGACCCTTATTTGTAGAAAAGTGCCCAGTTGAGGGTGAAGGAATTAATGTTTTTTAGCCAATTTTTCGATATTTGTCGTCCGAAGGGCCGATCTTCAAAACGATATCGATCTCGTGAAAATCCGTCGCCCGTGTCGAAAGTTTTTGTGAGGCATACATAATGCATACATTTAAACAGATAGGTGAGATTTATATAATAGAAGATGTTAAGTATGCCGGTGAGCGGTTTATGTATGCTAGTAAAACTAAAAAAAACCATTTTATTTTTTTCATCTGGGTCAGATCTCCCAGTTTGACACCCAAGCTACGATTCTGCAATCAGTAAGATTACTCTAGACCTTTTTGCATACATTCACCCTAACACCATATTACATTTCTTTTGTTCTCTTGCATTGTATACATATTTATTCATGTTTTCTGTTAGGGCTCAAGGATGAACTCAAAGTGGAAGGGACCGAAAGTAAAGCATCCATTAAAACAGATTGGTATAACCGTGCACAGCGAACGGCGTCACAAATTGATTATGTTATCCATCAAACCAGAGAGAAATGAGGGGAAATCTTTTATGACGTTTTATCTCTAGACACGAACGATCACGGGATTTCTTCTAAAAGAACCGCCTAGAACCCTGGGTTCTAGTATACTACTAAAACTATGGAACTCTTTTTTGTCCCCTGTCCACTGGATTATGTGAAAAAAGAAGAATACATTAGGAAGAGCCTTTATGACGTCGTAACTTGATGACGACATCGTGTATTGTCAGTCCAGTGGGTAGCGCCGTTCACGCGCAAATGTGTAGTATTAATAGTAATCCACTTTTTAGAAGCACGGAGAAAATGAAATTCAAAATATGAGGTTAGAAAGAACGATCACGTGCGTATTTGTATTTTTTAAATAAACAAATATTTATTTATTTAAAGTTTCAAAATTTCGGCTCATAACAAGGCCCTCATCAGGATTAGTTTTTTAAAAACAATACAATACATTTTTTTCCTTTTTGGACTCACAATACACAATCACCATCTTCGACAAACTAACTCTGCCAAACGAGATCATGGCAAGTAAGAAAAAAACAAAACACAAAACAATATATTGTATTGTTTAAATTATTTTATTACTATTTTATTTTATTCACACAGAGAACTATTATAAAATATTATAATTATTTATAGAGTAGATTAACCTATTATTATATAAAACTTAAATGCTTTCAATAAGATTTTAAAATTAAGTCCTTATTTTTACTTCAAACTAAGTTTTTATCAACAAATTTAACGAAGATTATCTTTTACAAAATTTAACATATAACATTCAAAGACATATGTACAGGTTTTCTTGGAGACAAATTGCAGACAGTTGAAAAAAGCCTCGATTCCTTCCCCACCCATTTTATATTTGGCTTCACTTAGCTGATGCTGTATTTCCGATCGAAGAACATATGTGGGCGTTCTGACATAATTTAAGCAACCAAAGATACCTTTATTACAACTGATTAAACCAGCGTCCCCTTTCATAAAAATTATAGTTTAATTTGAAGAAAAAATCTCCGAATTTTTGTTCTTTTTTTCCTTTTCTATTTTTATCTTCTTTCTGTTTTTTCTACTTTTTTCTATTCTGTTTTCATTTTTATTCAATAACTAGCCTCGAGTAAGACCAGGGGTTATTGTTGCCCGACGATGTCTTTTAAGACTGAACGGCGTGTGTTGTGTTTACCTAAATTGAATCAAATAATATGTATGAATGTATGTATGTATGTATGTATGTATGTTGAAGGCAACCCCTCTAGGAGAAGCAAATCCTTGATTTAAAAAACCATAAAGCGAGAGACCAGTACCTGCATTAAGCTGGTCTGCAGTTTAACTTGTTGCTGACTATCTTGCTCTTGCTTGTTGCTGGATATCAACATTTTAAACCGAAAGAGAGAGAGAGAGAGAGAGAGAGAGAGAGATTTAGCTGTCGTACAAAGCTAAAACTCTGTGACATCATCTTTGTATAGATACTCCCTCAGGAATTTGTCTATAAAAATAGTCCTGTGGCGATGGAAAAGTTGTGACGCGTGTAGGTCTGAAATGCTGGAAGCATGTAATAATTCATATGCCATCATCATATGTATGCATGTATGTATGTTTGTATGTGTGTATGTATGTATATGTGTATGTATGTTTATATATGTACATGTGTTTGTATATGTATGTATATCTATGTGTATATGTATGTATATATGTATGTGTATATATATGTTTATATGTGTTTGTATGTATATATATATATGCTTGTGTGTGTAAGTATGCATATGTATGTGTATATATGCATATATACGTTTGTGTTAATTGCATATATATGTATGTGTATGTATATGTAGGTAAATGTTTGTGTATGTATGTATATGTGCATATGTGTACGTATTTGTATGTGTATATGTATGCATATGTGTGTTTGTATTTGTATATGTATGTGTGTATATATGTGTATGCATATGTATGTATATGTGTATGTATGCATGTGTGTATGTATATGTATGTGTATGCATGTGTATTATGTATTGTGTATGTATGTATATATGTGTGTATGTTTATAGATATATATGTGTGTATGTGTATGTATGTGTATATATGTATGTATGCGTGCATGTATATATATATATATATATATATATATATATATGTTTGTATACGAATGACCGTCTTCAGTGTCATGTCTGCTTGAGTGTGTGAATTCGTCGGCTGGACTAAATAAGTCAATTTCGGGCTCATGGAATTTCAGTATATAAGGGAGTGGCACTCGTCTGACAAGACGTTGCAATTATCATGCACGTATGCTCGGACAAAAGTATTAATATTAGATCAATGATATTTAAAATGTCTTTTGAAATGATACACGCGTTTATTGGAAACAATACAGCGCAGTTCCAGACAACAACAAAAATCGATATATATCATTCAGTATTTAATACTGTGTGACTTATTTGTTATGACGGCTGTCAGACATTCAGATTAGTTTTAATGACATATCTTTCTGAAATTAACTAAAATTTTATTTCGCATCTGTTGAAAAATCAACTGAAGTTTGCTCAAGGTTTGAAGTTTCCGTTGGTGAATCCGAAGTTTAAACTGATTCCGTTGGCGTACTTCCCTTTTATCCACTCTCTTGTTTGCACTCGAATTTATTAATGACAGTAGCGGCCTTAGCGCTGTTTATTAATGGCAGTGATGGCCCCAACGCAGAGGCCGATAAACTGAAGAAATCAAAAGGAAAATGACAAATAATGTGTCTCTTCTATGACTTCAGGTTTATCAGATTTTAAAGTAAATTAATTTTTAGATATTCGCAATGTTAAATAAATAAATATAAGTCACAGAAATTAATTTTCTGGCTCTTGTTTGTGGAATGTTAGAAAAATAAATTGAAATAGAAACACTAGACAGAGCTTAACGGTATACGTATTGAAATTATAATGCAAGAAATATTTTGCAAAGTGTGTTTGCGGCTTAATGAAAAAACCTGCTTACTTGATACTGCTCGGCTATATATAACAGCATACATTTCTTTTACTCTAATTCACCCCAAACAAGCAACATTGCCATTTGAATGTAAGGATCTACTTTTTTATTACAAGGGAGTCATCGCTTATCAAGGCCCGAGGGTCACTCGAGTATAAGGATTAATGAGTGTAAGGTGATCACTAAGACAACAGCTTAGTGATCGTTGGTGGTGGGTGTTGAGTAGAATTTGATTATTTAAGGGGCGAGACATCAAAAACTTGTTTATATTGGACTTGAAGACGACTATGCTGTAGTCAGCTGGAAAGCATGCCAACGGAATCGAGTTCCATAAGCGGGCAGTTCTAGGAAAGGAGCTTTGTTCATGGAATCTACGTTCAGATATAGGTACAGATAAAACGTAGGGGAAAAATTTGGTAGACGAATGTCTTTTGTGAAAGTTTGACGTCGGAAACCATAGATTAAAGCTCGGATGAGCACCTGCAATGAAAATAACGATACAGAAGAAACAGGCTCGCAACGTCTCTTCTTTAGGAAAGCGGCTGCAGGGAGGAGAAATGGGTATCATCCACTAGGTTTCGAAGCTGGTTCTGAACTTTGTCAAGGCAGGATAGGTTATCTGAGCAGCTTCTGTCGAGATGTGGCAAAACTCCATTTTTGGGCGTATTTGGCTCCTATGCAAGTCGGATGCTATAGAGAATGAATTCATAGAGCATAGAAGTAGTTCTGATATGAAGATTCAGAAACAGTACTAGTCAGTCATCGATTATCTATAAACTGTTCGATGAAGCGAGATATTTGAGGTTTTGTTATTCTTTGTTTATATTTTTATTGTCACAACCAAATGATCAGATCCCAGCAGTGACAGAACTTGGGATGAGGGCATGTTGTTAGAAAAAGATCCAAAAGCCGTGCAAATTGTCCGTCAGCATCAGGTACCCGATTGGGGTCGTTAACTATCTGTTGAATAAAATGTAAGGATGTTTGAAGTCATCCTTAGGAATGTCCCTATCACATGAGAAGGAAGCTATCTCCAATGTAAACACATATTCCATATCCATAACGATCTTGAGCAGAGAGCTTGAATGTGAAGTTAGAATATCCTTTGATGGCGAAATCGGCTAAGAAAGCAATGAAATTAATGCCACACAACAAGAATTGGACAGGTTTGGTCTCCCGTAATTGGATTTCAACCATTGGAAAGTTGGAACGTGGACTCGTGATGCTAGAGAAGGAAACCTTGTAGTAGTGGGTCTACGTTGGAAGTTGAGGTTTTAAGTTTTCTCTTGTTTTAATTGTTGTAGTTGTTCATAGTTAGGTTGGGGGTTGTGGAAGAAGTCACAGAGTTCGTTAGAGCATAGCTGAAGGGAAGTGAGAAATAGATAGAAATAGGGAGGAAGGAGAACGTGAGGAAGGAAGGCATTTGTAGACTAATGAGAATATAAAGATGTAGCAATTCCCGCTAATATGGTCCAGACTCCATTCATCAAATGGCAACGTAGCAATCTTGATATTATACACCTGCTGATAGGACGACCTCCTTGAGAGTTACTTAGAGGTTCGGGTCCTTGACTATCAGGGGGATAACGTTAGCCCAGGAAAGTGTTTACTTAAAGCACTTTTATTTGTGACCTGGCAAAAAGAATAGAATGAAAAGAGAATGTAGGCATCTTTATCTTTTGATCACTAAGAACTAAGAACCACGACCAATAATACAGCGTTTCTTCCCCCTTTGTCAGAAACATCGCTCATTCATTGTAAATGAGGACTGAAAAAAAATAGGGGGAGTGAGAGTTTCTGGGCTGCCGAAAATGCACCCACGATGCTTTTTCTAGTCTCCTTAAAAGCAAATATTTCGGACCATGTCTACATAGTCTCTACGTCCATTCAATCACTTGTGCTATTAAGGTGCGTCTATTCAATTTACGTGTTTAGCGATGAACACGCTTTAAGCTTAAACGTGACGGATTGTAAAACCGACGGATAAACTGACACAGAGATGCGAGGATGCATCTAAAACTTCAAACTTCAATCTTAAGCGTGACAGACAGACCAATTGACCGATAGCTCGAGCTTCTCGCGGAGATGATTGGACGCATGTAAGATAAGATCTATTCATATGAGAGATAAAATATTATTTATAAACATTGCACGTGACAGACAAATAGTCGGAGCGACCGACGGACGAAGCGTTGTATATAGGTTGGTTGGTTGTTTTTGTATTACGGCATATCAACCCTTTTCGGGTTATTTAATGCCGAATCCAGTGATTTTAAAGAAAATTTTTTTTAATAGAATATATTTGTTGTTTTCACGTCGGTTTCTATTTAACCCATAGTTGGGACCCTAACAGGTACTACTACTCCGGGTCAGAGTTGACCTGGGAGCAATGGTAATTAAAGGGTAGCTCCACACTCCCCAAAGCCCACAAGCTGGGGCCTCACCACTGGATATACTTTAAGGTCATATCCAGGACCCCCATTGAGGGACTTTTACCCTCTGCAGAGGGGCAGTCGGCGTATTCTAATGCCCCACCGACATGGCCACGTTGTATATAGGATAAGAAAGAGTGAATAATATTGATAAATCTGATTATATCTGAACTTGACTTACTTAATTTCGCAGTAAAATTTCTATTGCTGATAACCATAAGATAATTAAGCGGTTTTGGAAATGACTTACACTTATATTTATGAAGAAAAGGAACAACTGCATCTTTTATTTACCAGCTTTGAATTGGAGAGTACATTGACGTATACCGAGAAGGTCTCCAAAGCACTTCTAAATCCAATCTTACCGAGTTACTCTTTCTCCACCAAGTTACTCTTTCGTTATTTAAAGAGAAATGGTGAAATTTCTGGAAGATTTTGAAGAATGATTCGAAATCTTTTTTCCAAAATGAATACATAATTACATTGTTTTCTTTCAAAATTACTACATAATTGCATTGAACCATCAGATAAAACTAGCCCTCCTAACAAACCCAGGACCAGTTTATCTTTAAAGAATAAAGATATATTTCTACATTTTAGATATTATAATCTTTATCTTGTCATTTGGTATTCAAATTTCGTGAGCGATGTTTCTGATAAGGAGAAAATAATTGCTTTTTTGGGGTTGGAAGTTATCCGTAAAACATTTATCGTTGACTAGTGTTTGACCGTGAAGTAGTTTTTTTTAGCTCCTTACATCAAGTGGCTTCATGCCTTGCCTGGAGTGATTTCCATAAAAAAGTGAATTCCGAGAAATCAGTCATATATGGCACCTTATCTGCCTAATCGGATCTTTGGTCAACCGTCTGAGAATCTGTCGAACTTTCCAGGCGATCAAATACATATACTTTGAATTATTTCCGACAAAACGATATAATTACTCGTTGACTTGCTTTTCAATCATGTCTTGTTAAATATAGATTCGTAGTCAAGCTTTCGAATAAAATAAAAATAGAAATGACGGCATTAACCTTATTGGAATGTTAAACTGGTCCACCCCCCGAAGGAGGGAGTTCCATGGGAGTATGAAATTCACAAGTGGTCCCCAGTCGCATGTATATCCCGATTAGGGAAGATGACAAAGTTATATTTTTGCAACCCTTGAAGAGAGGTGTTGACGTTCTCCTACATACAGTGGTCAAAATTCTCAAATTGGTCACCCATCTGGTACTGACCAGGCTGAACGTTGCTTAGCTTCTGTGATCTAACGAGAACCGCTGTCCTCGACGTGATTACGCCGTATACACTAGCTTTCGAATACTAGCCACACATGTACTGATAGCGGATATCAATTTAATTGGAGAGAAAAAAAATCTGTTCTTTTCACTACGACTTCTTGCTTATGACGTCATGTCTTTGATTTAGTTTTTGGTGGAATTTCCTACTTTTACATGACAAACACATCCACACATACCATATTATTACAAACTGCTGTTGCCGTTGAGTATTATTAATTCATTAATTTCGAACGAATCAGATTATTATTGTTGGCATTTTTTTTCACCGACCCTAGCCAGAATCTTTCTAGAAAGATATCGGATACACACAAGAAGGACTACATGAAGGTTTATAACACCCCTAAGTGAAAATGTTTCCGTGAAACTGTAACTCGACCACCTGCGATAGTCAAAATTTACATCAATAACGGTTAAAACAGAGCTGAACGTTTACTATGTGAGCAATCCCGGGCAATTCCCGATAGTCTTGCCGATTCCATTTGTTTGATTGGTGGCTCAAACCAAAATAAGGAAAGACGACTTCAACTGAGCGGATTTGGAGATTGATAATAATGTTTAATAATTATATTGTTTGGTGAAGGAACTCATTGCATTGGGTATAGTAGTATTCACGATTGAGAACTTGAGAATCAGTTTGACTTGAGGTCAATTCCCAGGTTGCTTTGTGTGAGAAACTTTTGATGGAAAATGAATTAATATGCGCAAGTGATTTTATTAAATTGGCCAATCAGGGTCGATTCAATTTTGACACTGCGAAGGTTGATTGGCTGAATGAAACCTTAGACCTTGCCAACCTTCCCACGTTACCTTCCTATAAGAAGGTGTGCGGGAGCGATTTTTAGCAGTTGAGTTGAATTAGAGCAGTTGTTGTAAGGAGTTGAGTCTGACTGCTCCTCAACCCACGCTACACCCTAACGCTCACTGACCGAGAGAGAAGGAGGAAAGAAGAAAGGGACAATTCGTGCGTCGAAAATGTTTTTTTTCTGAGCGAACTATTCACGCGACTGTAAATCTCTGCGTTGTTGAGAAAAAATGGTAAATTGCATATAATTTTTATCATGTAACTTTACTGTAAATTAGTAAATATTGTGTTCAGGAGTTTATTTAATAAAAGCAAGAACTGACGACTGGGGTTTTATTTTATACGTTTCCTACGGAATGCGTGACTCAAATACCAAACGAACACCGTCTATTTGAGTCAATTTTTTTCAGAAGACAGCAAGCAGAAAAAAGACAGCAAACCTGAAGTCGATTCCAAACTATGGCCCGTGGCACTCCTATTTACCTAGCGACTTTGGGCTGTTTCTTTTGTTTTATTTTCCTCCTATTTTTTTTTATTCTTTTACTTACGGACCACTGGTAAAGCAAAAAATAACAGGAATCGCGCATCAGACCCCGTCATCATATAGGCTATCAAGGCCACGCTACTGGAATTTCTTGTGTGTTCCGAAATCAGAACAACCTTAGGACTACATTTATGTACCGGTGAACACTTCGGAGTTTTTACTTGTTACATTTGCTGCCGTTTGACCAGGATTCGACTGGGGTCTTCACCTGTTGCAGAACAAACTGAAATCGAACTCGGCTTACCCAAGTTGTTATTTCCTGATGTTAACTACGCCTTCATGCTGTTGCTCTTAACTCTCGTTTCCATGCTGTTGCTGGTTTGTTATATAGAAATGCAGATGTAAAAACTCTAGATTTACATGGGCTCTTTGCTATTCATTGTTTTCAGAAAAAAAATGTGTGCCGCCAAACAACATATATAAAAATCTAGCTCCGACTGTCTTCACCGAATTGATTCATTTCTTGTCTCGTCAGGTAATGATGTACACTACAAAATGGTGCAAACACCTTCAAATGATTTTGCGAAACGACTTCACGCGACTGGCCTTCAAAATGCAATCAGTTATATATGGTCAGTCGCCTGTCTAATTACACGTACGATTTACTCCTCTCGTATTCGCCTACGGATCCATAGGACATTCTCATCGACACGTGAATATGCACTGAATTATTTCCGGGCATAATCATATGATTGCTTATTAAATTATTTCCCAAATACGTCCTGTTAGAGACAGATATTTCGAATGATGGTACTAACTGTAATGCTGGACATATTACTTTAATTAGTGATTTTTCGGTATTCCAGTGTGCGACCACGATGGCCAATTACCATTTTACATATATATTAGATAATTCTATTAGTTTCTCAGTTTTTTTTGTTGACGTTCTAACGTACTAGTATGTATTTAAAGTACATGCCATCAATTCAGTTTTCGTTTAATGTACGTGTCACGAATTCAATGTTTGTTGAAACGACATTACATATATTCGTTCAAATTAGGTGTAATATATCCAATGTTCGTTCAAATTAAGTGTAATATATTCAATGTTCGTTCAAATTAAGTGTAATATATCCAATGTTCGTTGACACGACATCACATGAATTCAATGTTCGTTTAAAGTGCACTACACGAATCCAATATTTGTTCAAATGGGGAAAAATTTCTGTAGTTTGTGTAGTTGTTCATTACTATCAGTTAAAATAGAGAGTTTTATAATGTTATTCAATATAAATTATATAAGTTATTTTTTTTACAGATGTATTAATGAATAGGCTTTCTATATACTGTGTGTGTGTGCGTGTGTGTATGTTTGTCTAAACTATTAAACATGAATGCTCCCCAAAACATATGCCTCAATACTTGAAGAAACATTCTAATCGACCGCGAAAAGAGATGACATCTGCAGAGTCAATAAAAGGCAATAACAACACGACAACAAAATCTACAGATAAGATTGTTGAATCTCTTGCAACATCTGTGGAAAACTGTTGCAAGCCAGAATTGGTGTCATTGACAAAAAAAAAAAAAAAAAAAGAAGCATGTTAACGGATATGAAAAGAACAGAACCAATACCCAGTAATAATTCTTGCCAACAACGTTGATCCATTTTGATAGCATAAGCGATGCACGGTGTAATTCACAGAACCAAGTCCGTTTAAGTTCTCAAGTTTTTTTTTATCAGCCCTCAAATCCAATGTAAACAAGTTCTTGTTGTGCCGTCCCCATAAATAATCAAATCTTATCCAATTTACACCATTACCGATTATTACGCTATTACCTTACATCCATTAACCCTTATCCTTGAGTGACCTTCGGGCCTTGATAAGTGGTGACTCCCAAGTAAAAAAAAAAAAAAGACAAAACCAAATATGAAATAACTTTATTCATACTTTGATACTCTGTTGCAGCACATTATCATTCGTTTTAGTAAGGAACCAGTTAATTCATGGTAACCTTCCCCGTGTCAGCGAGTTCCACACTTCAGTAATAACTCCTTTCATTTCATCGATATTTAATCGATAATATTTTCTTAACCTCTTATTAATTATTCCACAGTAATCTTCAAATGGATTCTCATTTCGTCTCTTTGCAGTTCATTTACGAATGGCTATTCTCTTTTCTGGTAGATAAAGGCGAAATGTTACTTATTTGGAGCTATTCTTACACCAGTTTTGGTGGTAGGTGACGGTGCCTAAGCTGTTAACGACACAGACTGACAATATGGGTGCGCTAAGTTCGAATCCAGTTGATTCCACAGAAAAATTATCTCTTTAGGACGTAGACAACCATCACATGGCCCCTCCCATAAATACCTGATGTCTTACTAGGAACTTTTCTGACTAGAAAGATATTGTGGAAACCAATGTTGACAATAGAATCATCTGATTCATACGAAATGAATGAATGGACCCCTTCTGGTTTATGATAGTAACATGTGAACTCTTACCAAATGGCTGGAAAAAGAACTTTGTATACAAGAAGACTAAGAGCTGCTGTCACCATCTATGGGGACGGGAGTAGGACCGCACCCAACAAAGGAGCACGATTATGATTTTCTGCGTATATCAGCGTTGATTACATAGTCAAGAAACAGATTTGCTGGCCACTAATCGTGAGCAATATTCTTTTGTGAATACCGAAACACAGAATCTACGTAAAGTAACTGTCGGAGGACATACGAACCACTTCTGGATACCTGCATGGCTAAGAGAGTTTGAATTACCCAAGAGACATCATCGTCCAGTGTTTTCAGTCTCTCTGTACAAGGGTTTGTGAGGAAAACCGGACATTAGAATACTTCATCTTACGAATAAACTCTGAAAAAATATTAAAAATATCATAGTATTCGAAGCTCATATGAGATCTATTCGGTTGCCCACTGGCCCATACGATAAATGGTGCACTTTCTACTAGTAATATTACTTCAAATAACAGCTCTTAGCAGATACTTCACCAGCCTAGATGTACGAGGGGCGTGCAATATGTAATGCCCCTGACGCAATCCCCATAGCAGTAGAGCAACGAAACTTGGCACAGTTATTAGTCTTTCTCTACATAGGAACCACCCAGACTTATGCATTTCTCCCATCCTTTGATGCAGCTCTGGAGACCGTTTTTGTAGAACACCCCAGGTTGGTCCTCCAACCACGACGTGACTTCAGAAATCAAGGCTGTATCATCTGGGAAACGCTTTTCTTTCAAAAACAACTTCATGGCTGGGAAGAGGTGAAAGTCAGAGGGTGCAAGGTCAGGAGAGTATGGGAGGATGGGGAAGGATTTCATAACCACACGCCCGTGCTTCTGATTTGGCGACATGCGAATTGTGGACCGGAGCGTTGTCCTGCAGGAGGAGGGTACCTTTGCTGATCTTTCCCCGTCTCTTGATTTTGATAGCTTCCCTTAATTTCCTCAAAAGTGAAGCATAATAGGCTTCTGTAATTGTGGTACCCTTTGCCAGGAAATCTATCATCACTACTCCGTCCTGATCCTAGAAGACTGTGAGCATGACCTTGCCAGCGGAGGGCTGCACCCTTGCCTTCTTTGGAGGTGGTGAGTCCAAGTGCTTCATCTGCATTGACTGGGCTTTGGTCTCTGGATCATAGTGATGGACCCAGGTTTCATCCTGTGTAATCAGTCTTTTGAAAAACTTTGACTCATCTTCTTGGCACATCTCCAGATTCATTCTCGAGCACTCGACGCGTTCTCGCTTCTGGAATGGTGTGAGCAACCTGGGAATCCATCTGGCAGACACCTTATGCATATGCAAATGGTCATGAATAATAGTTTCCACAAACCCTGTACTAATCTTGACATCTTGGGCTATTTGGCGAATAGTAATGTGCCGATCTTCCAAAATGGCAGCCTCAACTTGACGGACAGATGTCTCATCAATGGCAGAAGAAGAGGCGACCAGGTCTGGGAGCTGTTTCCACAGACTTCCGGCCATGTTTGAATTCATGATGCCAGCGTTTTACAAGATCATATGATGGGGCATTATCACCATAAGTTTCTTTCATTTCATAAAAAATCTCCTGTGGTGTGCGCCCTTTCAAACACAAAAACCGGATCACTGCTCGACATTCAACAGGCTCCTTTTCACACCTGACTCAGTTCAAACACATGTAAAACAGAAACCACAATTAGTTCAGAGCTGTAATTTGCCACATAACCCGTAGAGATATAAATCATTACACATGCAAAATTTCAGCTAGATCGGACAACTGGAAGTGGGTCAGGGGCATTACTTATTGCACGCCCGTCGTATTCTTATCCTGGAATCGGTTAAGAGCAAAAGACTATACGAAAGATATACTATAACATAGTTAAATGTGTGACATGTTGGAGCCCTACAGTAGTGAACGAGTAGGGTTAACTAGATAAATATGCAATTTACCCAGTCGTATGTTTATTTACTCTTTATTATTTAAATAAATACAAATCCAATATTTGAAACAATAAGAAATGTCAATAACAAATAACAAAAAAGCAAAACAAAACAAAAAAAAAACATGGCCTGTTTCGGACGTCAAAGAATGACGACATTATCTAGTATCAAAATAAACCAAAGTTTTAGAGAACAAATAAATATAAATTATATAGGTAATGAGAATCAGGAAAGGGTTTGAGAGAATCGGACATTTCAATTATGTAATTTACAAGTTAATCAGAGGATCGGGAGTTGCGAAGAGTAGGTGATAGTATCGGGGAAGTCAAAGAACATTAAGATTTACAGAGCGGTTTGCAGCTCGACCCAATATTATGTGTTGAATGTAGAAAATAGACATACAATGAAAACTGCAATAAGCCACTGTCAGATTAGTTGATTCGCATGATATCTAACATCGGAAAGACCTTTATTCCAGCGTCTTCAAGGCGAGTGCTAATGAACGAAAGACGTTTTGTCGGAAATAATAGTCCGTTTAAAAGAACTACCGTATGTTTATTTAAACTGTTTATTGTACTTGTTTATTGCCTGTGTTTAAACACCGACCAACGCACCCAGCAACCCACACACACACATCGCGAATTGATAATCAGCATGTTACAAAGACATTTATTTACTGTCCTTATGAAGGGCTCATATTATACATACATGTAACAAGTACACATTATTTTGATGCAGTATGTAGCATGTCATTATTTACTCCGGTTTTATCAGGGAGAGGAAAACTAATGTTCTCTATATATTTACCAACTCAGTTGGTAAATATATAGTTGAACGTTCGGATATCCATGTATCTCACTTAGAGACCAGATGTTTTTGTTCCAGAAATGAAGACACTTGGTTCCTGAGATTTTACACTGAAGTAAAATAAAAAAAAACGATTTAAAGGATAAAACGAGATGCAGTGAGAGAATCAATATTATCATTAACACTAACACGATATGATGCTGCTGCTGATGATGATAATTCTAGTCTCCCACAATAGAGAACATAACTCGAAGATATATTTATTGTCTTCAAACGTCTGTATTTGACAGCATTAATCGAGGGTTTTAAGGAAAATGTCTTTCTCACACAATCGCAGATGGAGAGAAATTTATCATCATATATATCAGTCTTATGCATGGCAAAAAAACCCCAACAAAAATACAAAAAAAAAAAAAATCCCAAAACAAAAAACAAAAACAAAAGCGGCATGATATCAAACAACCCCCCCAAAAAAAAACAACAACAAAAAAAAAAAACAATAAAAAAAAAACAAAAAAACAAAACAAAAAAACAAACAAAAAAAAAAAACGACATGATACCAAAAAACGATTTGGATGATACTTAACGCTTTTTCGCCAAAACAAAGATAAACGCTAAGCACGGCCATAATAACAAATAACAAATATATATATATATATATATATATATATATATATATATATATATATATATATATATATATAAAAGGAAATAGTTAATAAAACATGTTTAAAAACACTTTGTAAAAGAGTTAAAAAAATATTTAATCTGAAAAGGAAACACTAGATAAGTGGATAGTCCTTAATCCGCGGAGTTTCGAAGAAATACTTTCCTTCTCATCAGAGGGTAGGAATTAGCAAAATGCGGGATTGGATTTTGCATGCAAAAGTATTTGATGAAACTGCAAGTAAGTCAAAGATCTTACTTTATAACAAAAAGTGAACCACAGGGAATAGGGTGAAGAAAAAGGTGATTTCACGTGAATCGATAGTCTGGTGAAAGGTAAAGTATTCAATGACGGTAAAATCCAAAAAAGTAAATCCAAGAAATATTAATTCTTTAATATTTATAATATATTTTAGTTTTACCATCTTGGATCATTTTGGTAAATTTAATTGTAATTTTTATTATATATATATATATATATATATATATATATATATATATATATATATATATATATATATATATATATCAGGTTGACAAGAAAGTTCTTACGGTTTCTAACTTTTATATTTGAATGAGTATGTCTCGGCAAAAAAAAAAATATTGATCAAAATAAGAGCAGTTAGACTCAACACACTTTTGTCAATGCAAAACAAGTGAATTCATGTCAGTAACGAAAAAATCCTGCGTTCTGGTGGCGATGAGATCGCTTAAGGCGTTTATGATATCGCTTAAGTTTTTGAGAATTTTTCACGCAGAAAGTTTTGGAGATGCTTGAAAAAGTGGTAGTCGGTAAGTGAGAGGTTTGGAGATTATGGTGGTTGAGGCATAATTTCGTAACCCAATTCGTTCAACTTTTGCAGGGTCGGGTTAGCAACGTGCGGTCGGGCATTGTGTTGGTGAGAATTGGGATTTTTTTTTATTGACTAATGATGCGTTTTGTTGTCGAAATTTCTGATGAATTTCATCCATTTGTTGACAATACTTCGCAGCCGAATTGGTTTTGTCTGCATAAAAAAAAAACTGTAATGGATGAGACCGGTCGCAGACCACCAAATAGTCAGCACGACTTTCTTTAGTGTAACTCTGGCTTCAGGAAGTATCGTGGAGATTCGTCAGTGTCTGATCACTGAGCTGAGCGTCGTCGGTTGTCGTAAAGAACCCATTATTCATCGCAAGTCACAACCCGGTCGAGATTGCGTGAAAGAAGGGAATATGACACCTCTTAACGGCGTTTAATTTGGTTGTCGTTCAACTCGTGAGGCACCCATTTATCAAGATTTTTTGTCTCTCCAATCTCTCTCAAGTGGTTGGAAATCGTCGTATACATTAGTCTAATTCAGAAACAAGTTTTCGAAAAGTTGTGCGTGGATTGGCTTCCACTAAGCCTCTTAACTGATTGTTTTCAACATCTGATGGCCAACCACTACGCTCATCATTTTCAAGACTCTCGTCGCCGCCACAAAATTTCTTAAACCACCATTGTGCTGTGTGTTCAGTAGTGGTTCCTGGGCCAAACGCTTCGTTGATATTGCGAGCTGTTTCAGCAGCTTTTAGGCCTAGCTTGAGTTGAAATAAGAAAATTGTGCGAATTTGCTTTTGCCATCTTATAGTCAACATTCTGGAAAGAAGACATAACTGTTTTGAAACGATTGTAACTTACACGATTAGATAGAGCGAAAAACGCCCTTGAAAATGATATATAAAGTAAAAGTATTATAACGAAAACTTATTTGAAAATACAGCATTTGAAATCATAATTAAAAATTCCGCAAGAACTTTCTTGACAACCTAATCTAATATATAAAAGGCTATACATCTGTCTTTCTGTCCGTCCGTCCGTCTGTCTGTCTGTCTCCATATTTTCAAACTTCCGAAACTAAAAGTCGCAGAGCGGCGCTAGGCCGCTCAAATAATTGGATTTTTTTAGAGGCCCTTCTTGTATGAGTCTTTAGCCGATTAATAGAGTTTTCAAGGGGTGAAAAATGTGTAAAAATTGAAAAAATCGTTATACATTTTGTTGGTTGGTTGTTTTTGTTTTACGGCATATCAACCCTTTTGGGTTATTTAATGCCGAATCCAGTGATTTTGAAGAACAATTTTTTAATAGAGTATATTTAAAAAATTTTTTTTTTTAAAGTCAGTTTCTGTTTAACCCATAGTTGGGACCCTAACAGGTACTACCAGTCCGGGTCAGAGTGGACCTGTGAGCAATGGCAAGTAAAGGGTGGCTCCACACTCCCCAAAGCCCGCAAGCTGGGGCCTCACCATCGGATATAGTTCAAAGTCATATCCAGGACCTATACTTTTTGTACATCTATCTTTATTTATTTTCAATTTTTAATGTTTAATCAGTTCATATACGTGTCATGTTAGTACAGTGGTAACCTAACCATCGTTCAATGCTACAGTTTTGATTTCGGTTTCGATTCTTTTTTTTTTTTTACTTTTGAAATTATGACTCCATATACGAAATCTGGACTAATTAAAATATCATATTTAAGTGTATTTTACGACCGGGCAAAGCCTGGCGCCCCGCCCGCCTCCCCGCAAGTATATATATATATATATATATATATATATATATATATATATATATATATATATATATATATATATATATATATATATATTAAGTGAAAGTGTCTGTCTCTCTGTCTGTACATTTCCCTACACAATAACTCCGTTAACTTTCAGTCTACAAACTCGAAATTCGATATACAGGGTCGTGAGATTTGGGAAAATCTTTTTAATCCGTTTTCGGACAGACATTTGGCTGTTAAGGCGTCAAAGTTCAACGATTTGACCTTTGAGAACTGTACCAATTTTTTTTTTATTGTAAGCAGAACTTTTTTTTTTTTTTTTAGTAAGGGTTGATTTTTTTATTAAGTTGAATTTCAAGTGTTTTCTTTTTTGTATTCTTTTGTATATTTTTGAAGATGAGTGTTTGTTGTATTTCGTATATTGTAGCTAAAAAAAATGCAAGGTGTTACCGCTCCATTTAACTTGGAAACAGCTGAATTGCGTTGAAATTTTTCGCACGCGATGATTAGCTGAGTCGGAATATTTAAGTTCATTTTGCTTTCAATTCTCATAATAAGGGATTTGTCTCTAGTTTGCCGGTTTTCTTTGAAAAACATCAGATTGCATTTTTGTTTGTTTATTTTTGTTGGTATTGATATTTTTGATGAGAGTTTCTGTTGGTTATTTTTTGTTGAACAAGAGGGTCACATTTCTTCCCTGTTTTGTTTTTAGTTTAGCTTGAACGAATTTCCTTTTTGGCCGTTGTTTCTATTTCAAAGAAGATTTGTCTGTGATCAGTTCAGGATCACCATCTCATGATAAATTGATGATTTACTCTTAATTATTAATTCAAGACTACACAAGGTAGAAGAAAACTTCTTTAAGATAAAACGACGAAAAAGGTTTGCTAAACAGATAAAGGAAGATGAGATGAGCCAGGAATAAGTAAGCGGTTCCTTCGGCGCAGGTTGGTTTGCCGAAGCGCCCAGTAAGTCGTCAGCTTCTCCGGTGAGACGTTGATTGATAAGCTGTTACATCCAGTGGATACCCGGCAAGCGTTGATAAGCGATTGCGTTCAGTGGACAGTCAGCAAACGTTGAGAAGCTATTGCGTCCAGTGGACAGCCGGTGAGCGTTGATAAGCTATAGCGTCCAGTGGACAGCCGGCGAGCGTTGATAAGCTATTGCGTCCAGTGGACAGCCGGCGAGCGTTGATAAGCTATTGCGTCCAGTGGACAGCCGGCGAGCGTTGATAAGCTATTGCGTCCAGTGGACAGCCGGCGAGCGTTGATAAGCTATTGCGTCCAGTGGACAGCCGGCGAGCGTTGATAAGCTATTGCGTCCAGTGGACAGCCGGCGAGCGTTGATAAGCTATTGCGTCCAGTGGACAGCCGGCAAACGTTGAGAAGCTATTGCGTCCAGTGGACAGCCGGCAAACGTTTATAAGCTATTGCGTCCAGTGGACAGCCGGCGAGCGTTGAAAAGCTATTACGTTCAGTGGACAGCCGGCGAGCACTGAGAAGCTATTGCGTCCAGTGGACAGCCGGCGAACGTTGATAAGCTATTGCGTCCAGTGGACAATGATACGAGAGGAAGATAGATCTGTCTTGTTTGCCGGTTGAGTTCACTCTGAAGTGTTGTCTGTGTTTCTCCAAGGGGTTAAAAATAGTTCATAGGAACAGATGAAACTCATCTGCTCTGCAAACTGATTGGTCCCTTGTAGTCGAATCGCTCAGCATGGAGGCATCAATTTGCAGAAGAAAATAGTTTTTTATTTTGCTGCTACAGACCTAATCACATTGAAAGGGTATCCATAAAATAACTGAACGTCAATACGGTGGCTAATTGTTTAATTTATATTCATTTACCATGGTTAGGGTCAGTAAGTGAGAAATTCGTATAGTAAATTAGCTCACCAGTAGAAAAAGAAAATGCTATTTTTCTTCCAATGTGCGTTTTGTGTGCTCCACAAAACCGTTAATGGCAGTCTCTCGAAAAGACTGTCAAACCCCATGACATAATAATAATGTAATTTACCAATTTAAATGTAGTTGCAGTGCCAACTGCATAGTTTGGTAGTTGAATTCACGACACTTATATAACAAAATCAGAAATGAGATCCATCTACCAACGGACGTTCTAAGTAACACATCCGGGTCTTCCATAGCTGATTATTCAAACGCTCATCTAAAGATTTTGGAGACCATTCACGTTCGTTTTAAGAGACTTGCTCTTAGTAAACAAAAGAAATGTCTCTCAAGTTTGAATGTGATTAGCCTCTATGATATTTAAGCATTGTACGTAGATAATAATGCAGCTTTAATTTTACATATATAGTGTCTTCTTGTTTCATTTTCTCTCTCCATTAATAGATCATAAGGCTTGTACGTACAGTTTATCTAATGTTTTTTCTCTTTAAATTATAAATAAAATCACTCGATCCAGTTCTAGAGGAGTGAGAGCGAAACCGGTCAGCTAACCGCCTTTTATTCTCTTTTAATCATGAATATAAAAAGTCTTCTCTTCATAATTGCAATATTGAAACTGTATACATCACAAATAAGCATGTCGGAAAAAAGGCTAGAAAACCTGTGACTATTTTAGAAAATTCTCAACGTTTCATCTCCATTTTTGGGCGACTTCCTCAGGAGATTGATAAGGATGGTTGAGGAAAATAAAATATACCTTATTTGGTATATTTTATTTTCATCAATCAGACTAGGTTCTTAGCTAGCCGAGTGAATGCCTCCCTCCATCCCCGATAGGAAACCTCCAAAATACCCACAAACTGATCCTTTCTTTTTCGTCCCTGGCTACCCCAATAAGCGATCTTGGAGAAACTTCACATACCCCACTCCCCAACCAACCCCAGTTTCTTTGCTCCACAGTGGCGTATCTATGTAAAATGGCGCCCATGGCAAAGTTTGAATGTGCGCCCCTTCTTAATAATTTATACCTTAGATATACCTAACTACTAATTTAAAATTTTGTCAAGCAATTTTTGCGCCCATGTCAAAGTGGCGCCCATGGCACGGGCCATGCCTGCCATACCCTAGATACGCCACTGTTGCTCCAGCCTAGAATTTCAGCCCATATAGAGAGTGACTTGGTATGTACGTAGTCACTGCGACGAATTCTTTGTTTGGGAACACGGACGAGAGTAGATCGCTGAATTGCAGAATTGTCTTTATTAATTGATCCATATGAACAGTGTCGCCATACTTCATCATTTTGTCAAAAAACGGACAACATTGGCATTTCTCCAATTTGTCATACACGGAAAACGATAATAGAAAAAAAAAAACAAAACAAAAAAACTTTGTAGCAATTTAATCATTCACATTAATTATTTAAGAAAATTAGTTGTTTACTAATGTTTTATTTATTTAGCAATCATTCGTGCAAAATAGGCAAGGCACACCCACACCAACACACACACACAGACAGAAAGAGAGAGAGATAGAGAGGGAGAGAGAGAGAGAGAGAGAGAGAGCGAGAGAGAGCGAGAGCGAGAGTGAGAGAAGAGCGAGGGTAAAAAAGAAAGGTACATGTCAACAAATACCATCTCCCGGAATACTTCGTAAATAAAAGAAAGGAGCTTCTTACTCTCGTTTGTATATAATTTTCCTTTCTACTTTTTCCTGATGAATTTTTATTTATATGAAAGTTTTATCCATGATTTTTTGTGAGATTTTCTACGGCAAGATAACTCTAATTAAATATCGAGATAAATAAATAAAAACCCAGCGAGCCTCTCTCAGAATGACTTGCAGCCTCCCTACAATAAAATATGACTAAAGATGAGCAGGTGCGATTTTTAATGAATATAAATATAATTAAATATATAACTATTACTTATATAAAACTATAACTAATATATATATATATATATATATATATATATATATATAATATACATAATATATATAATATATATAATATCTGTAAGATATATAAATAGTATATATATAATGTGTATATATATTAAATATGATATATATACAATATAATAATATATATTGCACATATATCTTATACATAAATATTATATATATTATATATTATATATATTATATATTATATATATATATATTACATACATATATTATGAATATTATATATCATATTATGTATAGATATTATATATTATATATATTATATATATTATATGTTATATATATTATATATGTGATATATTATATATATTATATGTTATATATATTATATATATGATATTATATATATTATATATATTTTATGTAATATATATATATATATATTTTTTCTATATAATATTTTGATTGCAGAAATCCCCTCTGGACCAAACTACCGTAGGTTTGCAATCACAGATGCCACATACAAAATAATTATGTTTAGACCATTAGCCACTATCTTAAGTAACTTTAAATCACCATTTTAAACATATTTAGTCGTTATGATAAAACCATTTATTTCATCTTAGGAGTAATATCATCACAATCGCAGCAACTTTAGTGAAAGTAGTTCCTATTTTCCCTCTAAATAAGAAGTCTTGCTACCGCCCAGTCATCACAGGGAGGATTTCTGTACTTTCGACAGATATGGAGTTCCATCCTTATTAACTGGAGCATAAACTCATAGGCATCACATCATATTCCACTTTACCAATTAAAAAATAGTAAATTATCCATTTCTCGCATTCCGCCAAATCTCATTGGCAGAAAGGTGACAATTCGTTCATCCTAGAGTCTACGTAATATAAAAAAAAAGCAAAAAAAAAAAACAAACAAAAAACAACAAAACAAAAAAACAAAAAAAAAAAACAAAAAAAAAAAAAAAAAAAAAAAAAAAAAACGAACGCTCCAGAACTTTTCAAATACTTTTTTGGTCACTCTCTACCAGAGGAAATCGTGTTTTTTTTTTTTAAAAATATCAACTACAAATATAATAACATTAAATATACCGTAGATGTTTATTGTTCGTATACTGTTACGCTACCGTGCTAAATCTTTTGTGTTTACATAAATCGTACATGTTGATAATAGATACTATTTTTCGACACATCGGCACATGCTTATAAACCATTATTTTCTTCTTTTGTTTAAGCTAGATAAATCTCTTTTTTTTTTTAAAGTACGATTGACTAAAATTCTTTCTATATACGCTAAATAAAAAAATAAAACGGATTAAGCGATTAATATGACCGAGACCCGGATTTTGCTGAAACCTTACACAATGAACTATATTACTTGACTAACATTTAATCATAACCAGAAATTAAGAGTTTATTTACTTCAAAATCTCCTTATATGTGATTTTGAAGCCTTTAAACTGTCTATTACTGACTATTTCCAAAGAGCGTTTGCGTGTGTATGTGCTTGTGTTTGCGTGTGCGTACGCATTTATGTGCGTGTGTGTGTTTGTTTGTGTGTGCGCCTGTGTGTGCGTCCGTGTGTGTTTGTGAGTGTGTATATGCGTGTATGCGTCTGTGTGTTTGTGTGTGTGTGCGTATGTGTGTGTGTGTTTGTTTGTGTTCGTACGATACAAATCAATCTAATACTTACGTCAACCAGACTCAGCCACAGCATATACACATATGTATACATATATATTATATATATATGTATACATATTTTATATATATATATATATATGTTTATATATATATATAATATATATATATATATATATGTATATATATACACACACATAAACACACATACTTTCTCTCTCTCTCACACACACGTATATATATATATGTATATATATATAATGGTTATACAGTTTTTTGTTTTCTTTAGAATGACTTTTGAGCTGCTAACCTGATGAAGTGGTAATCTCTAACCAGAGATCGCCACAGAAACATGTCTGCACTTATGCAACTATTAATTTGTATAAATCTTCATAACGCCGAAAATACGCTTCAAATGATTTTTTCCTCTTCTCTTCCTCGTATTTAAAATTGTTTATCGCGGTCCATATTGTATTCTGAGAAAGTGCTGAATTGCTTTCCGCGCTCGCATTATTTTTAACAATTTCTGTAAGTAACTCCTCTGTTCGTAATTGACGTCCGGCTAACTGTTTTTGGACTTCCTTTTGCTGTTCCTCAGTTCGTATTTGACATTCCGCTAACTGTTTTTGCAATTCCTTTTGTTGTTCCTCGAATTGTGACTGACGCTTTGCCGCATCGATATGCAACTTGGTCAAATATTCCAACGCTACTTTCAATTCGTCCATTTTGCTTTGTCAGCATTATCAATTTCCAAACGTTCGCTGAATTTTACAAAACCGTTTTATTCTTTCTTATTTCTCCCTCCAGACAATAAAACGAACAGAAAAAACAGATATATATATAAAAAGTTCATTGTCTAAAAAAAAAAAAAAATCAAGTGTATATTTTTCTCCAGAGAAAAAAAAATAACGCCCGATTTTAACATGCAGAGATCTAAACATAACGTGAACAAGCATCTTGCTGCTCAACTCCCTCCTTAGAATGTCTCTGTAGTTATGGAATGTAATTCATAATAGCTCCTTGCGTCTCAGTGGCAATTAGCCTTTTTTTTCGGAGTGAATGTGAGTAAAAAAGAAAAGTACAAAAAATATAGAAAGAATATAAAAATCTAATGGAATTTAGTTTTCCAGAAATACCATAACCTGACACCTCCTCATAACTACACGATGAAACTAGCTTCGGGTGGTATCACACAAAATGGTCATGAAGGCTTAAGGAGAATAGGAAGACTGCAAAGAGAGAGAGAAAGTACACCATCATGTCCTTTACTGGAACGATGCAAAGAATATTTGGTATTTTGAGTGGACTTATTTATTATAGTACAGTCGGGGAAGCAGGATACAGAGAGAGAATTCACAGAGTCTAGCAATCTGAGTGAAAGAAAATTTCATCGTAGAAGTCTATCTGGCGTTGGGGGACATCTAGAATAAAGGCGTGGGATTTTGCTGCTTGTTGGTTCAGTCTGTGGTTGTTTGTGTGTGAGGGATACCAGTGCTATTTCTATAAGTATAATATCTGCCTGTCTTGAGCCACAGTGAAAAAGAAATCCTTCTAGACTGAGCAATTATAATGTTTGTTCTAATCCATAGTGACAATTTTGATGAGTTGAGAATTACTCATATTAAAAACTGATCTTGTGTTCAACTCTACGCCGAAGGGATGCCAGTAAATAGATACCTATCGTTGGTCGGCGATCACTGGCGATATGGATTATTCTAAAGAAACAGAGTAAAAGAAGATAATTTTCTACCAAGAGGTGTTGAACTGAAGAAGTAAATTAAAGAGTGTCCATTACAATTGTGCTTTACTATTTGTATTGAACTATGTAGCACAATATTATTTTTTAAGCATTTATCTGTACTTATTAAATTATCTCATTTGGGTCAGTTAAAATACAGTGGGCACTATTTTTATAGAAATGTTACTAAACTCATATTTGCTCCGTGTTATTGGTCTTTCTGCACACACACACACACACGCACACCACACACACGCGCACACACACACACACACACACACACACACACACACACACACACACACGCACGCACACACACACACACACACACACACACACACACACACACACACACACACACAAAGAAAATTGTGCCATCCAGAAAAATATTAGCTTTATCAAATTTTTTTTTGTAAATGTCAGATGAATGAATAGATGTATTGAGCAAATAAGCTCTTCTATCGCTGTCAGGAATGATAGGTCAGAGAAATTTCAGCATATATTTTAACATGAAAAGACAACCAATACAACATGTATATATATATATATATATTCTTTTTTGTTTATCTTTTTATTTTATATATAAGGTAATATATACAAATTTCAAAAGATGATATATATATATATATATATATATATAAATTCATAAGCCTTTCTTTTCTTTTTCCTTTCTTTTTTGTATAATAATATTTAATAGAACAAGGGAGACTACTCCTGATGCTTTTCCATTTTGTTTATTTTGTCTGTCTCGTGTTGTTTGTTTTATTTTATTTCTCCTTTTCCCTTTTATGTTTTTTATCAACTCTAGCGAAGATATCTGAGTTTTCGACATTTAATAGTTCTCTTAAAGTGGTCCGATATATCTTTATAACTGACAAATGAAAAGAGTAAAAGACGAACCGGCCTTCATTTTACGCTGATTGACATCAAATATATTTTCCTTGATATTTCTTGTTTTTCTGTTTTTATTAGCGGAGTTGCTTAGACGTGTTCTCTCGTTGGAATCTTTTCTGCAACTAACTTGCGTTTCAGTTCTTAACGGTTAACTTTCTTTGGTAGAAACGCTGATTATATTTTTCTGTATTTTTAAGTTCATCAGCTTTTTTTGCTCTCGTCGCTGTCGCCGTTGTTGTCATGGTGACGGTCCACTTGGTCGCTTTAATTCCTTTGCGTCTTGGAATTTTAATCATTAAATTTATTTATTCTTATTAATACGATATTGATATATCCCAATATCACCACACACGAATCTTGGTAGTTATTGTTAAAATATAAACAACCTATTTTGTTAAAATCGATCGTAATGTCTTTTATTCAAATTTCTTATTTTACTAAATTACTGATTTCTAATGAGTAATTTCGTAACAATGGTTTACTGATAGTCATATGACACAAAATAAATGCCGTTCCCAAGCACTATTATACCCTTTCAGGAATCTTTGTTTGTGGCATGCGTATTGAAGTCTGGTATCGTTTTAGAATTCGTCAGCCATAAAATTGAATCTAATTTCCATTCAGGCTATCAAATTTATTTGTTGAACGCATGTGCGGAATGTTTCGCATTTCGCCAACCAATTTTGAAGTAATGTTTCATTTGTCGCCCCCATCTCAAGTCTGGGTTAAAAAAAGGCAACAACTGAAACAAAAAAAAAACAAAAAAAAACAAAACAAAAACAAAACAAAACAACAAAGACAACAACAAAAAGAAAATTAAAAAAAATAAGCAAAAACAAACAAACAAAAAAAAATAACAGAAAACAAAAACAAAAACAAAAAA
This sequence comes from Euprymna scolopes, assembly GCF_053919585.1. NCBI lineage: Eukaryota > Metazoa > Mollusca > Cephalopoda > Sepiida > Sepiolidae > Euprymna > Euprymna scolopes. The sequence goes on from NC_136484.1 coordinate 108,225,383, forward strand.
TATAACTCCAAAAAAATAAAACAAATGGCCAAACAAATAAACGCGAAGCTAGTATTTTATTTTATTATTCATTTTAATTCCCAATCACAAAAGTTAATCTAAATTTTGTTGTTATGTTAAAGTGCATATTCAAAGAAATCTCATTATAATTGAATGCGAACGTGCGCATGCAAATGCATACGAAGTGCAAACTGACGTCACTGTACGAGAAAGACTATAAAATGTAGAGAGAGAGAGAGCACGTTAGAGCAAACGATCGCGTGAGAGACGTCACAGCCGTATCGAAAAGTCACGCGTGGCGGGAAAATGAGGAAACATATGTCGTTGTTACACCGGAAAAAAGCAAGCTGAAGATCTTTCCTATTCTTTATCTACTTTGTGACTGAGGCTACAACGTGTTGGGTAACGTTACATCATTAGCAACTAACCAATTTTTAATAACTCACGTCGGATTGTGAACGTGCATCGGTGTGTGTTCATTACACATGCCGTTTTTTTGTTTTTGTTTTGCTGGTCCCAAATCATTGCTTGATCCCGACACCGGCCGCAGTGTCAATTTTGTAACCTTTGTCAATGTTGCACCAGAAGAATTCTCCGTTTAAACAAACTGACAACTACAGAGGTTTATTTTTTAGAAGATTACAATGATAATCGTTTTTTTTTTACTGTATAAGATTGAAAATGAGAATTATTAATCCGACCAAATCAAAACATCAGCCAAACCGAACACAATCCATTAGCTAAGAGCTCCAGAACCCATTCCACTTTGTTTACATCTCCCTTTTTCTGAGATGTACACAAACCTCAACTGACCGCGAGATGCTCATAGGGCCAACTAACTTTCGCTTTGCAACTCTGTTAGAATATATATTTTTTTAAAATTCAAAATGGCGTACTATAAACATATTATAAGGTATTTACAGTTTCTCTTCCAATTTTCGAATTTTATTCATATAAAAACGCACTGTATTTTCTTTTTATGGACTGATTGTTGTTATTTTTCTGATGAGTTAAGATCAAAATAGATTCATTGATTGATATAATAATTAATTGATTGATTTTGTGCTACGAAACAAATACTGTCAAGAATTATAAATGTCAACTGAATTAAAGGAATAAATTGTAATATGGTCAACATCATGAACTTTGGAATATAGGCTTTTGCCATTAATTTTATATATATATATATATATATATATATATATATATATATATATATATAATATTATTATGTCTCGGCAGCCGTGTGAAAAGCATATCTTATTTTTCTTTTATTAATATTATTGGAATTTTCCCCCTTTTCCTTGTACATATTTGTGAATTATTCCATGGATTTCGGCTTTTGGATTATTTTGGAGCATCTTCCAATTATGCGATTCCTTGGATTTTACTTGTGCAAATGGAAATTCAATTAATTTTCTTGGAGTTATATTTTTGGATTTTACCGTCATTGGATTATTTACCGTTCACCAGACTATCCATTCACGTGTAATCACCTTTTTCTTCACCATATTCCCTTTGCTTCACTTTTTGTTATCAAGTAAGATCTTTGACTTACTTGCAGTTTCATCAAATACTTTTGTATGCAAAATCCGATCCCGCATTTTGCTAATTCCTACCCTCTGATGAGAAGGAAAGTATTTCTTCGAAACTCCGCTGATTGAAGACTATCCACTTATCAAGTTTCCTTTTCAGATTAAATATGTATTTAACTCTTTTTCAAAGTGTTTTTAACATGTTTTATAAACTGTTTGCTTATATATATATATATATATATATATATATATATATATATATATATTGTTACATTCAAAAGGTATAACAAATAAAAATATGGACGATATGGAATATGGTTTTCGGGAAATGATATTCCTTTATTTTCAACAATAACAAAACAAACGAAAAAAAAAAGGTCAGTTAATAAAGATACAGTTATTTTGGATTACTACTATCAAACACAAATTAAAATACGGCTTGTTGAAACTCGAGGTCGAAAACTAGAACGAGGAAGTGGAGGGTTACGAGGGTAAGGGAGGTAGTCCAAATTAAGAACGGCTACAGGCCAGTCTTGTAGTGATTATTCACTCTATTAACAACGAAATTCAATGACTATAAAAATTTCTTTTGGTTTTTCTTTTAAAAGTTTGGTCAATGGGATTATTTCAAAATTGTATTTACCACTAGTCCAGAGGGTTTTTTCTGCAACTTTCCGTGGGTTGGAGGGATGTATTTTTTCTTTTGTGTTTTGGATTCTTTCGGCTGGGCATATCCCTGAATCATAGACCGAAATTATCTTGACGGGTCCAAGTTGATAACTGATCTGTTTCTCTTTCCACTTTTATTTATATGTCATCTTAACCCATTCTATATTTTTTCAGAACCCTCTGGGACTTCTGGATAATTCTAAAACTTTCTATTCTAATCTTTCTTTTACTATACTCTGGCCTTTAAACTATCTCGTGAATTAAAAACTTTTGAGGTTTGATCATTAGGGGTGCATAGAATACGTTAGCACACATTTTAAATGCTTTTATTGATTTTTTTATTATTATTTTATAGAAATGCTCTCTCGTAACAACATATATATATATATATATATATATATATATATATATATATATATATATATATATATATATCGGAGTTACTATCTTTCAAAGCATATCTGAGAAAATTGACCAAGTCCTTTCTACTTATCCTTCAGCTAACATTCACGCATGTGGAGACTTCAATGTTCACAACGTCGAATGGTTGACCCACTCAAACAAGACCGATAATGAGGGGAGGTTCTGTCATGATTTCTCCATTGCCTATGACCTCACTCAGATTGTTCAGGAACCTACCCGTGTGCCCGATAATGACGGCCAGTATGCGAGCCTACTAGACCTTTTTCTCACAACTTGCCCTGAACTATGTTCAGTTTCTGTTCTGTCGCCTCTTGGATCTTCCGACCACTCTGTTGTATCAATTAAGATAAAAATGAAATGTAATAAGTCCCCAGACGTACCTCTTCATCGTACAGTATATCGATACACTAAGGCTGACTGGGATAGCTTCCGTACATTTATATCTGATCTACCTCTGCATTCCATGTTTAAAAAGGATGTGTCCTCTATAGTATTAGACCTAACTGAATGGTTAATTGTAGGTATTGACCATTTCATACCCTCTAAAAAGTTTCAGCAAAAACCTAACAGCCAGCCATGGTTCTCTCCAGAATGTGCTGCTGCCATTGCGCACAGAAATCACTTTTTCCACTGCTTCAAACGTAATAGATGTATGGAAACTAAAGCCGTTTTCAGGACTGCCAGCAACCATTGTAAGAAAGTAATAAGGAACGCAAGAGAGTTGTATGCTCAATCTGTTAAGTCCAAAGTAGCTGAGCAGCGGCTTGGTTCCCACCAGTTTTGGCAAATAGCAAACAGAATCCTGAACAGAAGCGTGTGCTCCATCCCAACTATTATCAATGGACCTGAGGTAATCTCGTCAGCATCAGACAAAGCCAAACTCTTTGTCAAGAACTTTGCAGCTAATTCTACCCTTTGCGGCCAAGACCGCCAACCTCCAATATTTCCTCCTGTATCAGAAAACACGCTATGTGATATACGTATATCTGTACGTGATGTTGCGAAGCTAATCAAAAACCTTGATTCGAGTAAAGCAACTGGCCCTGATGGTATTCCAATTATAGTACTCAAAAAACTTCAACCTGAACTAGCGCCCATACTTACAAAACTGTTTAAACGTTGTCTTAAGGAGAATAGTTTCCCATCTCCCTGGAAAATCTCATCAGTATGCCCTGTATTTAAGAATTCAGGTGATCGCTCATCCCCCTCTCAGTACAGGCCAATAAGTCTCCTGTGCGTCATGAGTAAGTTGCGAGAATCTGTGTTAAATACAGAAGTAATCAAACATCTCAACAAAAATAACCTTCTTAGTGACACTCAATATGGTTTCCGTTCTGCTAGATCTACAGCAGATGTCCTTACAGTTATATCGCATAGGATTAGCAAATCTCTCGACGGTGGCAATCTTTCTAGGGCAATTGCTCTTGACATATCTAAAGCCTTTGATAGGGTATGGCATAAAGGTTTACTTCATAAGATCGCTAGCTATGGTATAGCTGGAAAAGTCTTCTGAATTATTAAATCATTTCTTTCTGATAGGTTCATAAGAGTAGTAGTTGAGGGGCAAAAATCAGAAGCTCACAGTATTAATGCCGGTGTCCCTCAGGGATCCATCCTGGGCCCAACTCTTTTCCTGATCTACATTAATGATCTTCCAAATCATATCCTTACATCATTTGTAGACATTTATGCTGACGACACTACCATTTATGGTACCACATCTAAGACAGTAAACGAGCAAGTTCTCTCCAATTCTCTCTCCTCTGATCTTGAGCACGTAGTACAATGGGGAAAGGAGTGGCTGGTTACTTTTAATGCATCTAAAACCAAGCTTCTCTCTTTACATCATCAACATTCTAATCCACATTTGTCATCAATTGAAATGAATGGCTCTCGTCTTCAGGAGGCCTCAAGTTTTGACAAGCTTCTGGGCTTGACCATTACTCCTGATCTTAAATGGAACACGTATATCAAATCTGTTGCCAAGGCCGCTGGAAAAATGGTGGGATCTTTCTATCGATCCAGTAGATATCTCACTGCTGATGCTATTCTCTATCTATATAAGAGCCAGGTACGTCCAAGGATGGAATACTGTTGCCACATCTGGGCAGGAGCTGCTAGAAAGGACTTGTCCTGCCTTGATAGAGTTCAAAATAGACTTCGTAGCCTCGTAGGAGATGTCCTTTTCTCCTCCTTGCAACCTCTATCTCACAGAAGAGATGTTGCGAGTTTGTCTCTGATGTATCGTTATTTTCATGGAAAGTGTTCAACTGAGCTTCAATCTATGGTCCCCCCTCGCCAAACTTTCACAAGAAACACTCGTCTAGCTGTAAACACTATCAATAATTTCCCCCACTCTTTATCTGTGCCTAAACCTAAACGTAGATTCCATGAACAAAGCTTCTTTCTTAGAACTGCACGCCTGTGGAATTGTCTTCCGTTTTCCTGCTTTCCGGCTGACTACAATATGGTTGTGTTCAAGTCTAAAGTAAATAAGTTCTTGATGAGCCGTTCCATATAAGTTATTAAATTTACCAAATTTTCATTACTAATGATTACTATATTGACCAATTTCTACTGTACACTCTTTAACCCTTATCCTTGAGTGGCCTCTGGGCCTTGATAATGTGGTGATGCCTTTGTAAAAAAAAAAAAAAAGATAAAGCTGAATGTCTGTGTGTGTATGTGTGTGTGTGTCTGGTTACGAATAGGCTCATATATGGTTGACTATTTTAAAAAACTTATTACATATAATGATAGAAGATGTATCGAGAAACAGGAATGGGTATGTTTGATCTGGTAGAACGGTGGTCCATTAAAATTGTGGGGTCTGCGTTCGCGCCTGGTCCACAAAGTATGGAAATAAAAAAATAAAAAAAAATAAAAAAATGTTTACAAGTGTTTTTGATATAAATGTACATAATAATACTTTGATAAATATGTTTTAACTTAAATAGGGATGGTATAATGAAATTGTGGGGTCTGCGTTCGCGCCTGGCCTCCATAAAATGGAAATAGGCACAAACTTTAATAAAGACTTTTCATATCTATCTGTGTAAGTATACTTTGATAATTATGTTTCAGTTTGAAGAACTATAGTATAATAAAATTATGGAGTGTTCGTTCGCGCCTGACATCCATAGAATGGAAATATGTCACAAAGTTTAATAAGGTTTTTTAATATAGATCCACAGAATGTTGTGACAAGTGTTTCAGTGTGAACAGGTATGGTATAATAAATTATGGGGTTTATCTATTTTATTTTTACTTTCATCATATTTTGTTTTGGTTTAGATACTCCCAAATTCGAGGCTATCTCTTTACAACCCTTCCTTTTCATAACCTATCATACTTTCATGAATCAGACTCCATTTTCTGTAGGCTATTTTTGAACCCAGTCAACGACGAGTACTTTTGCTAGTATATATATATAATTAATGGCAAAGGACCTTGCTAATGAAGCATGTCGCCGGATTCGAATCTGTCGACTGGTGCTAATCGTGACACCCTGCACTGAAGATTCCCGAAAGAATGAAACACTAGTGTGTGTAGATATTTAACAATTATTATAGAAAATAATTATATATATATATATATATATATATATATATATATATATATATATATATATATATATATATATATATATATATATATATATAGAGAGAGAGAGAGAGAGAGAGAGAGAGAGACATCATCGGATCACACCAGAAAAGACAACTTGAGATAATCAGCTGCCAATCTATGGACATAAAAACCGGCCGTTATTTGATGAAAAGGCTCAGACGGGCTATAACCACAACAGGGAACCTCGTATCTGTAGAATCACTACTTTTTCAGGGGCTCCATCTCTCATTATGAACCCCCGTTTAAAGTGACACATTTTTTTTCAGTTGACAAATCGAATTCTGGGTGGTCAGATTAAGTCAGAGGTATTTCTCATATACTGAGTAATTTTTCTTTCTTAATTAAATATGTTACACTTGTAGCAAGTCTCTTCGAATTACATTGCAACTATTCAACTCACTAAACATGCCGTATAGTGCATGCTCACATGATAAAATTGAAGCACCATACGTTTGAAGTAAAGTGTAGAATAATTTGAAAAATGCATGAAGCATTATATTACAGGGTTTGATCCCACATGTTCACCTATTGCTTGATAGGAGCGTAGATAGCAGATTGGGGCAAACACATATATATTATTTAATTGGAATTCATTATTGAGATGAGTATTATTATATTAATTTATTTATTGCGGACTGTTATCCTCATCTTTTCTAGTTGTTGTTTTACGACGTTACACGAGGAATAGTTGGCCGAAACGGTGTGAAACAATAATTAAAAGTTGAGGATAATAGTCCGCAATAAATAAATTAATACTAGAACACATATTTATATATAAAGCAAAGTTATATGTATATGTGTGTCTGCACCACAGCTAAACAGCTGATTTAAGAACCAAAACTAACCGAAGAATTATAACCAACACCTTCGTCCCGATGTCCTTATCAACAAAATTTTTTGACCCAAATCAGATAAATTAATAACTATTAATAAATACTCAGAAAGTAATAGTTAAATACAAATAATGAAATCACATTGTAATAGGCAATCTTTAATTTACTCCTTCAGCCAGTAATTCTTGGTAACAATGTTCTTCGTTTTGCCCCGTTTCTTTCGAATGTTCCCATTTTGTGTAACCTTATTCAAGAACAAGGCAATCTCAAAGGGAGGTCACTATTATATTATTGTGTAAGGATGAAAAAAATTACAGTTGTTTTATATTTAAATTTCATTCAGAAAAATATAATTTTTCCAAACAAAAATTTATTATTTGAAAAAAAAAAAGAATACAATATTCAAAGTAATTTCCTTAATCCATGGATTTTCGATGTATGTACAACTCATCAGAGATAAATCATTAGCGAAATATTAAATATAATTTTGCTATTCAGCACATACATAGAACATATATTAAAGATGAAATCTTTTTAAGGGACACAGAGAAAGAAAATAGAATAGTAATCCTTGAATAGAAGGGGACGATGTTATTAGGTTCCAGATTGGTTCAAGAATTCCCCATTGAAAGTAAATTCCAGTTTTATTCGATGGAGCATCCAGAGGAACAAGTAATAATCCTTTGGAAATGGAGAATTTTAAATTTATTTATTTATTATTTTTTTTTTTTACACAGTGATCACCACTTATCAAGGCCCGGAAGCCACTCAGGGATAAGGGTTATTGCAAATACATTACGTTAGTGAGGAGATTTTATGAAGTGTTTAATTAGGGGGGCGGTTCATTAGGAATTTGTTAACATTAGACTTGAAGACATCCAAGTTGTAGTCCGGAGGGAAGCAGGCAGACGGAACAGAGTTCCACAGGCGTGCAGTTCTAAGAAAGAAGCTTTGCTCATGAAATCCGCGTTTTGATTTAGGCACAGATATAGAGTGGGGAAAATTTTTCACAGTGGATTCAGCTAGACGGGTGTTTTTCGTGAAAGATTGGCGAGGGGGGACCAGGGATTGGAGTTCAGACGAGCACCTGCCATGAAAATAACGATAAAACAAGGATAGGCTCGCAACGTCTCTTCTGTGGGAGAGGGGTTGCAGAGTAGAGAAAAGGGCATCCCCCACTAAACCACGAAGTCTATTTTGTACTCTGTCAAGGCATGATAGGCTGTTTTTGGCAGCTCCTGCCCAGATATGGCAACAGTATTCCATCCTTGGCCGTACTTGGCTTTTATATAGATAGAGAATTGCATCAGTAGTGAGATATCTTCTGGAGCGGTAGAAGGATCCCACCATCTTTCCAGCGACCTTGGCAACAGACTTGATGTACGTGTTCCATTTCAGATCAGGAGTAAAGGTCAAACCCAGAAGCTTGTCAAAACACGGGGCCTCACCCAGACGAGAGCCATCCATCACAATTGATGCCAATTTATGTTTAGTATTTGCATTAAGATATTAGTATTCTGTTTTTGTCAATATAATTGGATTTAACACACAACCGCTAGATTAAGTTCATTGAAAACATCATTAAATCAGACTAAAAAAAATAAATATTTTCTAACTTTACAGTTGTTGTTTAGAGTATAATTTAGTTGAAATTATATGTAGAATTGTTTTTTGTGATTTTTATTGTGGTCATAAAATAAACATTTATATATGCATGTGTCTTGTTTATATAGAAGTCGTTAGAGACTAAGTATAAAAATACTTGATATAAGAATTTACTCATACATTTTTTGTTGTTCTGTTTTAAATAAAAAGAACATTCACCAATGTTGAGTTGAATGTAATCAAGACCGTCTTAAAAGACAAGATGGTCGGTGGGCAAAAATAATTTAATCTGCTGACGTCATCACGGATAGTCCCTTTACCGGTGTCAAGCATTGCTTGACTCAAGCAACCAACTGTTGTCACCGGTAGATATCGTAACGTATTGTAATATTTCTTTTTTTATTAAAATGCCTTCACGGTGCATCGTTCCGAATTGCAGAGGAAATTATCGTAAAGGACCGAAAGTTACAGTATTTTCATTTCCGAAAAATAAAGAATTATCTTGTCTATGGATTAATGCAGTAAAAAGAAAAGATTTTACACCATCTCCATTCAGCAAAGTAAGTTTTAACGTGCTCCCCCCTGTATTTAACACGATGTAACCATAATTTAATTCAAGATTATCATCCTAAGTTTTTTACCATTCAAAAGAAGAAGCTTCAAATAAATTGCTAATATTAAAAAATTTTTTTTTACAGCATACAAAACTAAGGAAAATGCGAGACATAACACGTTCTTTTGAAGAGACGATTTTTTTAAGCTGTTGACACACGTTTTAAAATTCTAGCAAAAATTAATTTTCCTGAAATTTTTCAATATTTAAAAATAAATTATGCCGGCTGATAAAATTTTACAACTTTTTTTAAAGCTAGAAAGATAAAATTTAAAAAATACTTATATATATATATATATATATATATATATATATATATATATATATATATATATATATATATATATATATATATATATATATATATATATATAATATGAAACTAAACTAAAAAAAAAAACGCGCGTTCACTCGTGGTGTTACAATTTATATTATTAACGTATTTTAAGAAACTGAAAATATGGATATAAAAAAATGATTTTGCATGTTATTTTTGTTATGTGGTGAAATAATCTTAAATAAGAAACATGATTTTTTCTTTAGGTTAATTATTTTTTTACTGAGCAATACTTCATGAATTTATTAATGTCTTAAAAAAATGGTTAAATATGAAGAATAACTCCACCTTCGAGAATTCCTTTAAAATTACCACTTTTATAAGTTTTCGGGTGCGCTGAAAACGAAAATAACATTTAAAATTAAGGCAAACGAGTATTTTCTAATATATTTTTAAAAAGAAAAAAACTACTTGTTTCCTTGAATTTTAAAGGATTTTCCGAGGGTAAATAGTGGCCACAAAGTGGATGGTCAGTTTACGTTAAATTATTATAGAAAAGTGATCCCCCACTTTTTTAACTAACATTTCTTGGAAACTACTCGTTTGCCTTAATTTTAAATGTTATTTTCGTTTACAGCTACCTCAAAAATCTATAAAATTAGGAATTATAAAGGAATTTTCCAAGGTGAAGTAATTCTTCATATTTACCAAAAACTGTTTATGACTATTTTAGTCAACAACAACAAAAAAAAGTTCATTAATAATTATTTTTCTATCTTATCGTTTTTTTGTCATGTAATTTTGGGTTTGTATTACTGTACACATAGATTCGAAAAAGTTGTCAAAAAACAAATATATAACAAATAAATGTTATCAAAGGCAAGATGAGTTACTTTTCTACCAAACTGGATATATTTTTTGTGTTTTTATTCAATGTAACATGTTTATTCAGCTCGAAAAACATGCAGTGTTTACCGATGTATTGGAAAATTCAAAATGGCGGCCGACTCTCTCTTATACATGGTAAGTTCGAGAAAAGGTGTTATAAATAATAAACTAGACAAAATACTATTAAAAAAACACCGAATATATGTCAACCTATGTCACGGTAATATATATTGAGCGAATTTCTAACAGTATTTTGTCTAGTTTATTATTTATAACACCTTTTCCCGAACTTACCGTGCTTAAGAGTCGGCCGCCATTTTGAATTTTCCAATACATCAGTAAACACTGCATGTTTTTCGAGCTGAATAAACATGTTACACTGAATAAAAACACGAAAATTATATCCAGTTTGGTAGAAAAGTAACTTATCTTGCCTTTGATAACATTTATTTGTTATATATTTGTTTTTTTGACAACTTTTTCGAATCTATGTGTACAATAATACAAACCCGTAATTTTTGTAAAAGTCAAACATATGGTACGTTTCGATTTAAAAAAAAATTCATTTCGATTTTTAAAAATATTGTTTTTTTGATTGTGGTTCATTTTGATTAAAAAAAATTCATTTTGATTAAAAAAAATTCATTTTGATTAAAAAAAAAATTCATTTTGATTAAAAAAAAAATTCATTTTGATTAAAAAAAAATTCATTTTTATTAAAAAAAATTCATTTTGATTAAAAAAAAATTCATTTTGATTAAAAAAAATTCGTTTTGATTAAAAAAATTCATTTTGATTAAAAAAATAGTTTAATTTTAATATTTGTTTATTGTCTTAACTCATATCAAATGTTTTGCTTGTGTTCTGCTTCAAATATTCATAATCTTACATGCATAATTTTCATTTAATTATATCAAATAAACTTCAAGTTTACTACAAATCAAATCGTGTTCCTTCATTTTTTTAAAATGTAATTTATAAGTAATATAAGGACGCATTCTAATCTTTAAAATCTATAATACAACGAAATATTCAATTGCTTATAATACTTAAACAAACAACTTGTGTTATTATTATTATTTTTTTATTATTAATATTAGATGAGTTTCAGTATAAATCATCGTGTTCTTTCTTTATTTCTTTATTTTGAAGTTTTGTAACGCTGTCTGTAAAAATTACTGTTCATTATTGACAGTCAAGAGTTCCACATATCTTGCTTGTTGGGACCTCGGCGATGACGTCATTTTTTCAGCTGGCCGGCCATCTTTATAACGAAGGCCACGATGTAATAGTCAAAGAAGCAAGCGCCCATGTGCGTGTACTTTGTGTAGCTGTACGACTAACCTTCAGGTGGGATCTGAAAGAGAGAGGAATTAAATTAAAATCCGTCTGTTTAACATGGATATTCCAATTAGCTAAAATATCATGTTAAAATCAAGATAATTGAAATTTAAAACAGGTTAAACATGTTATTTCACGATTGGATTTAAAATATAGATACAAAATATAAAATAACTCTTGCATCACTAAGAATCGAAACTAAAATGTTTACTTTACGATTTACTTTTTTCTTTTGGCGTTAATGCCTGAGCTATGAAGAAATGTTTGCTGCAAGGCTAAAAATTAAAACATCAACCAATAGCTGTTACGTTACGCATGCATATTCGTAATGCCGTCGTTCGACCTTCACCTGGAAAATTCTATTTTTTTAATTGTCACACTTTTGCACCTATTTTCCCGGGCTAAAACCCAAATATAAAGTTCGCAAGGATTCGAATACCTATACATTAAGTGTCATGTCTGTAGACCAAAAATTGACAGAGGAGTTTGGCAGGCAACATTTTTTAAACAGACACATATACGCATACATAAATATATAGAAAGAGTTTTTTTTACTATAAAGATTTTCGTCAGTATCACGCAAGTATAAATCATGTAAATCGAACATTTTTCTATCTCTTCATGAACATAATTACACGGAATAGTTAACTAATGATGATCCCCTAAGAAAACCGAAAAAAAACCCTAAAAACTAATAGGAAATTAATTAAAATGAAAGTTAAAAAAAAAAAAATGCAAATTAGCTAGACCTTTTGCTGATGAATGCAATTCCACGTCCCATATATAAGAAAGTTGTATTTTCTTTTTAATAAAATAGAAAAAAAGGGTTTTGGATATGAATATCACCCCCCCCCACAAAACAAATTTATAAATTTATATATATATATATATATATATATATATATATATATATATATAATTCAAATGCGGTAGTGTTTGAATATATGGTTAAGTGGAAGTTTTAGTCATTTAGAGCTGCTTAAAAGCTTCACCGCTCAGTCATTTTGCGACCAAATTTCAAGCAATCATTACAGTTTTAGATCACCTTCTCAGCTATATTGTGAAAAATTTTTTTTTTCGATTTTCAATCAGTAAAACCAAAATTACGATGAATTTACTAGTGTTCAAAATCGTAAAGAAAAACGTAAGGAGGAAGCGATGTTTTTTATAACTGATTTCCATAGCAACCACGTCGTTTCAACGGCTAGTGTTGCTATCAATTCACCGCTCTTGCGAAAAGAGAAATAACAGGTATAACAGAGAAAATGAAAGCAGATAGGTGCCGTACATTGTTTTACATATGTGTATGTTATGTTTATAGGGTCAAAAAATATAAGACTGAAATTAAGCAAAGAGCAATTGAATTGACTAGAAGCCTGAAAAAATAGATCACAATAAAAAAAAATGCGAGCATGAAAAGTAATATGGTTAAGCTTAAACATGGAAAAGCAAGGGGCAAGATATTCTGTTAAAAAATATAATAAATTTATACCTTAAAATATTGCAGCATACAGATTATTTTTTTTTAAATTCAATTTTACAATATATAATTAATTCTTAATGCTGCAATATTTTAAGTTATAATAGAATATCTTGCCTTTTCTTTTACTTTTCGTGCTCGGATTTTTCTATTGTAATATATATATATATATATATATATATATATAAATATATATATATATATATATATATATATGTGTGTGTGTGTGTGTGTGTGTGTGTGTGTGTGTGTGTGTGTGTGTGTGTGTGTGTGTGCTAGGACCATAGACCCATAAAATATTCACAAAGAGATAAATGTGATCTCGTATAGCCATAAGTTGTTATCGCATCGTTACACCGTTTATTACGTGCGAAACATGAATGTAATTTTGGAGCTAGTAAGCAAGGCATATTCTTTTAGTTTTACTGTGTTTTGTTTTTACTCTTATGGTCTTCCATATCATGTTTGAATAATTTGTAAACAAAACACCATTGCGAAATTATTCATATATTCTTGTCATCTTTTAACGACTCGGCAAACCGAACTTGTATAAAGCCATTGGTATGATAATTGAAAGGACAGCTACATTTTTTCTTTGCACGATTCTTTTACCATTTAACGACCGATCGTTATTCCGGTCTTCTTCCGATCGGTACCGACTGTTTGATATTTCTTTGCCTTGCTTTGCATGTTTTCATCACTTAGGGTAATTTTCTTTCTACAGTCTTCTTTAGGTTTATACCAATCACGCACACACACACACACACACACACACACACACACACACACACACACACACACACACACACACACACACACACACACATATGTATGCATGTATATATATACATATATATATATATCAATCATATATATATCAATCATATATATATCAATCATATATATATATATATATATATATATATATATATATATATATATATACACATATATAGATATATATGTATACATATATATGTATATAATATATATATATGAATAATAATACACACAATACACCCATCTACCGCAGACACCCAACTACTGTAACATCAACACAACCAAACCTCCTTACTCAACTCTCCCCATATTACCCTACTCATTTACACATTCATATACTCATGAATCCTACTACCCCCAACCCACTTACAAATTACGACTAAAACTCCCCACATTTATATGAATGTACATACATGGCAACTTGTATGGATATCTGTACGTATGTATATATATGTACTTTTGTGGATATGCCGGAAACACTATTATATTTAACACACCTACTTACTTGCCTATGTGCGAGCATATATCTTCACATTCATCCATTCATCCTATTTATTCATCCTATTTAAAAATTCTTTACATTATCAATACATAAAAAATCTTCTTATATTTTCTAGATATTTTTAGATTCGTAATGAAATTTGACTTATTACAAAAATGCTAGTTTATTTTAGTGTCTTACCCTATCTCCACCCCATTTGTGCTGATTAGGAGACAATATTAAAAAAACATTCATTGTCAATTATTGCCAATATTATTTGTCAGTATTAATAAAATGAACATCGTTTCAGAAACCATCGTACACTCAATTTTTTTTTTACATGGGGGTCACCACTTATCAAGGCCCGAAGGCCACTTAGGGATAAGGGTTATTGCGTGTACAATAATTAATGAGATAGTATTGTAGTAATCATTAGTATTGGGGGTTTTGATATAGTGTCTTACTTAAGGGGGCGGTTTGTCAGGAGTTTGTTTATGTTGGACTTGAAGACGTCCAAGTTATAGTCAGGTGGGAAACAGGCAAGCGGCAGAGCGTTCCACTGGCGTGCAGTTCTAAGAAAGAAGCTCTGCTCATGGAATCTACGTTTGGATTTAGGCACAGATATAGAGTGGGGAAAATTATTGACAGAAGTTTTAGCCAGACGGGCGTTTCTCGTGAAAGGTTGGCGAGGGGGGGGCGAATGTTTGGAGCTCAGACGAGCACCTGCCATGGAAATAGCGATGAGTCAAAGACAGGCTCACAACGTCTCTTCTGTTGGAAAAAGGTTGCAGGAAAGAGAAAAGGGCATCCCCCACTAAACCACGATGTCTATTTTGTACTCTGTCAATGCAGGATAGGCTGTTTTTAGCAGCTCCTGCCCAGATGTGGCAGCAGTACTCCATCCTTGGACGTACTTGGTTTTTATACAGATAGAGAATTGCATTAGTAGTGAGATATCTTCTGGAGCGGTAGAAGGATCCCACCATTTTCCCAGCGTCCCTGGCAACAGACTTGATGTACGTGTTCCATTTCAGATCAGGAGTAAAGGTCAAACCCAGAAGCTTGTCAAAACATGGAGCCTCCCCAAGATGAGAGTCATCCATTTAAATTGATACCAGATGAGGATCAAAGCGTTGATGATGTAAAGATAGAAGCTTGGTTTTGGATGCATTAAAAGTGACCAGCCACCTCGTCCCCCATTGATTTTGATTTTGTTTTGTTTCTCCTTTTAGAATTGATTCATAATTTAATCTTTATCCTCAATATTAATATAGGTCTATAATAACTATACCTATTGAGCTTATTATATATATACAGTACTATGAGCAATGTTTCTTTAAAGTATTAATACGTTAAATTAAACAAATAAAAATTATTTGTTTAATATATATATATATTTTTTTTTACACAGTGATCACCACTTATCAAGGCCCGGAAGCCACTCAGGGATAAGGGTTATTGCAAGTACATTACGTTAGTGTGGAGATTTGATGAAGTGTTTACTTAAGGGGGCGGTTCATTAGGAATTTGTTAACATTGGACTTGAAGACATCCAAGTTGTAGTCCGGTGGGAAGCAGGCAGACGGAACAGAGTTCCACAGGCGTGCAGTTCTAAGAAAGAAGCTTTGTTCATGGAATCCGCGTTTTGATTTTGGCACAGATATAGAGTGGGGGAAATTTTCACAGTGGATTCAGCTAGACGGGTGTTTTTCGTGAAAGATTGGCGAGGGGGGACCAGAGATTGGAGTTCAGACGAGCACCTGCCATGGAAATAACGATAAAACAAGGATAGGCTCGCAACGTCTCTTCTGTGGGAGAGAAGTTGCAGAGTAGAGAAAAGGGCATCCCCCACTAAGCCACGAAGTCTATTTTGTACTCTGTCAAGGCAGGATAGGCTGTTTTTAGCAGCTCCTGCCCAGATATGACAACAGTATTCCATCCTTGGACGTACTTGGCTTTTATATAGATAGAGAATTGCATTAGTAGTGAGATATCTTCTGGAGCGGTAGAAGGATCCCACCATCTTTCCAGCGACCTTGGCAACAGACTTGATGTACGTGTTCCATTTCAGATCAGGAATAAAGGACAAACCCAGAAGCTTGTCAAAACACGGGGCCTCACCCAGACGAGAGTCATCCATCACAATTGATGCCAGATGGGGATCAGAGCGTTGATGATGTAAGGATAGAAGTTTGGTTTTGGATGCATTAAAGGTAACCAGCCACGTCTTCCCCCACTTAACCACGCTCTCGAGATCAGAGGAGAGAGAATCCGAGAGAACTTTGTCGTTTGTATTTTATACATATATATATATATATATATATATATATATATATATATATATATATATATATATATATATGTATATATATATAAGGGGTTGGTCACCAACAATGTGTATTTTTTAACATTATTTTATTATTCCCTGTCTTGGTTTTTCATTGAGAATTATGTTTAGATCATTGTAATAATGTTTTTAAATCATTGAAATCGTTTTTAACGCGTTTCAGACGTTCTGCGAAGCGTCCTCTTCAGAAATTATTTTCAAAATGTGTTGGAGATGTCAAAAATTACTTTTAAGCTGTTTCCACTGCATGTGTGTACGTGTTTTGAAATATAGAGGTGTCTGTTATCTGCAATTTTGATGTTGTTCTTATGTAAGGCCAAGACAATGAAAGAAAAACCAAGACACGGAATAATAAAATAATGTTAAAAAATACACATTGTTGGTGACCACCCCCTTATTTAAATATACATCTTTCTTTCGTTGGAATTTCTTACCCCATTTAATATATATATATATATATATATATATATATATATATATATATATACATATATATATATATAGTCTTGGAAGTTTTTTAACCTTTAAAACTATATGAAAAACTTATTTAATTTTCGTATTTTTTATAATTCGTATGAAAACTATTCAGTCAGTATATCATTTAATCACCTACATCGATGCATAAACTTGGCCTCTCGAATTTACAATAGTCATAACGTTAACGTAAGGGATCATCAGTTATTTACCATGAAACACTGGTTAGGAAATGTAAAAATAAAACAGTATATTTAATCATGGCTCCCCAGCAGTATTGATCAAACACCATCTCCCTTAATCACAAGAACAAAAAACGTTTTAGATATTGTATCTAGTTATCTAGTCATGATTAATTTAGCTAATCTATTCATGTTATAAAAATGTCTTCCTTACCTGTGAGATTCGTCCCTGTCTCCAAATTCATATATATATATATATATATATATATATATATATATATATATATATATATATATATATATATATATATATATATATATATAAAATGGGTTAATAAATTCCAACGAAAGAAAGATGTATATTTAAATAATTTCTGACGAGGACGCATCACAGACCGTCTGAAACGCGCGTTAACGATTTCAATGACTTAAAAACATTATTACAATGATCCAAACATAATTCTCAATGAAAAACCAAGACAATGAATAATAAAACGATGTTAAAAAATACACATTGTTGGTGACTACTCCCTTATATATATATATATATATATATATATATATATATATATATATATATATATATATATATATGTATGTATGTA